>NC_080381.1:37889570-38238340 GCF_014773155.1 Arachis stenosperma | reverse complement strand
GAATTAGATTAAGAATTTGCTCTTTAAAAAGTTGTAACTCTGCATTACATACAACAACTATTGTTAGTGTGGTGTTATATATATACATAATAATAGAATATAACTAAAGGTACAACATTCGCAATGCATAGCCTTTCTGTGAGAATAAAGGATGTCTTCAAATAATACATGATAACACTGATCCCAAACCTTTATAGGACTTGAGATGTTGTTTGATAGTAACAGAACAACAAATAGATGTCGAATGTATTTTGCATAAGTCCATGTGCTTGCTTCCAACATAGCGTCAATAAATTCTTTATCATCTTGCAACAAACCTAAAGCATAACACACTTCCTTGAATGTTGAATACACAACACCATCTACTGTTTGAAGAAGGATGAAACTCAAGCACCCTTTTTGAATGTTCAGAAGAAGTCTGAGGTAGTAATTTTTTCCATTGTCACGTGGCACATGGGTCAACCTACCAATTGAAAACTCTTGCTTCATTGCCATCCACATTGATATGTCTTCTTTTCATACAAATTTTTTAGGGAATTGGCTGTATGTAAGAGACCAGCCAAAAGGAAACAACTGATT
Organism: Arachis stenosperma; assembly: GCF_014773155.1. Taxonomy (NCBI): domain Eukaryota; kingdom Viridiplantae; phylum Streptophyta; class Magnoliopsida; order Fabales; family Fabaceae; genus Arachis; species Arachis stenosperma. The sequence goes on along the minus strand of NC_080381.1, from coordinate 38,237,761 downwards.
AGCTAGCATCCATGCTAACAACTTAATGAGTTTGGTATCCACCCTTTCTATGACATCAATGATGTTTTCATGAGTAAATGGAAACGTAGTCTAATTACCGAAGGCTCTTTTTGTTGTATGTCATACCCAAATACCCTCTAAGCTGTAACACCCCACCACACAGAGTTTTATGCTTAAGCCGTAAAATAGAGGTGGTGTTGTATTACGACCTCTAAAATAAAATATATACGTAATATAGTTGAAAGAAAAGTTATTATCGAGGAGCCTTGAAGAAAAGCTTGAGCAACAAATCGCAAAAAGAAAAGCGCATCGCTCGCGTAAACGAAACCTTAGGTAGGAATAAAAGTAAAGAAATATATATACATAGAACAGAGAATCCAAATTACAGAATATCAAGCTCTAGACTCGACCTGCAAAGTCAAGGCTGGCCGAAGAATAACATATACATATATATACAACACAAATATCCCAAAATACATAAAGTAAATACCTAGTTCTCCAAAAGCTTCTAAGAGGAACAAAAGTAAAGCATACACGAAGGAAGAGTCTAAACACACACACACACACACACACACACACACACACACACACAGGAACAAAAGTAAAACATATATAAAGGAAGAGTCTAAACACACACACACATAGCCAAAATATCAAAATATAGTAACCTGACTTCGCTTGCAGAAGAAAACTCCAGACGCCTAGAGAGGTGCCTCTCGACCTGCATTTGAAAAGCACAAATATATGTATGGAATGAGAACCGGGGGTTCATAGCATAGTAATGGTGCCAACATACATAATATATAAGGTCTCGAAAAAGCCAAAGACGATCCTAGAACTTTGATAGGCAGAATTAAACATAAGGGAATAAGCTAAACCATAATTTAGGTAGAATATTTAAGGTTTCCAAGATATATACTTAATTCAAACTTAACCCCTCACTTTCTGCTTCCTCTAGCCCTCCGAAATACCGGTGGAACTACCCTCGTCACTCCTCCGCCAGACAAGGGATATCTCAGTTACACAGACAAATAATACAAACAAGGAAAACACAGGTAGGATGTAGTTACAACAGGTAAAACATATAGCAAGTAAGCATAATTGGTCAAATAGCCAAACCCAAGTAATGCACATTCATACAAAACAAACAAATGCATATGACGTAAGCCTGCCCTATGGCTGATGAGTCTCATCTGTCGATTATATAGCCAAACCCGATATGTTCGGTAGCTAAACCTGGACAGTCCCTCCATGCGCGCATCCCAAGAGTCTATGCATAGCTTTTACAATCAGTCATCAGACTCAGCTCATTGGGAAATTTTCTGGGGAGTTAAAGTGTCCAGCCACATCTTACGACATAGGGTCAACAGAATATTGAGTCACAACCTGAAGCGAGTGGTGGCTAGCCACTGCATCTACCCAGGAAAGCTCGTATCTCAGAAAAGTAGAAGTGCATTAGCCAAGGAATAATTCAATATCAATCATTCATTATCAATTCTGTCATTATTCATAACACCATTATCATTCTTGCACTTCCTCAACCACAAATCATTACTTCAAAACTTTCTTCACTGCCAAGTTAACTCCTTCTCTAAGTTTACCCCTCTCTTTATGATTTAAAAACTAAATTGGGACTTTATGAGGTACTATAGAGGTTTAGAAGTTAGAAAATAGGTTGAAAATCAGAAAAATTCACTTTTCTAAAAAAAAAGGTGTTCCACGTACGCATGCCATGTTTTGCGTACGCGGAGGTGTCATTTGCCTAACTCGCGTATGCGACCCGTATCTGCGTACGTGAGCCCCTTGGATAGAGGAGATGACTGATGGAGAAAAATTGTCGGTAAAGATTTTTCACAAAAATATCGCGTCGTAAGTATAGTTCTGTAAGAACCGGGGTTTCCACGCAAAACCGTTTTAATAAAATGATTTTAGTGCCCGGAATATATTCAAAATTTAGAATTTTTAATTTGAAAATATAAATGTGAAATTTGATTTCGGTAAATTTTTCTGAGTTGGAAAATGTATTTTTTCGAAAAGTTTTTGTAAAAATGCGTACTGGCACTTAAGCTGGCGGTACCGGCTCTAATCTGTCCAGTACCGCGTATTTTGGAAAATAAAATTTTGGTAAATTGATTTATTATTTTGGCCAATAAACTTTGCCATCTCTCATATGAATCTCAGCTCACTATTGAGCACCAGGACCTGCATCTGAAAAACAAATGAGATATACGGAATGAGAACCCCCGACCCACGGGTTTCTAGTACGGTAAAAGTGCCAAATAAATACAATACAAGATAGTGGGAAATGCAACTAAGCAATCCTAAACTCCATATCTCAATATTTCCATCCTAGGTTCTCACTAATCTGTAATTAGGCAACTATCATAAGGTATTCTACTCTAATTCACTTTTCTCTTTATTTCCACAACACTCCAACTTCAATCAGAACAGTCCTCCGAGAATTTGACTTAGTGATTCTATATCAACATCTCAAATCTCCATCTGAAGCAAGTGGAATCACTCCACTATATCTATCCAGAGAGCTCAAATTATCTCATTCAATATTTATCTTTATTATTCAATTATTTCGTCATTTAATCTCAACAAGGACAGCCTTCAGTGTCAACCGACACCAGCATAAAGGACCTGTCAGATGTGCAATCAAAAGTAATGCAAACAAGTAATACATAAGTAGATTCAAGTAAAGCAATTAGCATATAATCATGTAATATATTAAATTAGGCAAACTATTACAATTAAGCAAATCCAAACAAATCAAACATATGCAAATGATGCATGTTTATCTTGTTGGCCATGAACTCACGTGTCGATTACTTTGCCAGAGCTTGACACATCTAGTAGCTAACCTGGACATGTCCTCTCTGCTGTTTACTCACTATATAGCATAGCCTCGTAGGGTGAGTGACCTATATATCTTGCAGAATGAGTGCCCTGTATACCTCGCAGACAGAGAAAACTTCACAAAATTAATTACTCTGTACACTTTGTAGAGTTAATACTCTGTACATCTCGCAGACACACAAGCATGTATCTCTCACAGTGTTAGTACCCTGTCATATCTGTAAGACCCCATATTTTTACAAATTAAATAGCAAGTTATTTATAATTTATTATATTTATTCATAATTTTATTTAAAGAAAATTATTTTTCTAAACGTAATTAAATTAAATTTTATGATACTTTAAGTTTAAAATTTATTATTATTTATAAAATTTTTTAAATAATTGAGTATTCTCATATTATGAATTTAAAGTTTTAGTAATTGAAAATAATGAGAATTTTATACAATTTAAATTGAATAATTGAAGATTTTGATTAATTTTATGAACAAAGAAAATATTTATTTATTTATCTCTAATGTTAAATTAGAATACTTAAATATAATTTGTTAAAAATAAATATTATTCTTAAATTTAATTATATTGGTTTTAAATTAATACTTTATCCAAAGCTCTAATTCCCAAAATAACAAACCTAACCCTAATTTCTACCCTCCCTTACTATCACTCAGCCAACACACCCCCATCGCTTCTCATCACTGTCACCTTCATCACACACACAGTTTTTCTTTTTATTCCACCAATTCCATGAAAGAGAGAACGAAGAGTGCAAAGAAAGGAGGAGGGAAATCGAGAAGAGAGAGAGAGAGAGAGAGAGAGAGAGAGAGAGAGAGAGAGGCATCACTGAACTAGAGCCGTCGCTGGGAGGATCCGCATCGCCACATTCGTGTTACGTCATCGCCGTTTTCCCTTCCATCAAGTCTGATTCGCCGTTGTCGTCGAAGAAATGAGGAGAAAGAAGTAGGACGCGTGGTAGAGGGAACCTGCATGTGCCGTCACCGCCGCTGAAGCTCCGTCGCGTCGCTGCCTTGCTGCTGCTAAACCTCATCATCAGCAAAGTTACCTAGAGAGGGAGAGTTTGCAAAGAGGAACTCGAAGAGAGGGAAACAGAACACGCGTGGAGGGAGAAGGCGTCACGGGGTGATTTTTCCATGTTGGAGCTCCACTGCTACTGCTGTCCTGGCCGCCGCAATTTGTCGCCAGAAAATGATGCTGTGGTCGTTGGGAAACACTGCCAGAGTCAGTCGTTGGAGCTACAGTTGCTCTATTCTCGGTTCTTTCTTGGTACATTAATTCATTTTGCTTCAAAAACTAGTTTAGTCGCTATTCTGTTATGTTTGGTTAAAGATTTTGAGATTTTGGTAATGTAGGATCGATTCCTGGTTATTGCATATTGCGTTTGGGGTTGCCGTTGTTGCTGCGAAAGTGGAATGGGCTGTGGTTGTGACTGCCGAGGTTGCAAGCCAGAGAAAACAGAGCTTGCCGCGTAGTTAAGTCATGATTGAGGTAGGATTTTTCTTAAAATTTATTTTATAATACAGGATTGTTATAAACATATATTGAAGTGAAAAATATATGTTTGTATAATTTCGTGAGTCTTATGGATTGGATTGAGTTGCTTTGGATGACTGTAATTATTTTTCTGGTTGAAATGATTGGTTATTTGAGAAGATTGAATATTTTGAGTCATTGATTGATTTTATTAAATCAGCGGTTGCCGAATTGGTTTTTTTTGAGATTTGAAAATGTTTGATATTGGAAATGAGTTTGATTTATTGGAAATGAATTGAAATAGAGAAATAATTTTATTTTGAAATGGTTTGACACCGAATCTGATCTGGTATCAAAATTGGTTTAAAAATTAGAAAGGATTTGATATTTGATAATTATTTGATATTGAAGCTGGTTGAGAACGGGTTGGAAAATGTGGTTTTGATGGGACCTGTAAGGGTGGCATAGTCCGAATTTTAGAGGAGATGCTGTCGAAATTTTTATAAAAATTGGAGACTTTGTTGAAAGTGATTATTTAGAAAGATTGAGATTTAAGGATTATATGACTTGTTTCTGAGTTATTAAGAAAAAGATTATGTTTTGAGTTTGAATTATTAATGAACAGAATGGGAGGAATGATGATGATTGAATTTGAATGAAGGATTACGAGATTTGATTTTATAAGTATGATTTTTGAATGATGATGAAAAATGGATTTGAAAATGAAATTGAATTTGATTAAGAGTTGAGACCCCGGGTAGGAGGCAGTGGCGTTGTCCGCTTGCTCCGAGAAAGAGATGAGGAAGAGGAATGATGAAAACTGAGTTTGATTATGAAATTGAATGAATATGATAAATGAGACATGGTTGAGGATGATTGATGACAAGTATGTCTGTGTGTTCTCTCTAGCTGTAAGGGTGACAGGGCATCTGTTCCCTCTAATGGTGACAGGACACATAATCCCTCTAATGGTGACAGGACACATATTTCCTCTAATGGTATTAATGTGCAACAGAGAGACATTATCTGGGTTAGCTACTGGACATGTTGGGTTTGGTTATATAACCGACAAATGAGCTCAATAGCCATAGGACAGACATGCGTCATATGCATTTGTATGCTTTGTTTGAGTTTGAATTTGTTTTGATTTGCCTAATTATTTAACTATTATTAATTGCTATCTGAGCTACTTGTTGTAACTGTTGTTTATACCTGTATTTTCCTTGTCTATTTTGCCTGTGTTTGCTCTGGTTTGATACTTTTGAGATTGAGTGTTGGTGCTGATTGATGATAAGTGCTGATTGATTGTGTGAATGGGCATGAGGCCGTGATTGGTTTCTGATTGGGGTTTAGTTAAGTATGAAAAATCAAACTGGTTCAGCATAGACTTAATGAACCTATACTTGGAATAGGTTGGTCATTCATACAATTTAGGAAACTTTTTAAGATTTTTCTTATATGAAAAGAAAAGTTTTGGATTTGAATAGTTAACTAATTTCTTTTAAAAAGGTTTTGAATATTTGGGTGGTTAAACCGTTGGTTTTCAAAAGGTTCATAAGACAACAATAATCACTGAGTTCGAAAACAGTTTTCTTATTAAATATCTTCTTATGACAATTCTAAAACTCCATGGTGAGACCATGTGGTTAGGTTCTCACCCTCCTACAGCTTTATCTTTTCAGGAATCAGATGAAGAAGAGTTTAATCGCGTTTTGCTTATACGATTTTGTTGTTATGTCAATTTAGTTAGTTATTATTTTTTCCCTCGCCATCAATATTGTATCTTGTAAGAGGGATATAAGTTGTATGTTTTATATGTATATTATATTTATAAGCTACTTACGTAAGAAGTTTTTAATATATATATATATATATATATATATATATATATATATATTATATATATATATATATATATGCTTGTTTGCTTTCAAGAAAAAGTATTTTTATTTTCAAAAAAGAATAGTTTATACGGTTTCGAGTTTTACAAAGGCTCCTATTATATTATTAAGTATATGAAGTCGTCGTAATACTCCTTGCTATCAGAGTGGCACAGTCGAAAGCATGACATTTTGATAATGAGAGTGTTACAATATCACTTTCCTTATCTCGTAGGCAAAACAGCCTGTATCTCTCGCAAGGTGAGTGCCCTGTACACCTGGCAGGCAGAACATCTCTTTCTAAACTCATTATTCCGTGAGTAGAATAAAACTCCCTTCCTCACAACATGAATCTTATTGCCTCTTTATTCAGAATCACAATACGAGAGAGAAAATCCTCTACATCGACTCGCCTTTCCATTTCGAGATATAGTGCCCGTCACACTTTTCAATCATTATCTTGTCAAAATCTTCACTCACGTATATAACATATAACTCAAAGGGAATCCTCAACCTCCCCAATCCGTCATCCTTCACCAATTATCAATAACTTAGACTCATTGTTCATTTCACTCTATCATCATCATTCTCATCATACTCAATCGTAATTGATCTCTGCCATCTTATTATCATAACCCTTTTCATCATACTTAATCATAATCAATTCATCGTCATCTCTCATTATCAAAATCATTTCCATTATACTCAATCAATCGTCCATCCTCAATTCACTAACTCAACTCATATATTCTCATTCTTAACTTCTTTATCCTCTATTACACCAACTCTAAACTCATAACAAAACTTACAGCGGTTTGGAAGGTTAAAAGAATAGCTGAAAGCTTTAAAAACAAAATTTTGGCAAAATTGGGGGGTCATGTGTACGCATGCCTCGTCCACGTACGCATGAGTGTCAAACTTGGCATTGTCGCGTACGCGCAAGTGTAAAATTTTCCAAAGTCGCGTACACAACCCCGTCCTCATACGCGGGAGTACTAGCCAGAGCCTATTACTCGCTTCGCTTGACACATTTGCGTACGCTTGTTTATCAGTTTTCAGAAAGCTACTATGCTGCAAAAATTCAGTTTTTCACCCTAAACTTTGAAATCTCATAACTTATTCCACAAAAATCATTTTTCAACCATTCTTGAACCGTTGGAAAGATTGATAAATAAAATTTTATAAAAATCCAATTTTGTAAAATTACCAACTCCGAGTACCGAGTTATGGCCCACTGAAGTTGGCCAAAAATTAATTTTAACAAAAAATAGAATTTACTAACTTCTAAAAGTTCACAAGCCAAAATAGTCTTAACTCAACAAAATGACCCCAAATCAATCCAATTCACACAGTTACAATTAACCAAACAAAAACCTACTGCACTCAAATATTTTAACTCAAAACCATCCACTTCACGTCTCAATTCCTCAATTCCACTATTCTAACAATTATTTCCAAATTCCACATACTCAATTCCAATTTTACCATTTCAATCTCATACAACAACATACAATGTACTCACCAAATTAACAAACTTATATTTCTCAGCCTCCGGCCCAACGTCTATCAATTCAATACATAATTCACAATTATACAATCACCCTCCAAATAATCAATTTTCAATTCAAGCATCCCTCAAACATTGAATACTAATTTCCAAACATTCACTACAACAAAAGCGGCACTTAGCGGTGGTTCCTAGAGCCGTTTAGCGACGATTTTGAACCGCCGCAAAATATTTCGCAACGGCTTAATGAAACGCCGAAAGATGGGCCACGATTAAACGGATAGCGACGGTTTTATTTAACCGCTGGAATAACCGCCACGAAATGTGAATGGATTTTGTGGCGGTTAATATAACCGCCGCTAAATAGCAAATAAACAAAAGTAGCACTTGTTTTGCGGCGGTTCTAAACAAGTGCAAAATTTCATAATCGGACCGGACCGTCAGGTGCCCAATTAAACCGCGCTTCCACCAATGAACCCACTTTTGGATCAGCTATGTAAAGCCTTCCACAAATAAAGAAGGCAGGGCTCGAATCTTGAACCTGGAAGAAGGAAAAGCTTTAACAATGTCATGCTGCCACTAAGCCAAATGACTCTTCGATATATAGCGCTAATAATTATGTATATCATATGAACATATTTGATTGCCACACAATTTTTTGTTGTATAATTTATATCTGATCATAGTTATTATAGGCACCTTATATATTAGACAAAATGCACAATTAAACCAAATGGAGGACCAAATTACACAATTCTACTAAATTGAAAAATATTACCAGGATATCCCAAAAGCACATTCTTATGTAATTCGAATCAGTCCCATTCGAATAAGACAAACTAACACTAATTCGAATTAGTCCTATTCGAATTAGTAGTGATGCTTGTAATTTAAATTTGTCTAATTCGAATTATGCTTGCATGTAATCTTAGGAAGTTCGAAATAGGGTGATTCAAATTATGCATGCTATGACGTCCCTAGTAATTCAAATCAGTATATTTCGAATTAATTTTGGACCATAGTAGATCGAATTAAGTTAGATCTATTTATATATGATCCAAGCGTATATAAAGAGTACAATAAAGAGTACATTTAATAATATCCATAATGAATTTAATAAAGAGTACATTCAATAATAAATAAAAAATAATTATAAATATTTTTATAAATTATTAAAAATCTAATATTTTCTAAAAATATTTATTAAGATTTAGAATTTAGTCTTTAATATTTAAAATTAGTGAAATATTTGCCAAAAATATTAAATTTGTTGGTCAGTTTGCATTATTAAATTTATTAACCATAATAATATACAGATCATTAATTGGTTTTCATATAAAAATATTTTTATTCTATTTAGTATTTAATTTTGGTAAAATATTAATTAATTTTAAATTTTGTTATTATGAATTCTTATATCTAAGAATACAGGTTAAGATTGTTATTAATAAAAAATTTAAATTTTTTATTTTAATAAATGCTCAATAAATCATTAAAATAAAAAATTTAAAATTATAATTTTGATAAAATTATAAAATTTTGAATTTTTAATGTAGAAAATATTTTTAATTATTATTTTTAATAATTTATAGAAAATATTTATAATTATTATTTTTAGAGAATGTTTAATTTTTAATAATTTATAAAAAATATTTATAATTATTATTTTTATTTATTATTGAATGTACTATTTATTATATTCTTTATGGGTATTATTAAATGTACTCTTCATTGTACTCTTTATATATTTTTAGACCATATATAAATAGATGTAACAATGATTTAAACATATGTAGCTTAAGATAGTAGTGTTTACTTAACTAGACTAGACCTAGATGGTTATTACTAAAGAAAATATTGTAATATGTGGTAATACGTATTTTACGGCGGTTTAAACAAAACCGTCGCAACATGTAAAACAATAACTCACCCGGGGTATACATAGCGGCGGTTAACGAAAAAACGCCGCGAAATACAAACCTGATTGAAATATAGCAGCGGTTCGATAAAAACCACCGCTAAATGTCGGCCTAATTGCAGCCCCAACCCTTAACCGCCACTATATGTGCCGTCGTTTTGCGGCAGTTTTACAAAACCGCCGCAAAATTTCCGCCGCAAAATTTCCGCCGCTATCTGCCGGAATTGTTATAGTGATTAATCATTCTAAATTCGTTGTCACCATCATAATCATAGTCACACCATTCACAATCACATCAATTCACTTATTTTATTCCATAAAAACTTATCCATACTCACCTATTCACGGCCTTCGGCTCAATCTCTTTCAATACCCAATTCATAATTATCAACAATATCATTATAATAAATCATCTATAATTTCAATCAATAACATAAATTCCATCATAACATTCACACTAAACCAATAACAACCAACCACACCAAAAAGTTAACAATATCCTAGGATCATCTAGCGTACGACTTTATGTCACATTACATGGTATTTAATAAAACTTAAATCACACCTTGACCGATTTCTCCCAAGCTAAAAATCACCAAAGATTCATTTTTTCACAAGCTTCTAAGTTCAGCCACCAAAGTTCGATATCAAGCACTCCAAATCACCAACTTAACTCTGATAAACATATATTAAATCTAAATTCATACATTCGACCAAAATCAATACTAAGGTTTATCAAATTCAACTAACCACAAGAGTTTAGTGATGTCTTATCTTAACCCACCAATAGCTCATACTAGAGCATCCTTAAACAACCATAATCACAAGATTTTCTCAAAATTCAAACCAAAAAACAAATTGAAAGAGGAAAATAAAATTGGGCTGAGGACTTTGAGATACTCACCATAATACCTAGATAAAGACAAAGAGATCGACAAAAAATTTGTGTGGACACAAACGACTCATCAATCGGAGGTCCGGATCAAAAGTTATGATCAAATGAAAGAGAAGATAAATAGTGATCTCATGGTTTCTCTTCTCACTTTTTTTCTAACCGAACCCCCTCTCTCTCTCTCTCTCTCTAATGAAAATGAGCTAAATGGCTCATAGATGAGGGGTGGGCCTTGAGCCCAAGTGTGGCCAAGTTCCAATTTTTGCATGCTCGGTCCAACTTTGAGTCAAAATATTTAAGATTAATATTTTAATTCGTATTCTTAATAATTTTATTTTTTTCAAATTATGAATTACAATTTCTTAACTTTCTTCACTCAAAATTAATTGTTTCACTTGCAGTACTGGACAGTTTAAGCCAGTATTACTGGTTAAATTAGCGGCATGCGTTTTTAGGTATTTTTCTGCAGAGCACCACATTTTTTCACTCTTAAAAATTTTTCGAATTCAAATATCACATTTAAATTTTTAAATTATAATTCTAAATTTTTTTATCTCTGTCGGCTCATATTTAATTAATTATTTATTTAATTTTTTGTTTAATTGTGATTTTACAATTTAGATTAGGAACAATAAGAAGAATAAGAATAAAAACGAAGTGAATGGAGGAGATGAAATAAAAAAATGAAGAATTAAAGATAAAGAAAAAGAAGAAAAATCAAAGAAGAAGAGAAAAAAAAAAAGTGAAAACAGAGAACAGAGAGAAAACGTAAATGGTGGGAATGAATTTTTTTTCATATTTATTTTAAATTTAAAATTTAAAATATTAGAGGAGTGTAGAGAAAAAATTTAGAGAAATATAGAAAATGCCACGTCCGAATTCCACTATTAGAATAATCTTGTTTTCAAAAAATGTTATAGGATTCTGCTTTACGGAAATGACGAGAAAGATTAGGGGTGACACATGTATGCATTATGCAACATGCATGCTCTGTATAGCTGTATTTCCCTCTTAACCATGTATATAATCATCTTTATTGTTTTTTGCAGTGTGCATGTTGAAGTGTAGATTTTGAAGAGAGTAGTGAGATTTCGTTTCTTTCTCGCATTATGTATGTTCAAGTGTTTCTTTTTTGAAGTGAATAGTAAGGTTGCATTGTGCAGTGCCATGAGAGTTTTATTTGTGTGAAGTTATTAGTATTTGGAATGTAGTTAAAAAATTATATATTTTATTTTGATTTAAATGAAAAATAGTACGTAATTTAACACTACTGAAAACATATATTATTGTGTATCTAAATAATTCTTAATAATATATAAGTTGTTATCTTACTAAATTATTTATATGCATGTATTTATTTTACAGTTAATTTTTTTTTCTTTGTAAGTGAGTAATATTATTGTCATATTAATATTAATATAATTTGATTACTAATTTAAATGATTTATTTTTTTTATAGTGTAATTACCGACACGTATCTTATTAGAATATTACTATTAATTTAAACGTATATTGCTTTTTAGGTTTAGAATAATATTTAATCTTAAAATAATATTTATTAGAATATTATTTATTACTGACATATAATATATGTATTAGGTGAATTTTAGTATGATTATATTATAGTGATTATAGTAACTATACAAATATTATTAAAATTAAAGTCACATTTTTTTTTATATTTTGGTAACATTTTTTTTAAATAATACTGTTAAAAAAATGTTGTTTAATAATAAAAAATGTTAGTTTAATTTTAGATACATTTTCTAAATTTTATAGTCATAGTAATCACCCTAACATAATCATATTAGAAACTTTATTTGTTATTAGAACAATTTTCATAATTTTTGTATTGTAAATAATTAACATTAGTAGGTAATATATATAATTAAAAAAATTTTTTTTGTTTTGTATATATTACTAGCGTTTTCTATTTTTTTATATTATTAACATGATTATGTATATTAAAATTATTATGTGTAATAATCCGTATATTATGTTATTATTAACGTTAAGAACTACTGAGATTGGTAATGTAAAGAATTTTGAATATTATTGTATACGTTAAATCAATATTATATATTAATATTTATATTCATATTTCCAAACGTGGTTTTAGTTATACCGAACTCTAAAGTTATTATATGTATTAATATTAAAGTATTTTATATACTCATGTAGTACATATTATTTACAGTACATATATTATTTCATATATATATATATATATATATGCTATTCGTATATATGTTACTATTTTTAATTGTTAATATAGTTTATGTAAATTTTATTGTGTGTTATTCTAATTTTATTTTTATTTTTATTCATATTCAGGCAACAAAAAATTTAAAGCCTAAAAAATTAATTCCACTAAAACAGTATAGTTATTTGGTAAGGTGGATGCTCCGGTAAAGTTGTCAAATTCAACTTTTTGTAAAGATGTTTTCTATCTTGTGGTTGTTATTGATTTAAAAGCGTATCACTAAAAGTGTTGCTTTAAAGAAAAAGTGTTACCCTTAATCGTTAACTTGGCTCTGATACCAATTTTTTAACGTCGACTTTTCTTTTAATTTCTTTTTCGGATTTTGATAAAAAATAATTTGCATAATCTAAAGTATTGACCATCTTTTAACTTTTCAATCTTGTTTTAGTTTATAATATTCTTTTTTGCATGGATTATTGTATATAAAATATTTTATCTGTTTGTCTTTTTCTTTAATATAATTTCTCAAATCCTCAATAACTTCTTTTATTTCTACACTTTCTATTGTTTCTAAATATCTGTTTAATTTTTCAATTTCATTCTCCATTTTTTCTTTCAACAACTTTAATTCTTTTAAGTCATAATATGGTTTTCCAGGCATTTATAAATTTTTTAAGTTTAATTCCAATTTGTTTATATTTATTCTTATTTCTATCATTTTTATTATAAGATCATCAATTTCAATCTGAAGATTATTTAATTTCCTTTTATACTCCTTTATTTTACTTTTTAATTTTCTCGTCCTTTCTCTTTTTATTTTATTTTCTGGTTTTCAATCTTTTTATGCTTCATTATTTATTTTAAAATTTCTGCAAATTCTATCATCGATTCATCACTATTTTCTAGAGATTCTATTAATTTTTCTAGCTCTTCAACTTCTCTTTTCAACCTGTCATATATTATTTTTAGGGCTTCAAATGCTCTTTGATTTATTTCAGAAAACTATAAATAATTCAAACGATTTTCTCTTTCAAAGAGCTCTTGTTTCTTGTCTTAATAAGTTACATATATTTCTTCTTTATTTATTGTCATAATTTAGTGTTTAGGGTCTCATTTAATTTTTTGACCTTTTTTGTTAGTTCTTTTATTTCAAAATTTTCTTCTTTAATTTTTAACTTAGATAAACTTAAAGGGCTATTAATTTTAGATTCTCTTATTTGAAAATTTGATGAAACTAATTTTCCTGATGGTTCTTTTAATAATAGAACTGGATTTTCAATAGCTTTATATTTTGGTATTTCTGTTTTTACAATTTTCTGAAATAATTCATCAACATAAATTCTTTCTCTATTTTTAAATATTATACTATGATGGCTATTTGTTAAAGCATAATTTATTGCATATGTAATTGAAAATGGTTCATCATCTTGTTCCATTAGATTTTTTCTATGAAATTTATAAGCCAAACTTATAGATCTTCCAAGGTTTTCAGTTGATAAAGGTATAGCGTATCCAAGATGGGCATTAAATTTAACATTTACGTTTGCCAAGTTTCCATGAACAATTCCAATTATTTGATCTATTGGGTCATCAGTAATTCTTTTGTCACAGATTGCTAAGCTTATTGGTGAATTAATTCCTTTCATATATGTAGATTTGATTAGGACTTGTATAGTACTAATATGGATCCATCCAATTTTAGATCTTTTTTGTTGATCCTTAATTTTCTCAATCTGTTTACTCAATTCTTCATCATTTATCAAAGCTATTTCAAGTTCTCCATTGGCGGATTTTATTTTTATAGGGGCTTCAAGTTGAATTTTTCCATAATATATTATATTTTTTCTATTAAAAACTTCTTTTAAAAGATTTTGTTTATTAAAATTTTCATTTGATTTGAGATTTAATTCTGTTTTTAGAACAGCCTATTTTTCATTATCTAATAAGGCAGATAATCTATAATAATCAGATTCTTCCGTTAATTCTAAACTTTCTAAATAATTCATAACTAAGAGATTAGGATAAAGGCGTACCTTTTTGGAGAAAAACTTCCTTTATTTAGAATATTTTACATAAGATGTTTTTATCTCCAGAGGGAAGATTGTAGATACTAACTCCAGAGGGGAGTTTAGAATTGGTTTTTCCTAAGGGAATTCTTCTTCAAACTATAGAATCGCCTCGGCAGCTTCCTCCTTGCTCTCCTAGCATATGAGTACTCTTAGCCTCCTGCTTTCTATTGTCTGATGCCTTCTACAATTGCCTAAGCAACCTATTTATAATGGTTGGGTCTGATGGACATTCCCATCCTTACCCTTCTTATGACGTCATTGCTTACGTCATTGTTTATTATCTTGCACCAGCTACATTGTTGGTGCTCTATGACCTAAGCGCTTACGTCACTATGTAATAATGTTGAGAGATGCTTCAGATGTATTGTCCTCCTCTTTCATTATGTGACCTTCAGATGCGTTGTCTTCTTCCTTTATCATGTGGGTTGATTCCATTTCATTATTGCTTTCTTCAGATAACTCTGAGACACATAGCTGGCACTTGTGGTCTTCTCTGTCTTTTATCAAATAGCAGAGATTCCTCTTTATCCCTTCGGAGAGCTTTTCTAAGAGTCCAGATAAGTTGTAGAATGCTGATTCAAATTCCACTAAGAGTCTCATCTCTCTTTCTTCAATTTCATTCCTTTTACTGGACACAAGCAAAGTATTTCTGCTTTTATAATTGATTCTTGTGTGAGATTCCCTTGTTATCTTTTGAGTTCTTTCGAAGACCCTTGCTAGTGTGCTGGCTAGTCTTCCTTCATGACTGTAGATTGTTAAATCTTGAACTTGATCAATTGGTTGAAAATTTTCTGGGAAGACGGACATGAAGATTACTTGATGTGCTGGAACCAAGCACTGTTCTTCTTCATTAAAAATAGGTTGACTATTTGTAAATTTTAGGGATATATCCCTTGGATTTACGTTGTCAATCATATTTTTAAATCTCTTTACTGCATCAATGAATCCTGCAGGAAACTCACTAATAATTTTCAAATCATTAAAAATTAAAATTGTATCAATTAATCCATACTGAAAAAACTGATAGGTGTCAGATGGGGAAGCATCTGGAAATATAACCAGCTTTGTTAGCTGTTCTTTGGCAATAGGATAATATCCCAAGATTGCCCTTTTTTCTTCAGTCCAATTCAGGACTATGTTAAGGGTTTCCCTGAGATTTGATCTATAGACCCTTTTCTTTTCCTTGATTTCAGCTCTTGTAGGAATGTTTCTTATTATTCCTGTTCTCTGGGTTTGAATTGGAGCTTTATCTGCTCTTTTTAGGGTTTGCTCTGGATGAAGAGCTTCATATTCCCTGAAAGATTCCTTTGCTTCTTCCAGTGTTAAAAACCCTCCTTTATGAATTATCCTTGATTGATGTGTAAATGGTGCTGCTTTTTCCCAGGCATCATATACTCCTTTCATGGGGCCATTATAAATTACATAATATTTTTTATCTTGGGTGGATTTTTTGATAATTTCAGCAATTGTTTTATTTTCTGGAATTTTTTCTTCACCTGATTTGTCCACCACGCTTAGCTGGCTGAACTCTGATGGTTTTGGTTGTTGTGTTGATTTCATTGCTTCGATGGCCTTCTTGAGGGATTGGATCTGTGTCCTTATTTGCTGACAATGCTTGTATTTTTCGAGTTCTTGTTCGTATTTCTGAATTTTTTGATCTAATGCGTTGTAGACGAACTCCATTTTCTTGTTAATGTATCTGCAATAACATTTTTGTCACCCTTAATATATTCAATTTTTATTGGATATTGTAACAAAAATAATTGCCATCTTACCAATCGTCCATGATTATAATCAACTTTTAAGTTATATCGTATGAAACCTGTTAAGTAACTTGAATCTGTTCTTAATGTAAATTCTTTGGGTAGTAAATCAATTTTCCATTTCTTAAGAGATTTAATTGCTGCTAGAGTTTCTCTTTCATGAGTAGTATATCTCTGTTCTGTTGGAGTAAAAGTCCCTGAAATATACCTGCAAAGTAATTCCTTTGGGGGATATTTAGAATCTAGTGATTCTTTTTCTTGTTCCAAACTTTTTATAGCTTTCTTAGCTTTTAGACATCCTGACCAGGTTATGTCTGAAGCATCTGTTTCTACTATTAAGTAGTCATTTTCTTCTGGAATATAAAGTTCTGGAAGTTTTTCACATAATTCTTTAATTCTTTGAATTTGTATACTATCTTTTTCATCCCATTTCCATACTTTTTTAGTACTTATTTTTGGAAATAAGCTTTTAGTGTATTCTGTTATATTCTTTAAAAATCCCTGATCAGAAATATAATTTATACACCCTAAAAATCTTTGTAATTGTTTTCTATCTTCTATTTTATTAGGAAATAAATTTACCTTTTCTAGAACATTTGGTTGAAGTTTTAGCTTTCCTTGAGTGGATAGAATTAATCCAAGAAACTCTATTTCTTGTTTTGCTATTCTTGCTTTCTTTTTACTAAGAACTAATCCTTTTTCCTTACATCTTTCTAAAACTATTAATAATTTTTGAAGATGATCTTCTTTATCCTGTTTTGTAAAAATTAGTATATCATCAATGTATACTAAAACAAATTCATTTAACTCTTTTAGATTTTCTTCCATAAATCTTTGATAAATACCTGGGGCTTGTTTTAATCCGAATGGTAATACATTCCATTCATAAAGCAACATACTTGTTGATTCTTTTGTTGGGCAAGTAAAAGCAGTTAATTTCTTTGTTTCTTCGTCTAAACGAAGTTGCCAATATCCTGATTTTGCATCAAGAGATGAAAACCAAGTTGCTCCTTTGATTTTTTCTAAAATAGAGTCTTTTCTTGGAAGTTTATGAGCATCACCAATAGTTGTTTCATTCATCTTCTTATAGTTAATAACCATTCTTCGTTTTCCCCTTTTAATTTCATTATTGTTTTCGACATAAAAGGCTGGAGCCGCATGAGGACTTTTACTTAATTTTATAATTCCTTTTTCCAAAAGATCTCTACATTCTAATGAGAACTCTTCTTTATCTCTTGCGGAATAAGAAATTTTATTTGGAACATTTATCTCTTTTGTAGGATCTTTTAATTTAATGCTTACTAATTCGTTATTTGTATTTTTAATATCTAAAGGATTTTCGGCACAAATTTCATCCAAAAGTTCTTCTATCTTTATTTCAAGATTATTTTTGGGAATGTTTATCTGAAAGTATAAATTTAAATAACATGTTTCTAATATAGAAAATATTTTAAATTTTAAGATCTTATCTATAGTAGTAGTTGGTATTTTTATACGTTTTGATTTTTGATTTATTGAAGAATCGTGTGGAGCTTTTAAAACTATATATGTTAATTCTTGAATGAATGGATGATATAGCTTTAAAAAGTTATTTTCTATGATAAAATCCATCCCGGAATCTAACATATATATAGATGGAATAATGAACCTATAATTTTGAATAAAAATTTCAGCCATCTCTGCTTTTTGGTCAATTTTATGTATTGATTTGTCAACTATTCTAACTCTTAATGGTTTCTTTAATTTTTTCCAATCAAGTTTTATATTTGAATTAGCAAAGCATTGTGTTGCTCCAGAATCTATAAAAGCATTTATAAACTTTTCTGTTATTTTTATAGTAATAAATGTGGCATTATTACTCAGTCTCTGAGTCTGTTTCTGAGACATATTCAAAAATATAGTCTAAGTTATCATCAGATTCCTCTAAAGGTTCCATGAAACAAGACTTAGCAATTTCTATTTGTTTAGTAAGATCTTTTTTATCCTTCTTTTTCGGACATTCATTTGCATAGTGTCCTTCTTCTTGGCAATACCAACACTTACAGTTTTCTTTTTTATTCGGGCAATAGTCACTTTTTTGTCTTTTATTTTTATTGTTATTTCTTTTTCTAAAATACCTCTTTTTTCTCCAGTTTGGATAGTATTTTCTTTTTCTAAATTGGTATTTTCTTTTTCTTTGAAAATTTTTATTAAGCCCATATTTTTGGGGTATCTCTTCATTATCCTGACAGCAAATTCTAATTATATTTGCAAATCTTTTTTGAGTTGCTTCTTGCATACAACGTTCTTTTATTTCCTCTCTTATTGCAGAGGTTGCTCCACCAAAATTATTTTCAATTGTCCCTCTATTTATTTCTCTTATAAATCTTCCCATTATAAATTCATTAGCAGGATATGGAAGTTTTGTTATATACATACTAAGATAATGATTTTTATCTTCTTCTTTTAATTTGTAATAATGTATTCTATATTCACATATATAAGACTCCACATTACATAGATCATATATCTGAATATTAGCTAAATGATTTTTTGCTTCTTGATATTCTTTATTATAGACTTCTTGTCTATGATCTATAATATTTTTTCCAAAAAATTCTTTATATAGAATCATCATTATATATAATATCTTATCATAAGCTATTGTTTTTGTTGCTAATTCTTCTATTATTTGGTTTTCTATTGATGTCATATAATCTCTTATAGTTCCTTTAGTATGAAATCCTATGTAATTCCAAATATCTTTTCCAGACAAATCACTAAGTTTTGGATTAGTAAAGGCTTCTAATAAAAAGGAATTTAACCAATTTTCGAAAATTTCTTTTTCATTCTTTTTACAGTCTAAGTCAAGCATTCTTTCTCCTTCCATTTCCTGGATTTTAGGAACGTATTTTGATGGTATTTTTGTATATTTTGAATCTTTATTTATAAATCCTTTTTTAAAAGCATAATTATCAAAACATGTTTCCCATTTAAATTGAGATTGATTATCCTTAGATGTTCCAGCTTCATTTTTTACTTGAATTGGAATTGCTGGTTCTTCATCACTTGAATAATCTAGGATGTGTTCTTCATTTTCTATATTTTCGGAATTTACTTTCTTCTTCTATTTGAAATTCATGTTCCATAATATTATTTTCTTGAGCCATTTTTAATTGTTTGAAAAGCATTGTAACTTCTTCTAATTTTTCTTCAATATTCATAATTTCAATGGTGGTTTTACTTTTAAATCTGTTATGTTAATTATATTTTGAAAATTTTCTTCTTTGGGATTCTCTTTTTCTTTATTTCTTTGAAATTTTATGGATACTAATATTTCTTCAAGCATATCTACTATAGAATTTAATTGTGGGTTAAAAGTATGATAAAGATGTGGGGAATCATTTCCATGGTAACATTTTTTAGAAATTCCATGTGAAAAATAAATTTTTTCAGGTTTTTGAAGCCCTTCAATAAAACTTATAGTAAAATAAAGATTTTGAGAAAAATCATTTTGTATTGATTTTAAGAATTTAGTGTCATTACAATTGACATTAGTTAAAATCATTAATTTTTGATCTATTAATTTTGATAACTTAATTATTTCTTCTCTTAAATCTTCTAATTTACTTTTTTCTATTAGGTGACGCTTTTCTTGTAAAGGGCTACGGTTTTTAAGTGTTATGTAGTTAGAAGTGTGGTTTTAGAATATATGGCTTAGATTTTGCCACGTAGGCATCTTTAAGAAAAGTTGTTTTTGGCAACTTTATGTGAGTGGTGCCTATTTGGTAATTGATGCATCACGAGATACCAATTTTTTTATAAAGTATATATCTTAAATAAAAAGTGTAAAATATAAATAATTTCTAAATACTAATGACAGTATTAATAGACAGATGCATTTAATTGAAGCTCAAAACTAAGGTTGTGAGAACCAGACCGATCATTAAATCGGTCAAGTGACTGGTTTAATGGTTTAATGGTTTAATCGGGATTCAACCGGTTTAATTAAAATATACAATAAAATTATAAAAAAATTCAATATATAATAACAAATTAACAATAAATTGAGTTTTCTTAATAGTTAACCAAACATTTGTTCTTTTTATAAGACCATCTTAATCTTAGATTTATTGAACAATACATTGCCATGGCAATTGATTGTTACAGCTTCCATATACAGCAATCATAAGGAGGGAGAACTATTAAACAGAGGATGTCCATGTCTCCAGTAGAACCGTATCAAATATTATCACAATTGTCGTTTCTTTTAATCAACAGAGGCAGTAAGAATTAAAAAACAAATATATACAGTAGCAGAAACTCGAATTCAGTACTTCCACATATCAATAAAACCTCAGCAACAAGGAGAAATAAGAGATTAGAACTTAATTTTGTTAGATGATGAAGAAACAGAGGAAGAAGAATTTAATCTAATCGCAGATCCAATTGCGATAACAACTCGCAAAGTTAACACAACAACATGCAAGCAAAAGGATATGGCGATTGCGGTGAGGAACATGCAGCTGCGATGGCGCCTGGCAAAAAGAGGCAGACGAAGGAGGAGATTGAGGGTGCTCCACCACCATCTCCAATCTTCAGCGGTGATGTTACTAACGATGCTAGTAGCAGCGTCACGGTCGACGCCTCTGCAGAAGGGAAAGGGAAGGCGGTTGTAGTGATGGAGATGATGAACGCGAGTCCACTAGATCTGATCTGCGACACCAGTGGTGCAGTGCTCCGAAAACCGAGATGAGCAAACGGCAGCTATATCGTTGCAGAGAGGAAACAAGCGAACTTCTCTGGCGCGTGGGATTATGGAACCTATCTGGGAGAAGATCGCAGAAGAAGATGAGGCTGGTGTGGTGGAACTTGGAAGAGAAATTAGGGTTGAGGTGTGGTGGCTGGTGAATGAGGGAACTGAGTCTCGCTATTTGCATAAGGGGTAGGGTAATTGTGTTACCGGGTCAGCTTGTAAGTGGGTTGGGCTTGGTGTTTTTTTTTTATCCATTGTAAAAAACCGTTAAAAATTCGGCCGGTTTGATCGGTTCACCGGTTAACCACCGGTTCGACCAATTTTTTTACCAATTTTTTGTAGATTAGTTTTTGAAATCAATCGAATCGACCTAGTAATCGATTTCTGATTAACTCGATTGAACCGACCGATCCGGTCCGATTTTCAGAACCATGCTCAAAACATTGATGGTCGCATTCTTACCATGAAAGTCCACGTTCTTAGAGAAACATACACGTGTGTCTTCTCATTATTAATATTATGCCGTCAACTACTACAAAAGGTAATCAGGAACAGTTTGGTCCATACTAACTTCAGCAAAAAAATCAAATCATTCCCAAATTAAAAGACATAGTTTCGTATATTTTTTGTTTGCATCAGGATATTTATTTGACCGAAAGTTTAATGATTAATTTTTTAGGTGTTGTAAAAATATAAAGTGGACAATTCTCTCAACTAAATAAGTTCTATTTCCATTCTTCAATAAATATCGAACTTAAAAAAATGATTAACGAATACAGGCTCTCATCTATATGTACTAACTAATAATATTGGTAGTTCTGTATTTATTTGCATGTGTACAAGCTTTAATAATAAATTTCCTAGTTGACGTCTTGACGAATGTGGCCACGATTGTGGGAAAATTAAATCATTATGGGAAGGGAATAAATATTAATGGAACTATATATATATATATATATATATATATATATATATATATATATATATATATATATATATATATATATATATATATATATATATATATATATATATATATATATATATATAAGCTTTTGTGATACTCTTGGTTGATACATCAACTTCAGTAGTGTCTTTTTCAAATGAACTGATCAAGTAATCAAGTCCGTAATTGTTTCTCCATACTTTATATAGAATCAAATCAAATCATCAACTAGCCCACAAATTCTCTTATGTTATAGATAATCAAAATTAACTAACTTAGATTAGCATAATAATTAGTTTATTAGTTCATTTACATAAGTATTGGAGATTCGAATTTCACCTTGTGTATGCAGATTAATTAACCAATAACAAATTTTTAAATAGAATTTAAATCTGTAACAATTTAATTTTTGACTTGCCAAATTAGACATATTGTAGAAAAAAAAAAGTTAATCGAAATTATGCGCATTAATAGATATATAGCATTTTTTTTGTGTCTATTCATATATAGAATATGTATGTTGTATATTATTTATTAGGTTTAATTATTTTGTTGGTTCTTATAATTTTATCAAATTTATAATTATGTCTCTATATTATTTTTTTTCAATTAGATTCCTACACTGTTTTTAATTTAATAATTAAGTTTTTATTAGTGTAAAAAAATGATAGAATTAACAGAATATTTTTCTATAATTTGAAATTACCCACAATTAATTTAAAATCTAGTTAGATCTTTAATAACATATTTTTTGGGAGGAATATTTTGTTAATTTTAATATTTTTTATACGAAAAGAATTTAATTATAAAATTAAAAGTATGATAAGAATTTAACTAGAATATAAAAACTTTATTATAAATTTAATAAAATGATAGAGATTAACATAATAATTAAACTTTATTATTATTCTTGACAGTTCAAAATTAAATAAGTAGTAGCTCGTTAGCGCAACCACAAATATGCTATGTAAATAAAAAGGGCTTAATTTAATTTTATCGTAGACCTCTTTCACAGATGGCATGACATATACATGTAGTATATGTAGAAAATGTTGTGAGTTGAAACAAAATTAGCAAAGATTCTAGCTATAAAAAGTATTCTAATGGTGCTTTGGTCATAGAATATAGTTGAAAGTGAATTGAAATTCTGGGAAATTATGAATGACATTTTCTGTGACAAAGATTCTTCCATCGTCACCATAATTTATGTGGACTAAGGATCCGTCCAGGTTCATCGCCAGATATTTATTGTTCTACTAATTGATACCTATGCTGAAACGTTGCTGTAACATGCATAAGGACAACCACTATATATATAACATTTAAGTTTCCTTGCCATGCATAGAGGCAAAAGTGTTAAAGAGGTATACTAGAAGAAGCGAAATGGATCGAAGAAGGCTTATTTCATATGTTCCCTAGCGTTCCCCGCAGACACTTCAGATATATATGGTCTCTCGTATATTTATTCTGAAGTGTTTGGGGGAACTCCTGGTAGCATTTGATTTTAAAAAAGATTATCCGAGTATTTGAAGTTTATTGATTTTGATGACCGAATAATTGATTTGTGCAGTGAGTGATACTTATGTTTTTATATTTTTAATTAACAGTTCTGTATTTTTTATGTTTTTGACTTTCTTATTGTTCTTTGGTATGAGATATGATTAAGATAAGTGAATTATTTTGATAATATGCTAAACAATAATAACTTTAGTTTTGCTACTAGTTGAGTTTGTTTTATTGAACATGTCAGCACATGCATGAGATTTTTATCAAGTTTATTAGTTAAAAAGACCATATTATATGCTTTGAAAAATTTTATGAAATTAATTAGGCTAGCTCGTCAAAATACTACTTTTATAAAAATAAATTATTTTTAACTTGGGCTTTCAACTATTTGTTCATAATAAATCCAAAACAAAATCAAAAGAAAAAAAAAATCAAAAGTAATGAAGATTAAAGAGCTTCCTTTAAAAAAAAAAAAGAAATAAAGAGTTACATTTATAGATTATAATTTGGTTGTAATAAATATGGCTATGATATGAAATTTATGATTGATATAAATAAATTATAAGTTATAAATTATATAAATTTTAAAATTTATTTAATGTTAATTTAGATTTTTTGTTTTATTTTATTGTTTTAATTTATAATTCACAAAACTAAACTTTTAAATAAATTTGTGGACTTTTCAAATTTTTATATAGATTGGATTCAAGCCCTCAATATATATATATATATATATATATATATATATATATATATATATATATTTTTTTTTTTTTGTGGATGGATTAGACAACCCTAATCCTAGGTTACACAATACACCCACTCACACACATCTATCACTACCTAGCTGTAGCCGGAATTTGAACCTGAGATGTGGCTTCTATGAGGCCAATATATTGGCCATTGGTGCAATGCATCGGCCACTATATATATATATATATATATAGGTCTATGCTTGGACTATATATTTGTCTACAGTAAACGTAGTTTAACCGGGCCCAATCCATTCTACACAAAACACATTTATGGTTTTAATTTTTTCTTTCTTTACAAAAAATATAGTTTGCTTGTAAGTGGATCAAACTACTTGACAGGGGCTTGTAGAGCTCATTTGACTCAGTTCTGCTTGTTTTATTAAATAGGTCACACATGGGAGTTTAATAAAATCTATTAATTAAAAAAAAAGTCAGAGTGTATCTTTTACAATAACTTATAAAATTTATTAGTCTAACTCATTAAAATACTATTTTTGTAAAAATGAAATATTTTTAATTTGATTAAATTTTTAACTACTCACTCATAATAAGCCTAAAATAAAACCAAAAAAAAAATCAAGAATAATCAAGATTGTACTATTATAGAGCTTCTCTTTTTCAGAAAAAAAGAAAGTTTTTATTAATGGATTATGGTTATGTGCATGTTTGGTCGCTATTATTTTGTTAAAAAAATTTTTTTTAATTAAAAAAGATCTTCTTTATTTTATAATGTGTTTGGCAAATTTTTAATAGTAAAAGTAAAAGTACTAGTAAAATGAAAATAAGATCTTTTTTGAGAAGCTGTAATTTATATCTTTTTTTAAAATATATTTTTTTCTTAAAAAAAGATGTTTTTCATGTAATAAATAAACAAAAAAGTACTTTTATATTGTTATACCCAAACATAATTGATAAATAAAAAGACTTTTTTATATGAGATATCCAAATATAAAATTACTTTTACTTCTTTATAAGATCTTTTAAAAAAAATAACTCAAAAAAATATATTTTTTAAAAGCTCACCCAAACAAGTCTTATAAGTATAGTTATGGTATGAGATTTAAGATTGATATATAAATAAATTATTATAAATTATATATTCTAAAATATCTCAAATACTAATTTAGATTTTTAAGTTTATTATTTTTATTTATAATTTACAAAACAGACTTTTAAATAAGCTCGTAAATTTGTGGGATTTCTAAACATATTGGGCTCAAGCCTGCAGAAAGAAAAATAAAATAATAAACCTAGATTTAAGCTATTAATTTATGACACGGGTCAAATTCATCTAAGTTAAAGCTCAGTTCGACGTGCCCATACTACACACAACACATATCTATTGTTTAATTTATTTTTCTTTTTCACAAAA
Organism: Arachis stenosperma; assembly: GCF_014773155.1. Taxonomy (NCBI): domain Eukaryota; kingdom Viridiplantae; phylum Streptophyta; class Magnoliopsida; order Fabales; family Fabaceae; genus Arachis; species Arachis stenosperma. The sequence goes on along the minus strand of NC_080381.1, from coordinate 38,211,862 downwards.
TATATGTTAAGCGTCATTAATAAAAAGTGGCTAGAAAAGTAGTCACTCACTAATCAAACTATTATGAAGATTACATACAATTCTTAAGATTGATTTGCATTTTTTCATATATATATATATATATATATATATATATATATATATATAATATCGCAAATTATTAAAAATAATCTTGATGGCCCTATACTATTCCACCAGACGCAAGTATTAAAGAATGAAATTAGTGTTGCTTCATATATATATAGTCGGGGTAAGAAACTTCTTGTTTTGAATTTTATTGTTAGTTCTTGCATATATTATACTAATTACTTATATGCTTACTTATTAGCTTGTAAAGAACGAACTAATCACTTTCGATAAATCTTATTTAGTAACGCAACCTTATTATTTAGGGCTGCACATGGATCGGATAATATCCGCATATCCGCGGTAATTATCCGCATCCGATACGAATTTTGCGGATATTATCCGATCCGCAGAATTATCGGATCAGATTGGATCCGATCCACATTATGGTCGGATCGGATTGCGGATTCGGCAGTGATATCCGCGGATCTGATCCGCAAATCCGCATATCCGCACATCACATATAAATAACATAGTTTAAGACAGTAAACCCTAATGTGATATGAATTTTAGTATGTTATTTTATGAATTTTATGATATTTTGTTTTTAATTTTTTATGTTATACTTCAACTTAGAATAATTAAACTTAAATCTTGTGTTATTATTTTGTTTTTATTATTCAAAAGAACTATTATTGATAATATTCTAGGAGTAAATAGGCTTAAACAGATCAAAAATGAATTTTCTGAAAATTTTTTTTTGTAAAAAGGCCAAACAAAATCTTAAAATAATTTTTTTAATTATGCGGATATACCCGATATCCGATCCGATCCGATCCGCAAGTATGCGGATCGGATCGGATCGGATCCGGCCTAAAAAATTGCGGATATCGTATCCGATCCGATCCGATGAATACAGTGCGGATCGGATAGAATTTTAGGCCATATCCGATCCGATCCGATCCGTGTGCAGCCCTATTTTTATTAAGTTCTTATTAAATGTTGCAAATTTTATTTCCATCTTACATTCATGACCGTAAGTCATATGAAATACATAAACTAAATAGTAAACATTGAAATTATTAGTTTATTTAATATCTGATCTCTTCAACAAGTTCATTTTGCTTAGCTTGCTATTGACGTATTTTTCTAATATAATAAATTCCCTTGGTAATTGGTAGGTTTACATTATAGGTTTTGATTCTTAAGCTTAATTATATATGTAATTTGAGAAGAATATTACTGTAAAAAGTGGTTTTAAATAAGGCAATACACGAAGTATTAGAATAGTAACCGATTTTAGTGATTGAAAAAATTGGTTGCTAATAGTGATCGATTTAGTGACTGATATATAATTTCCAGAACCAAAAAAATATTAGTTGGTAAATCGGTCGCTTAATTACATTCAGCGACCGACAAAATCGGTTACTAATAGCAATCGAATTAGTGACTGATAAAGTTTTAATACAACCAGAATAAAGTTGGTCACTAAAATTGGTCGCTATTTTTTAATTTAGCGACCGAATTAGCAACCAAAATAGAAAGTAACGTCTTTGAAACTGTTGGTCACAAAATCGGTTGCTATTTTTATTTTAGCAACCGATTTTGCAACTGATAGTGAAATAGGGAGAATAACTGTTTGGTCGCTAATTCGGTCGCTAAATAACTGGTCACTAAATCGGTTGCTAATTGTTAAGTTAGCAACTGATTCTAGTGACCCATAAAATCAGTCACTAATAGCCGCCGAATTAGCGACCGATTAGTTTTATACAACAAAAATAAAATTGGTCACTAAAATCGGTCGCTATTTTTTAATTTAGTGACCGAATTAGCAACCAAAACAAAGGAAAGAATGTCCTTGGGACTCTTGGTCACAAAATCGATTGCTATTTTTAAATGTAGCAACCGATTTTGCAACCGATCAATAAGTAAATAAAAAAATTGGTTGGTTACTAATTCGGTCACTAAATCAGTTAGCGACTGTCGACCAATTTTATAAACTAACCAGTCACAAAATCGGTCGCTAATTTAAAAAAAAAAGAGGAAGTATAGGGAGCCAATGGAGTATATGTGTGTACAATGGAGGTATAGAGATGTTCGATTCAGTAGGATATCAGATGTTTATTATCCCTAGTACTCAGATGGTTATTCTAGATAGTATGGGTGTATTGTGTTTGAGAAATTAGTAGTATTTTATCCTGGATATTCATTTTTTAACTCATATTGGACCAAATAAATATCCCATTGTACACATTGTACAAATATTCCATTGGCTCCCTAGCCTGATTAAAAAAAAATGATGCGGGTTACCCTCGTTAGTACCCCCTCCCTCGTTTCATCCCAATTCACCTATTACATTTTATCTCAAAAATTAAACCCTAATTCGTGCCTTCTCTATTTCTCCTCAGTTCACCCCACTGCCGCTGCGCCGTCTTCGCTCTACTACCGCCGCGTCTGTTATCTCTCCGTCACACTCGCGTCGCCGTCACACTGTCACACTCGCGTCGCCGTCGCTCTGTCCTTCAGTTACTCTCTCTCTCTCTCTCTTTCTCTTTGCTCAGTTTCATTCATTCTATTTGGTTTTCCCCCACTAACTTGTAACTAGTCTATGGTACTGCATATTTGATATTTGGTTATGCTCAATATGGTTATGTCACAATAATAGCTTTAACCTAAGAGTAGTGGCTTTATCATAACTTTTTGCATTCTGTATATCTGCCACACTGATTCAAAATTGGTTTCCTAAACATATGGATTGAGATATTTCTTTTTTGCTGAGTCAATTACATATATGAGTTGGGATTTTATTTCTAAGTAGTTTTGAGTACTTTTCAACTAATTGTTTTATACACATATAGCTTGAGGTGCCAAAGGAACTAGTACAACCATCCCAGCTAGAAGACTTAAAAAAGGAGCGCATTTTGAAAAAGTTCTGAAACAGATGTTACAAAGCTTCATGATGAGGAAACTGTGAACACTCAACGTCGTCTTGCAAATGGAATTTCTGTTAACTATGAGGTATACTGTGCAAGTTTGTTATGTAGCTACTACCTTATTTTCCTTTTACACACTAATGTAATCAAATCATGGGCTCCTAAGGCTATGACTTTATGGTGTTGCATCATTTTGTTCTTTCCTACAATAATAATTATAAGAAGAAAAAATAGGTTTTAGATTTTCATTATGGTTGTATTGCCATTTAGTTTTCAACTGATATATAGGCATAGTAATATCGAGTGTTTTGAGATTACCATGAGAACTCAGGTTTTGTACTGCTTAAGAGGACTGATTTTTTTATAATTAATTAATTAATACTTTCTATTGTCACAGATATCAAAAACAAAAATACAAAGTGGGGTGATGTGGTTGATTGTCGGTGGAGGACGAGCCGCTGAGAGTTCTGAATCAAGAGGATTCATGATTCTGGGTGTTAGGACACTTAGTGAGGGAGGTCGTGTTGGAAATTTCTCAAGGGAGCAAGTAAATATCTGAACTAACTTATATCTACGAACTTCAATGTTTGGAATATATTTCTATTTTGACATGACTCACAAGAAAGCTGCATGTGTCCTCATTAAACAAGCAATTTTATCCTTTGTTATTCTTATCTATCTTGTTGCTTCCGGTGACTCTTGGTAAGTTTGTTAACATTTTCTTTAACTAATTATTTTGATTCTTTCTTTTGAACTTTGTTTCTAAGGTACAAGGGCTCTAGGATGATGATAGACCATTATTGTTAGCATCTTGGATTTTTTTATGTTTGACATTTGATTTGAAAGATGTCGTTATTATATTTCTCTTTCTGATTATTTTGAATTTAAATTATCTAAGAAGAAGGGTCACATTGTAACTTGGACTCAAGAGGTAAAAACTTATTCTCCCTATTGCATTTTTTTCTTATTGTTTAATAATAGTTCTTTTTATGCTTATGAATTTATTTGCATTTGAATATTGTCTTATGCTTGTCTTATTCTGAATATTTCCTTCTTGCAGCTATTGATTCATTAGAGAAAATGAGTGAGGAAAGCAAAAAAATATACCAATTTTCGGTGTGGTGCCCTTAAAAGAGGCTCGAGTTATACCAGAGTGTACAAGCTGAAATAGATACAGTTGCTTGGTCTAAGTAGATATTGAATAGAGCATAATTATATTTTTCATGAATTATTTTTACTATGTTTTAGTTTAGATTGTGGATCATAAATTTGATATATTTAGGAATTTTCAATATTTTAAATTCTATATTTCTATGTAGACAATGTGAATGTTTTGGTATTTATTTGGAAAATTAATCTATGCTTGATTTTTTTATATTTTGTGGAGATATGATTATTTATGAAAATTAAGTTTTAATAGTGGTAAATGTGAAATTATTAAAAATCTATAATTATAAAATTAGGAACAACAACTGATTTAGTGACCGATTTAGATTTTTAGTTCAGAAATTAGCGACCAATTTAGCGATCGATTTTATATTTTCAAATAAGGTATTGGCGACCGATTTAGCGACCGATTTCATGGCGACCGATTTAGCGACCGAAAAAGTTGGTCGCCATTTAGCAACCGATTTACTCAGCGACTGATTTAGCGACAGAAAATTTGGTCACCATTTAGCGAACAATTATGTTAGCGACCAATTTAGCGACCAATACTCTTTGGTGAAGGTTTGGTGGCCTTGTTAAAAAATCGGTTGCTAAAATCGGTCGCTAATGGTTAGCGACCGAAGTTGGTCGCTATTTTCTAATTAGCAACCAAGGTTTTAGCGACCACCAGAATTGGTCGCTATTCCGATAATTTCTTGTAGTGAGGATAGTGTTCTGAGACGAGCAAAGATAATATTTTAATAATTGCAGATGCTAAATCTTAGAATCATATATAGCTAGGCATATGTGGGGACTGGGGTTATGTAATTAGGCTGAAATTTGAAAGGATAGAAATTAAGGATTTCATTACCGTAATAATTCAGGTAATTATGAAGGTAGCTTTTGATTACTATGATAAATCTAATAAATGTGTTGGAAATGTCTTACACAAGTAGTTGACAGATAGTGACGATTTTAAGATTGAATAGTAACTATTCATATTTTTTATGTTGAGGTTACGAACTTGTAAGATCAGAAAATCTTAAATTGAGTGATGTCAGAACTAGATTGAGAGGACAATCTGCATAACAATCTGATGTTTAAGTCAGGAGTATTTTAGATAATAGAGTGAAGAGTGTGTTTTTTTACTAAATTTCTCTTTTCTCGTTATTCCCTTTTTTTGAGTATTCATTTTTTCAGAATCCATTGCCTTTATTGCATACTTTTAATGGCATGATATCGCAGTTTCATGAATCTGTGATTTTATGAATTTTTGTGTTGTATCCGTAGTTCTGAAAATCGAACCGGACTGACCGGTTCAACAGGGTTAACTGGAAACTAGTCATTTGACTGGTTTGGTTGACTTTAAGAATCGCCTGACAAAAACCGGTCTAGGAACCAACCGAACTGGTGGTTAACCGTTAAACTACTGTAACTAGCCGATTTTTTTTATTTTCGGTTCAGTGGTACCTCTAAAACAATGCCCTTCTGAAATTTAAAAAAAAAAGAAGCCCAATACCCATTCATTACCCAAGCCATCCCACCATTTTCTCTCTAAAAATGAAAACTGTAAAAACCCAACCCTAAACCCTTCGATACGTAGTGTCCCAGCCAACAGAGCTCAAACTCATCACTGAACGGGTGGAGGGTGCTGTCGCCGCGCGGGTGGAACTAACTATGGTAGCATCAGGAGTCGTTGCTTGTGGAAGGTGAAGGCTTGCTCGTCGCCTGTCATCGTTCCTCTTCCCCTCGCCGTCGCTGTCGGTCTCTCTCTTTGTCGCCGTTGAGCTCTCTGATGGTATTTTTGTGGAAAAACGAATTTCCAAAACACCTAAAACTCACCGGCAAGTGTACCGGGTCGTATCAAGTAGTAAAACTCACTTAGAGTGAGGTCGTTCCCACAGGGATTGATGAATCAAGCAACTTTAGTGGGTGATTAGCTTAGTCAAGCAAACATTGAAGTGAATTGTGTGAAATTGTAGCCAACAGAAAGTAAATGACAATGAATTTAAAGTTGCAGAATGTAAATTGGCAAGTAACTTAAAGAGCAAGAAATGTAAATTGCAAGAATCTTAAATGACAAGAAATATAAATTGCATCAAATATAAAGGGGAGTGGGTGCTGGAATTGCAGAAATTAAATAAGAGAAAGTAAATTGCAACAAACAGAAGAACTAAAGATGAATTGAATTGCAATAGATCTTAAACAGAAAAGCAAAAATCGCTTGAAGAATGAAAACAGGAAAACTGATGCTTAATTTGCAGCAATTAAAAGGATGTTGAAGATCTCAGGAAATCAAAGAGACTAGAAAACAAGTCTAGATCTCAATTCCTTCCTTGATTCAATAGCAAACAGATTGAAGAATAAAGAAAGATGGAAGCAGTATATGAAAGATTTGATTCAAATCACAATTTCTTGAATTATGCAAAAAAATAACAAGAGAAGTTGCAAATGGAGAATGAAAACAGAATTCCTTCCAAACTCAATCCAAAATTCAAAAACAGAAAATGAAAACTAAAGAGAGAGCTCTCTAATCCTACTACTCCCTAGTGGAGCTAGCCTCCACTCCTTCTAATGGAGCCTCCTCTCTCTGAAACGAGAGTGATGCCTTTATATAGGCTTTTTTACAAAATGAAAATAAAATGAAATTGAAATTCACAAAATAAAATTCCTAATCTAGCTTGTTCTTGTGCCTTTGAGTGATGATGTGGGCTTTGCTTGCTTTGGATTTGAGGAAAAATGGGTTTGGTTGGCCTTGATTCAATTTGGAGAAGAATTGAATTAAATTAGATTTTTATTGAATTTTTGGCCCATGTGAAAATTTGCTTCCAGGAGGATGCTCAGCTCACAAGTTGACCTGAGCATTGAGGCCTTGTGTGTGGATCCTTTGTAGCGTGCAATGTTGGGGAAGGCACGAGGGGAGTGCTCAGCTCACAAGTTGAGCGCAGCATCCTTGCTTCCTTAGTGAGGTATCCGTGTTGAAGCCTTGGTGGAAGCATTTGGGGAGCAATTTTTCTTGCATTTTCTTGAAGAGAGCACGACAATGCTCACCAAGTGAGCGCTGTGCTCTCCAAGTGAGCGCTATTAGAAGCGCCTTTTTGCCTTGGAGTGAGGCTCCCTCTTCGAATCTTGGTGGTTGCACTTTGGTCTATTTTTGCTTGTTTTTTGCCCTTAAAGATGTACTTTACTCGTGCCTCAATTTCATGCCAAATATAAGTTGCCATATATTGTTGGAAAGCTCTGAATGTCAGCTTTCCAACGCAACTAGAAGCACATCAATCGGACATCTGTAGCTCAAGTTATAGCCCTTGGAAGGAGGCATGGTCATGCTGTGAGCGCCCAGATTTTAACTTAGCCAAAATTTTGCTTCCAAGTTGAAATTGCATCAGGGTAATGCTCAGCTCACTAAGTGAGCGCAGCATTGTATGCTGATTGCATTTTTTTCTTTAATTTGGTCATGGGCCACGCTTTTAAAAGCGTGGCCTAAGCCTCCAAAGTGTGCTCCAACTTCAAAGTGTTTCCCAAAGCTCTTTTTTTCTCCTTTTAGCTTATTTTGTGCTTCTTTGCTTCTTTTTCTTCTTATTTCCTACAAGATTTATAAAATTAAAAGATCAAGAAAATATACCATTTAAGCACAAAAGCATTCAATATTTAAGCACAAATCATCTATTTCTTGTATGAAAAAGCATAGAAAAACATGACATGGTGACATGTCATCACAACACCAAACTTAAACCTTGCTTGTCCTCAAGCAAGAAAAGAATCATGCATTAAAGATTGACAATCCAAGGTAAGAAGAATAGCAACTCAATGTTCATGGTTAGCTAGTTTTCTAAGCATGCTACAATCACAAAAGAGATGTAAATGATTGATGCTTCTATCTAGCTCAATTTATGAAATCTTTCTCTTATATTTCTTCCTTGAAACAAGCTTTTGATTTTCTTATTAGCTTCTCCTTTTGGGTGCTTTGCCCCATGATTTGATAACAAAGCTACGACTTCTAAATGGTTTGTTTTCAAGTATTACCACTTGATACATAAGCACCACAAGCATTTAATTAGAGGACTTCATTAAGCTCATTTTTCTTTTCTTTTCTTGACTCTCTAATCATTGATGCTCAGAGCCTTGAGCTTTGAGGGAGTGCTTTTGCACTTGAGCCTAGCCTTGACTTCTAAGTGTTTTGTTTTCAAGCATTTTACTTGATACATAAACACCACAAGTACTTAGCAAATAAATTGCCATTGGTACTCAGAGCCTTCAGCTTTCTCATTCTTTCCCTTTTTCTTTTCTTGCTTTAATTGTATTTGCTTCTTCAAGATTTTCATGATTTTCAAAAGATTTCACAAAATGTACTAGATGAAAACTTCAATTAAATAAAATCCAATGCAATTGAGCAACAATTAATCATACTAGCTTTCCAATACTTGTATGCACATGCTAAACTCTTCTTTAATTCCTTGTTTGTTTATGATCATGATACTTTACTGCTTTAAGCTTTACAAAACTCAAGTTGGTAGTCATAATGTATGGCAACATGTTACAAATCAATATTCAAGCTATGCTTATTCATACTACACATGCATACAGAGAAGATGAAGACAATCACACAATTTAAGTATTGTAAACAAATGAGAAGAAAAGGAACTCTACAACCTTATAGTTCATCTTCATTATTGTTGTCCTTTTTCCTCTATTCTTCCTTTTTTCATTGCCAAACTCAGAATGCTTGCTCATCCTCAAGCAACAATTAGAATAATGGCTATGGGGCTAAGATGGATCATGAGTGTCTTATACAATGAAAAGTTAGTAGTACATGTGTTCTAAGCAAGCAAAATTAAAGATAATAATCAAGGCACAAGAGACAGAGACATTGTGATTGCAAACTTAAGAAGGTGAGCACAATACATTGCATAAAAGATAAGTGGCACACCAAACTTAGTGTGACACTTTCACTTGGAATTAATGCAAGTATCATGTAAGAATTTGAACCAAATTTTGTTGCATAGCAACACCAAACTTAGAATGCAATCACATGTCAATTTATCTGAATTAAAACTAAACAAGTGAAACTGTTATTTGTTAAGTACAATCACCAAGCCAAGAATCTGTCATGAATAAAGCTCTCTTGGTAATGTCTTAACAAACACAGTAAATAAGCAAACTGAAATGAAAGCATTTTAAAACAGAAAAATGACTAAAGAAAGTAGAATGAAAAATTGTCAAATTAAAAGAGAAAAATAAAACTGTAGAGGCATTATGATTATGCAGACAAGTAGTGTTGCTTGAATGAATTGCATAGAAAATAAGTGGCACACCAAACTTAGAATCTTGGTGTGCCACTTTCATTTTTGATTTGATGCAATCATCCAAAAAGATCGAAAACAATTTGTTGCAAGGCAACACCAAACTTAGAATGTAACCATATGCCAATTTATTGAATTTAAACAAAGCAAAGAAAGAAAACAAAGCAGAGAAGAAATGTTACCTACGGTTGGGTTACCTCCCAACAAGTGCTCTTTTAGTGTCATTAGCTTGACATGTTGTTCTTCACTTTCTTCCTCTTCTTCCAGTTTGTTAGGAGGAATGACCTCAAAGGAGGGAAAGATTCAGCTAGTGTCCCTTGTCTTGGCCTTTCCTCAGCAAGCTTCCTTTTGCAAATGGCTTGGTTGATCTTGCTTGCTGGATTAGGGACAGAATTGATGTTCTTGCTAGTTGCCTTCACTTCTTTGGATTCAAGACTTGGTTGCTGTGTGATTATTGGAGTTTTGTATTTATCCAGAGCTTTTTGAATTGGTGGTTCCATGAGCTTTTCTTCTATGTACTTCTCTGCTTCACTTGAGTGTAAATTTTCTGGAATGACTTCCTCACTTTCTTGCTCCTCCACTCCTTTCTTTGCACCCAACATTTGACTTAATAGTTCTTTTATGGAGGAGGTTTGTTGTTCTTCCCAAGATTTCTTCATCTCCTCTTCATATTTTTCGATCACAGATTCAAGGGAAGTTTGTGAGGGTTGTGAATGTTCATGTTCCTTTGTCACCTCAAGTAGCGTTTGTGAATGTAAAATCCTTGGCTCATGTCCCTCATCCTTCATTGTAATTTCACTTGACACAGGGACCTTTTGTTTTTGTTTTTCCATTTTCTCCTTCCATGCTTTCGATAATTGGCCTAACTGCACTTCCATATTTTTTAGGGAGTTCTCTTGTTCTTTCTGGTACTTCTCTTTCTCCTCCGCAAATATTTTGAGCATGGACTCAAGCTTTGAGATTCTTTGGCTATTGGAAGTTTGTGTGAGTGGTAAGTTTTGAAAGGGGCTTTTTGTTGAAGCATGGTCAAGTGATGATATCTTTGGATGAATATCATATGGAGCATTAGAATTCCTTTCCCAGCCACCATTGGAATTATGACTTGCATCATTTTGTGGTGGAGGGAAATATCCCATATGGTTTTCTTGCTCATCTTGTGTCTGTGAAGCAAATCTCCATGGATTGGAGTGCTTAGAATTTGTATTTTCTTGGTGATATTCCCAAACACCATTAGAGATCGGTGATGGTGGGTGATATCCCATAAAATTTTGTTTGACCATAAGATGAGTTGAACTCCATTTGTATTTTGTAAACATCAATGAAATTTGAAATTCATGTCACAGAGAAAGAATTTCTTAGTGAGGCAATAGCTCAAACACCTTGCTATCAATTTAAAACAGAGAACAAAAACAAAAAAAATGCTTGATCTAGACTTCTCACCCACTTAATCATTGTTGATCTAAATCAATCCCCGGCAACGGCGCCAAAAACTTGATGGTTTTTTTTTTGGAAAAACGAATTTCCAAAACACCTAAAACTCACCGGCAAGTGTACCGGGTCGTATCAAATAGTAAAACTCACTTAGAGTGAGGTCGATCCCACAGGGATTGATGGATCAAGCAACTTTAGTGGGTGATTAGCTTAGTCAAGCAAACATTGAAGTGAATTGTGTGAAATTGTAGCCAACAGAAAGTAAATGACAATGAATTTAAAGTTGCAGAATGTAAATTGGCAAGCAACTTAAAGAGTAAGAAATGTAAATTGCAAGAATCTTAAATGACAAGAAATATAAATTGCATCAAATATAAAGGGGAGTGGGTGCTGGAATTGCAGAAATTAAACAAGAGAAAGTAAATTACAACAAACAGAAGAACTAAAGATGAATTGAATTGTAATAGATCTTAAACAGAAAAGCAAAAATTGCTTGAAGAATGAAAACAGGAAAACTGATGCTTAATTTGCAGCAATTAAAAGGATGTTGAAGATCTCAGGAAATCAAAGAGACTAGAAAACAAGTATAGATCTCAATTCCTTCCTTGATTCAATAGCAAACAGATTGAAGAATAAAGAAAGATGGAAGCAGTATATGAAAGCTTTGATTCAAATCACAATTTCTTGAATTATGCAGAAAAATAACAAGAGAAATTGCAAATGGAGAATGAAAACAGAATTCCTTCCAAACTCAATCCAAAATTCAAAAACAGAAAATAAAAACTAAAGAGAGAGCTCTCTAATCCTACTACTCCCTAGTGGAGCTAGCCTCCACTCCTTCTAATGGAGCCTTCTCTCTCTGAAACGAGAGTGATGCCTTTATATAGGCTTTTTTACAAAATAAAAATAAAATGAAATTGAAATTCACAAAATAAAATTCCTAATCTAGCTTGTTCTTGTGCCTTTGAGTGATGATGTGGGTTTTGCTTGCTTTGGATTTGAGGAGAAATGGGTTTGGTTGGCCTTGATTCAATTTGGAGAAGAATTGAATTAAATTGGATTTTTATTGAATTTTTGGCCCATGTGAAAATTTGCTTCCAGGAGGATGCTCAGCTCACAAGTTGACCTGAGCATTGAGGCCTTGTGTGTGGATCCTTTGTAGCATGCAATGTTGGGGAAGGCACCAGGGGAGTGCTCAGCTCACAAGTTGAGCGCAGCATCCTTGCTTCCTTAGTGAGGTATCCGTGTTCAAGTCTTGGTGGAAGCATTTGGGGAGCAATTTTTCTTGCATTTTCTTGAAGAGAGCACGACAATGCTCACCAAGTGAGCGCTATGCTCTCCAAGTGAGCGCTATTAGAAGCGCCTCTTTGCCTTGGAGTGAGGCTCCCTCTTCGAATCTTGGTGGTTGCACTTTGGTCTATTTTTGCTTGTTTTTGGCCCTTAAAGATGCATTTCACTCGTACCTCAATTTCATGCCAAATATAAGTTGTCATATATCGTTGGAAAGCTCTGAATGTTAGCTTTCCAACGCAACTAGAAGCACATCAATCGGACATTTGTAGCTCAAGTTATAGCCCTTGGAAGGAGGCATGGTCATGCTGTGAGCGCCCAGATTTTAACTTAGCCAAAATTTTGCTTCCAAGTTGAAATTGCATCAGGGTAATGCTCAGCTCACTAAGTGAGCGCAGCATTGTATGCTGATTGCCTTTTTTTTCTTTAATTTGGTCATGGGCCACGCTTTTAAAAGCGTGGCCTAAGCCTCCAAAGTGTGCTCCAACTTCAAAGTGTTTCCCAAAGCTCTTTTTTTCTCCTTTTTAGCTTATTTTGTGCTTCTTTGCTTCTTTTTCTTCTTATTTCCTACAAGATTTATAAAATTAAAAGATCAAGAAAATATACCATTTAAGCACAAAAGCATTCAATATTTAAGCACAAATCATCTATTTCTTGTATGAAAAAGTATAGAAAAACATGACATGGTGACATGTCATCACTCTCTCTCTGTCGCCGTCGAGCTCTCTCTCTCTCCATTATTGTCAAGCTCAACAACCCTTCCTTCGATAAACAATGCTGCTTGAATTTATCTTTGCTTATTTTTGTACTTTTGTTAATAATGCTGATTGAGTTGTTGGCTTTATAATTTTAGTGATTTTGATTTGCTGAGTTAAATAGTATTGAATTACTGATTTTGATAATTTTTTATTATCCTGAGTTGTTGAGTTTTTGAAATAATGTTGCTGTTATTTTCTGGAATAATGTTATTGTTGGTTTTCTAGTTTTCTAATGTGGTATGTCTTATTGAGACATCAGAGGAAAAAGTCAACGAAAAGGAAAAAAAAAACCAAGTCTCAGGGTCCTCAGTAGCAAGGCTGATGTTGGTGTGGAAAAGGTGGGAGGTGGTTGGTTAGACTGGGGCTGTAATGCTGTTACAGGGTGGGTGTTGACGATACTGAATTTGGCTCCAAAATCTACTGTGAGATGAGGATACCATGCACTACAAAACCGAATTTTAAGATATTAGTTAGTAGGTTGACGTTAAGCATGTTGAAGAAGCAAAGCCCATTGCACAGCAGGTGCAACTAGCTGCAATTAGTTAGCCCTTGCTCAATTAGCTTAGCCTAATCTGTTGTAGTCACTGAGCTTCCTATTCACTGATCACTGAGCTTCCTGTTCACCATTACCTTAAGTCTGGTACCTTCACATGTCTGATGTTGCAAGTCTTTGAATGGGACTTTTTTTAATGGCACTTCTGTGTTTTGAAAATTCTATCTATGGTGGAAATTTTGAAACTACCAGTTAATGATGATTATGATTTTTGATGATCAGAGTTTTGTTTAGTTAAAAACTGTTAGTCAATGTTTTTTTTGTTGGTAGAATATTATATGTTTGTGTTTTGATTTATTTAGTTATAAATTTTGATGGTTGGAGTTGTTTATGAATTTTTATTGATAAATTATGGATAATTTATTATATAAAATGGTAAAATTTTAAATTTTATTAGGTTAGAAATTATTGAATTTAAATATTTAAAATTATAAATTGATTTTTTAATAATTTTATTTAAAATTTATTTAAACCGGTTGAATCTTGATTGAACCCCGGTCGAACTATTGAACCAGTTATCTTACCAGTTCATTGACCGGTCTGGTTCTCGCAATCTTGATTGTATGACTTGTATCCATTATTAGTAATGTCAGATTCACATTTACTCATAATCATGAGTTTATTCTTATCTAGAACAGTGTCCTAACTCGGATTTCATGACTTAACAACTTTGTCAAGAGTACATGAGTTTATGGGATTAAATCTAAATATTTTTTTGCGCTTTTAAGCGCAAAAAATTTCTTGAGCAACTTTTTGGTTTCATTCGTGAAGTTGTAATTTCCCTTGGTTTGCGAACCGTCAGATGTAATTATAACTTCTCTTTCCATCAATCAATGCTACATTAGTTTTTAATTAAATAACTCTACTTTAACTTCTACTTTCTCATTTCTCCCAAAATTCCAACTACTCGAAACTCCCAAAAAAACTCAATCTTCAATCTTTGAAAGGATTTGCATACGGTGATCGTTCCCACACACTAGCACCTTTATTCTTCACTGCTTTTGGGCTATAAATCTAAAGGAATTTTTCTTTCAAAAAGGATTTTACTTTTTCGTCTGCCTCTGCATTTGCTAATCTCTCTTTTTCTTTCACCTAATCCAAGTAAGAATTTTTCATTATTTTTTTTGTTCACTAAGAATAAATTATTTTGCTAATGTAACATCCATTTCTTTATATATCTTTATAATCATAATTAGGCAAAAGCTGTAGGGGTAGGAGTATCACTATAAGGGTTTTTGTTTTATACTTCCCTTTTATGGGTTTGTTGCCCCTTTCTGGATTTTTATGGGATTTCTTGTGAATCTATCTAGTAAATTTCAGAAATTTCTTTTGTAATATAGTGGTGGTGTTTGTAAGTTTCCCAAAATGTCGAGGAAGAAAGTTGTTGTAACCCGCAAGCACGCTAGTACCTCAAAACGCCTGAGACTTCGACCTGCCCCAGTACCTCTGGTGAATCTAGACGATGGAGTTGAAGTGGATATTTATTTTTGGGTTTCTAAGGAAGTGAAGTCTACTCCTTCTTCCATCACCTAAGAAGAGTTAGATAATTTACGAGAGGTTGGGGTTATTTTTAACCCTGAATTGGGTAATTTATATCTATTATCAGTTTCTGAGACCTGATGATAGCTTATGCCATATAAACGAGCATGCTAGAAACGTTTCAGACTGGTTGTGGATATATGAGACTCTATTTTTCTAACTTAGAATCTGGCTTTCTTTCTTCATTTTTCAAATAAATGTTTTGAAGTATACTGGATGTGCTCCTTCACAACTCCACCCCAATAGTTGGGCTATTATTCATAGCTTTGAACTCTTGTATTCATTTTTAGATCTTAATCTTTTCATCAGAGACTTCTTTTATTTTTTTTTACTTTGATAATGCCTTTTAGTTTCCAAGATCGTGGGTTTACCGAAGTAACCCAAATAGAAGATTTTTTTTATCTTTTTGAGAAATCCTATCATGGATTCAAGGAAAAATTTTTCAAAATTGAAAGGGTAGAAGGTAGGACACATTTTTTCATGACTTTAAAGGATGGAAAAAACTTCAACTTTTTCTGGAATTTCAATGTTTCATCCCTGAAGATCCGGGTTTAGGGCATCTCTGCCTCTAAGCTTTTGAGTATTAACATTCTCATGGGGCTGTGGAACGAACATCCTCTAAGCTTGAGAGATCTTATAGTCGACAAACATGCTACTTGAAATGATATTGGTAAATATTTATGATTTTAGCTTCCGTCCTCCTGATTTCTTTATTTGCATTGTAATTTCTTCCTTGTCTTCTAATGTTACGATTTCATAAAAGTCTTTTTTCTTTTGACAATTAACATGGATGGAGGACTTACAACCATTGCTGATATGAAAAAAGGTAATAATCTCAATCCAACCTCCCAATCAACTCTAGTGGCGACATAATGTCTACCTTGGCCACAATAAGAAATCTGCCACCACCTCCTAGGTTTGAAGGAAGCGGAGAAGGATAAAGTCTTAAAGTCCATAATCTGGAGGAAGACTTTCCCACCAATTCTCCAAAAGAGAAGAAATCAAAGAATAAAGGAAAGGAGCCTTTTAATCTAGACAGTGTTCTTTCTCTGACTTCTCTGAGCCTCTGACTTTGTGGATTTTTACCTTCTAACTGAGGATACCAAATTGGGACTTGCTAAAATGCTTTAGAAAACACTTTGCCCCGAGTTCAGAGAATTTTTCTATGCTCAACTACCTATGTGCGGGATGTCGAGGTTGAGATTTCAAACCTTCGCACCGAGTTTATGGCGAAGGATAAACAAATTGATAATGTCAACTCTCAAGTTAAGAGCTTGAATGCCTCATTGGCTACCTTTCAAGAAAAGCACACCACCTTTCAAGGTAAGCTTAAGGGAATAGAAGAGGAAAAGTCTTCTTCTATTTGAAGGTGTAAAATCTAAAGAAACAAGTTTCTGAGCTCATGGCACAAACTGAAACCCTCGACGCATCGGTCAAGAGAGCTGAGCGTACTACTGTGGATGGGGTATTTGATGCTAAATAGAATATCTTTGACCAAATTAAATTCTTAGCTCCCGACTTGGACATCCCCAAAGTCAATGCTTTCAAAAAAGTGGTGGATGAGAAGGTTGTTGAAATTTTGTAATTTTTCTCTTTAAGATTTTTAAATATTTTGAACTTGTATAATTTGTTTTGCCTTCATAGACAAGTACTCTTTGCGAACAAAATTCCATTAGGCTTATTGCTACAAATTTATTGCCTTTGAAAGTTTATAATTGCGCTTTTACATTTACCTTACCGTTTTCCCTATATTAGCATTTATTGTACTATTATTATCCTTTATTCAACTGTTAGCATTAAACGTGCTTTTATTTTGCTATCGTTTTGACTTTAGCACTTAAATATATTAACATTCAATATTTATGCTCACTAAATAAGCTAATAATATAAATATATGCAATTTATTGACAATTATTCAAACATCAAATCACATTGTATTATTAATGAAGTCAAGTACAAAATAAGAAGGCCTTATTGAAAACCTAATTTCATAAGAAAATAGTGCCTTTATTCTAACAAAGATAGCTTCTAAGAGTAATGCATTTTCAGATGAATGACATTCCATGTTTTCAATATTTCAGAACTATGTAAATTTTTTAGCTTGTATGCTCCTTTGTCCAGATTCTCTCTAATCCGAAAGGGCCATTTTCAAGTTGGAGCTAACTTTCCTTGAGATTCCGAGGTCCCAGCACCAGCTTGCTTAAGTACCAAGTCCCCTTCTTGAAAACTCTTTGGTTTGACTTTAGCTTTATACCTATTCGCAACCTTTTGCTTCAATGCTTGTTCAGCTAAATTGGCTGCTACCTTAACCTCATCAATGAAGTCAAGATTTTCATGATGCTCTGAGCTCTTGATGAGCGGATAATTTATACGCTTTTTGGCATTGTTTTTAGGTAGTTTTTAGTAAGTTCAAGCTACTTTTAGGGATGTTTTCATTAGTTTTTATGTTAAATTCACATTTCTGGACTTTACTATGAGTTTGTGTGTTTTTCTGTAATTTCAGGTAATTTCTGGCTGAAATAGAGGGACTTGAACAAAACTCTGAAAAAGGCTGACAAAAGGACTGCTGATGCTGTTGGAATCTGACCTCCCTCCACTCGAAATGGATTTTCTGGAGCTACAGAACTCCAAATGGCGCACTCTCAATGGCGTTGGAAAGTAGACATCCAGGGCTTTCTAGCAATATATAATAGTCTATACTTTATTCGGAAATTGACTATGTAACTTGACGTTGAACGCCAAGTACATGCTGCTGTCTGGAGTTAAACGCCAGAAAAACGTCATGATCCGGAGTTGAACGCCCAAAACACGTCATAACTTGGAGTTCAACTCCAAGAAAAGCCTCAGCTCGTGGATAGATCAAGCTCAGCCCAAACATACACCAAGTGGGCCCCGAAAGTGGATTTAAGCATCAATTACTTACTCATGTAAACCCTAGGAGCTAGTTTATTATAAATAGAACATTTAACTATTGTATTAGATATCTCTTGACCATTCGGTCTTTTGATCACCTTCAAGGGGGCTGGCCATTCGGCCATGCCTGAACCTTTCACTTATGTATTTTCAACGGTGGAGTTTCTGCACACCATAGATTAAGGGTGTGGAGCTCTGCTGTACCTCAAGTTTCAATACAATTACTATTACTTTCTATTCAATTCTCTCTTATTCTTATTCCAAGATATACGTTGCACTTAACCTTGATGAATGTGATGATCCGTGACACTCATCATCATTCTCACTGATGAACGCGCGTGATTGACAACCACTTCCGTTCTACCTTAGGCCGGGCGCATATCTCTTAGATTCCCCAACAGAATCTTCGTGGTATAAGCTAGATAGATGGCGGCATTCATGGGGATCCGGAAAGTCTAACCTTGTCTGTGGTATTCCGAGTAGGATCCTGGGAATCCGGAAAGTCTAACCTTGTCTGTGGTATTCCGAGTAGGATTCCGGTATTGAATGACTGTGACGAGCCTCAAACTCCTGAAGGCTGGGCGTTAGTGACAAACGCAAAAGAATCAATGGATTCTATTCCAACCTGATTGAGAACCGACAGATGATTAGCCGTGCTGTGACAGAGCATTTGGACCATTTTCACTGAGAGGAGGGGATGTAGCTATCAACCAAGGGTGATGCCTCCAGACGATTAGCCATGCAGTGACAGCGCATAGGACCATTTTCCCGAGAGGATTGAAAGTAGCCATTGATGATGGTGATGCCCTACATACAGCTTGCCATGGAAAGGAGTAAGAAGGATTGGAAGAGCGAGTAGTGAAGTAGAGTTTCAAGAGGAGCACAGCATCTCCATACGCCTATCTGAAATTCCCACTCTTGATTTACATAAGTATTTCTATCCCTTTTATTTTCTTTTTATTATTGATTTTCGAAAACCAAAACTATTTAATCTGCCTAACTGAGATTTACAAGGTGACCATAGCTTGCTTCATACCAACAATCTCTGTGGGATCGACCCTTACTCGCGTAAGGTTTATTACTTGGACGACCCAGTACACTTGCTGGTTAGTTGAACGGAGTTGTGAATTCAAATAGAGCCAATTATTAAATTTCATACAAGTACAAAGATCATGTGATCACAATTTCGTCCACCAAGTTTTTGGCGCCGTTGCCGGGGATTGTTCGAGTATGGACAACTGACGGTTCATCTTGTTGCCCAGATTAGGTAATTTTCTTTTCAAAAATCTTTTTCAAAATTTTTCCTTTATTTTTCGTTTTTCCAAACTATATTTTTCGAAAAAAAAATTTAATAAAAATTCAAAAAAATCATAAAATCATAAAAACCAAAAATATTTTGTGTTTCTTGTTTGAGTCTTGAGTCAATTTTTAAGTTTGGTGTCAATTGCATGCTTTAAAAATTTTTTTTTCATTTTTCAAAAATTCCATGCATTAATAGTGTTCTTCATGATCTTCAAGTTGTTCTTGATAAGTCCTCTTGTTTGATCTTGATGTTTTCTTGTTTTGTGTTATTTGTTATTTTTCATATGCATTTTTGTTTGTTAGAGTCCATGCATTAAAGATTTCTAAGTTTGGTGTCTTGCATGTTTTCTTTGCATAAAAATTTTTTTAAAATATGTTCTTGATGTTCATCATGATCTTCAAAGTGTTCTTGGTGTTCATCTTGACATTCATAGTGTTCTTGCATGCATCATTGGTTTTGATCCAAAATTTTTATGTTTTGGGTCATATTTGTGTTTTTCTCTCTCATCTTTAAAAATTCAAAAATAAAAAAATATCTTTTCCTTTTTTCTCTCCAAATTTTCGAAATTTTGGGTTGACTTGGTCAAAAATTTTTAAAAATTAGTTGTTTCTTACAAGTCAAGTCAAAATTTCAATTTTAAAAATCTTATCTTTTTAAAATCTTTTTCAAAAATCATATCTTTTTCATTTTTTATTATTTTCGAAAAATTTCAAAAATCTTTTTCAAAATATTTTCAAAATCTTTTTCTTATCTTTACATCATATTTTCGAAAATTCACTAATAATTAATGTGATTGGTTAAAAAATTTGAAGTTTGTTACTTTCTTGCTAAGAAAGGTTCAATCTTTAAGTTTTAGAATCTTATCTTGTAGTTTCTTGTTAGTGAAGTAAATAATTTCAAAATTTTTGAATTAAATCTTTTTATCTTTTATCTTATCTTTTCCAAAAATTTTATCTTTTTTCAAAATTTGATTTCAAAATATCTTATCTAACTTTTTATCTTCTTATCTTTTTCAAATTTGATTTCAAATCTTTTTCAATCAACTAACTAACTTTTTGTTTGTTTCTTATCTTTTTCAAAACCACCTAACTACTTTTCCCTCTCTAATTTTCGAAAATATCTCACCCCTTTTTCAAAAGTTCTTTTTAATTAACTAATTGTTTCATGTTTTAAATTTTAATTACATTTTATTTCTAATTTCCGAAAATTACTAACCTCTTTTTCAAAATTATTTTCGAAATTTCCCTTCTCTTTTCTTCTTCTATTTAATTATTTAATTACTAACACTTTTCTTCACCTCTCTTCATCCAAAAATCCGAATCCATCCTTCTTCATTCTTCTCCCCTTTTTTCTTCTACTAACATAAAGGAATCTCTATACTGTGACATAGAGGATTCCTCTTCTTTTCTTGTTTTCTCCTCTTTCATATGAGCAGGAACAAGGATAAAGGCACTCTTGTTGAAATTGATCCAGAACCTGAAAGGACTCTGAAGAGAAAATTAAGAGAAGCTAAGTTACAACAATCCAGAAACAACCTTTCAGAAATTTTCGAACAAGAGAAGGAGATGGCAGCCGAAAATAATAACAATGCAAGGAGAATGCTTGGTGACTTCACAAAGCCAACGTCCAAATTTGATGGAAGAAGCATCTCCATTCCTGCCATTGGAGTTAATAATTTTGAGCTTAAGCCTCAACTAGTTGCTTTAATGCAACAAAACTGCAAGTTTTATGGACTTCCATCTGAAGATCCTTATCAGTTTTTAACTGAATTCTTGCAGATCTGTGAGACTGTAAAGACGAATGGAGTTGATCCTGAAGTCTACAGACTCATGTTTTTCCCTTTTGCTGTAAGAGACAGGGCTAGAATATGGTTGGATTCACAACCTAAGGAAAGCCTGGACTCCTGGGATAAGCTGGTCACAGCCTTCTTGGATAAATTCTTTCCTCCTCAAAAGCTGAGCAAGCTGAGAGTGGATGTTCAAACCTTCAAACAAAAAGATGGTGAATCCCTCTATGAAGCCTGGGAAAGATACAAGCAGCTGACCAAAAGATGTCCATCTGACATGTTTTCAGAATGGACCATATTAGATATATTCTATTATGGTCTCTCTGAATTTTCGAAAATGTCATTGGATCACTTTGCAGGTGGATCTATTCACCTGAAGAAAATGCCTGAAGAGGCTCAAGAACTCATTGACATGGTTGCAAACAACCAATTCATGTACACTTCTGAGAGGAATTCCGTGAATAATGGGATACCTCAGAAGAAAGGAGTTCTTGAAACTGATGCTCTGAATGCCATATTGGCTCAGAACAAAGTGTTGACTCAACAGGTCAACATGATCTTTCAAAATCTGAATGGATGGCAACATGCATCCAACAGTACTAGAGAGGCAGCTTCTGAAGAAGCTTATGATCCTGAGAACCCTGCCATGGCAGAGGTTAATTACATGGGTGAACCTTATGGAAACACCTATAACTCATCATGGAGAAATCATCCAAATTTCTCATGGAAGGATCAACAAAAGCCTCAACAAGGCTTTAACAATGGTGGACGCAATAGGCTGGGCAATAGCAAGCGTTTTCCATCATCTTCTCAGCAACAGACAGAGAATTCTGAATAAAACACTTCTAATTTAGCCAGTATAGTCTCTGATCTGTCAAAGGCCACTTTCAGTTTCATGAGTGAAACAAGATCCTCCATTAGAAATCTGGAGGCACAAGTGTCAAGTGGGCCAGCTGAGTAAGAAAGTCATTGAAACTCCTCCCAGTATTCTCCCAAGTAATACAGAAGAGAATCCAAAAGGAGAGTGCAAGGCCATTGATATAATCAACATGGCTGAATGCACAAGGGAGGAGGAGGACAAAAATCATAGTGAGGAAGACCTCATGGAACGTCCCTCAAGCAAGAAGGAGTTTCCTATTAAGGATCCAAAGGAATCTGAGGCTCATATAGAGACCATAGAGATTCCATTAAATCTCCTTATGCCATTCATGAGTTCTGAAGACTATTCTTCCTCTGAAGAGGATGAAGATGTGACTGGAGAGCAAGTTGCTCAATACTTAGGAGCTATCATGAAGCTGAATACCAAGTTGTTTGGTAATGAGACCTGGGAAAGTGAACCTCCCTTGCTCATTAGTGAACTGGATACCTGGATTCAGAAAATTCTACCTCAAAAGAAACAGGATCCTGGCAAGTTCTTAATACCTTGCACCATAGGCACCATGAGCTTTGAAAAAGCTCTATGTGATCTGGGGTCAGGGATAAATCTTATGCCACTCTCTGTAATGGAGAAGCTGGGGATCATTGAGGTACAACCTGCCTTGTTCTCATTGCAATTGGCAGACAAGTCATTGAGACAAGCTTATGGGTTAGTAGAGGACGTGCTAGTAAAGGTTGAAGGCCTTTACATCCCTGCTGATTTCATAATCCTAGACACTAGGAAGGAAGATGATGATTGCATCATCCTTGAAAGACCTTTCCTAGCTACAGCAGAAGCTGTGATAGATGTCAACAGAGGTGAATTAGTCCTTCAATTGAATGGGGACTACCTTGTGTTTAAGGCACATGGCCATCCCTCTGTGACAAAAGAGAGTAAGCATGAAGAGCTTCTCTCAGTTCAGAGTCAAGAAGAGCCCCCACAGTCAAACTCTAAGTTTGATGTTGTGAGGCCACAACCAAACTCTAAGTTTGGTGTTAAAACCCCATATCCAAACTCTAAGTTTGGTGTTGGCAACTATACAACATTGACCTGATCACCTTGTGGCTCCATGAGAGCCACTGTCAAGCTATTGACATTAAAGAAGCGCTTGTTAGGAGGCAACCCAATTTTATTTATCTAATTTTTATTTTATTGTTATTTTGTGTTTTATTAGGTACATGATCATGAGAAGTCACGAAAAAATCATAAAAATTAAAAACAGAATAAAAAACAGCAGAAGAAAAAAATCACACCCTGGAGGACGCACAGGCTGGCGTTCAACGCCAGTAAGATGCATCTGGCCGGCGTTCAATGCCAGAACAGAGCACCATTCTGGCACTGAACGCCAGAAACAAGCAACATTCTGGCGCTGAACGCCAGGAATGTGCCCAAAGAAAGAAAAACTGGCGCTGAACGCCAGTAACAAGCATGAAACTGGCGTTCAACGCCAGAAACATGCTTTACATGGGCGTTGAACGCCCAGAACGTGCACCAATGGGCGTTTAAACGCCAGAATGGTGTGCCAAGGCATTTTACATGCCTATTTGGTGCAGGGATGGAATTCCTTGACACCTCAGGACCTGTGGACCCCACAGGATCACCTCAGGATTTGTGGACCCCACAGGATCCCCACCTACCATATTCCCACCTTACCTCTTAATCCTAGTTTTTGTGATTACTCTTCCCCATGTCACACTTCCCAACAACTTTCACCAATCACCTCAATTCCTCTTCCCAATCACCCCCTTCACCACTCACATCCATCCACTCTTCCCCATAAACCCCACCTACCTTCAAAATTCAAAACCATTTTCCCACCCATTCCCACCCTAAATGACCGAATCCACACTACCCCCTCTCCCTATATATACCCTTCAATTCTACTTCATTTTCACACAACACAACCCCCTCTTCTCCCACTTGGCCGAACCTACCTCTCTCCCTCTCTACCATATTCTCTTCTTCTTCTTCTTCTTCTTCTTCTTCTTCTTCTTCTTCTTCTTCTTCTTCTTCTTCTTTCTTCTTTTGCTCGAGGGCGAGCAATTTTCTAAGTTTGGTGTGGTAAAAGCATAGCTTTTTGCTTTTCCATAACCATTAATGGCACCTAAGGCCAGAGACATCCAAAAAAATAAGGAAGACAAAAGCTTCCACCTCTGAGTCATGGGAGATGGAAAGACTCATGTAAAGGGTTTATAGCTCAGTGGTAGAACATGTGGCTGCAAATCAAGAGATCCCTGAGATACCTCAGGGGATAAATTGTCCTCCACACAAATATTGGAAGCAACTAAGGGTAGGAACACCAAAATTACTAGGAATCATTCAACAGAAGCAAGGAAGAGACATAGAGGAGCTCAAAGAGCACCATTGGACCTTCAAAAAGGCGCCACCCTCACTCAGGTGGATTCATTCCTTGTTCTTATTTCTTTCTGCTTTTCGGTTTTTAATGCTGTGTTTATTTATGTTTTGTGTCTCTACTTCATGATCATTAGTATGTAGTAACCATGTCTTAAAGCTATGAATAAAATCCATTAATCCTTCACCTCTCTTAAATGAAAAATGTTTTAATTCAAAAGAACAAGAAGTACATGAATTTCGAATTTATCCTTGAATTTAATTTAATTATATTGATGTGGTGACAATACTTTTGTTTTCTGAATGAATGCTTAAACAGTGCATATGTCTTTTGATCTTGTTGTTTATGAATGTTAAAATTGTTGGCTCTTGAAAGAATGATGAACAAAGAGAAATGTTATTGATGATCTGAAAAATCATAAAATTGATTCTTGAAGCAAGAAAAAGCAGTGAAAAAGCAAAGGCTTGCGAAAAAAAAAAATTTGGCAAAACAAAAAAAAATATAGAAAGAAAAAAGAAAAAGCAAGTAGAAAAAGCCAATAGCCCTTAAAAACAAAAGGCAAGGGTAAAAAGGATCCAAGGCTTTGAGCATCAATGGATAGGAGGGCCCAAGGAAATAAAATCCAGGCCTAAGCGACTAAATCAAGCTGTCCCTAACCATGTGCTTGTGTCATGAAGGTCCAAGTGAAAAGCTTGGGACTGAGTGGTTAAAGTCGTGATCCAAAGCAAAAAGAGTGTGCTTAAGAGCTCTGGACACCACTAACTGGGGACTTTAGCAAAGCTGAGTCACAATCTGAAAAGGTTCACCCAGTTATGTGTCTGTGGCATTTATGTATCCGGTGGTAATACTGGAAAACAAAGTGCTTAAGGCCACGGCCAAGACTCATAAGTAGCTGTGTTCAAGAATCAACATGCTTAACTAGGAAAGTCAATAACACTATCCGAAATTCTAAGTTCCTAGAGAAGCCAATCATTCAAAACTTCAAAGGAAAAAGTGAGATGCCAAAACTGTTCAGAAGCAAAAAGCTACAAGTCCCGCTCATCTAATTATAATTAATATTCATTGATATTCTGGAATTTATAGTATATTCTCTTCTTTTTATCCTATTTGATTTTCAGTTGCTTGGGGACAAGCAACAATTTAAGTTTGGTGTTGTGATGAGCGGATAATTTATACGCTTTTTGGCATTGTTTTTAGGTAGTTTTTAGTAAGTTCAAGCTACTTTTAGGGATGTTTTCATTAGTTTTTATGTTAAATTTACATTTCTGGACTTTACTATGAGTTTGTGTGTTTTTCTGTGATTTCAGGTAATTTCTGGCTGAAATAGAGGGACTTGAGCAAAACTCTGAAAAAGGCTGACAAAAGGACTGCTGATGCTGTTGGAATCTGACCTCCCTGCACTCGAAATGGATTTTCTGGAGCTATAGAACTCCATATGGCGCGCTCTCAACGGCGTTGGAAAGTAGACATCCAGGGCTTTCCAGCAATATATAATAGTCTATACTTTATTCGGAAATTTATGACGTAACTTGACGTTGAACGCCAAGTACATGCTGCTGTCTGGAGTTAAACGCCAGAAAAACGTCATGATCCGGAGTTGAACGCCCAAAACACGTCATAACTTGGAGTTCAACTCCAAGAAAAGCCTCAGCTCGTGGATAGATCAAGCTCAGCCCAAACATACACCAAGTGGGCCCCGAAAGTGGATTTAAGCATCAATTACTTACTCATGTAAACCCTAGGAGCTAGTTTATTATAAATAGAACATTTAACTATTGTATTAGATATCTCTTGACCATTCGGTCTTTTGATCACCTTCAAGGGGGCTGGCCATTCGGCCATGCCTGAACCTTTCACTTATGTATTTTCAACGGTGGAGTTTCTGCACACCATAGATTAAGGGTGTGGAGCTCTGCTGTACCTCAAGTTTCAATACAATTACTATTACTTTCTATTCAATTCTCTCTTATTCTTATTCCAAGATATACGTTGCACTTAACCTTGATGAATGTGATGATCCGTGACACTCATCATCATTCTCACTGATGAACGCGCGTGATTGACAACCACTTCCGTTCTACCTTAGGCCGGGCGCATATCTCTTAGATTCCCCAACAGAATCTTCGTGGTATAAGCTAGATAGATGGCGGCATTCATGGGGATCCGGAAAGTCTAACCTTGTCTGTGGTATTCCGAGTAGGATCCTGGGAATCCGGAAAGTCTAACCTTGTCTGTGGTATTCCGAGTAGGATTCCGGTATTGAATGACTGTGACGAGCCTCAAACTCCTGAAGGCTGGGCGTTAGTGACAAATGCAAAAGAATCAATGGATTCTATTCCAACCTGATTGAGAACCGACAGATGATTAGCCGTGCTGTGACAGAGCATTTGGACCATTTTCACTGAGAGGAGGGGATGTAGCTATCAACCAAGGGTGATGCCTCCAGACGATTAGCCATGCAGTGACAGCGCATAGGACCATTTTCCCGAGAGGATTGAAAGTAGCCATTGATGATGGTGATGCCCTACATACAGCTTGCCATGGAAAGGAGTAAGAAGGATTGGAAGAGCGAGTAGTGAAGTAGAGTTTCAAGAGGAGCACAGCATCTCCATACGCCTATCTGAAATTCCCACTCTTGATTTACATAAGTATTTCTATCCCTTTTATTTTCTTTTTATTATTGATTTTCGAAAACCAAAACTATTTAATCTGCCTAACTGAGATTTACAAGGTGACCATAGCTTGCTTCATACCAACAATCTCTGTGGGATCGACCCTTACTCGCATAAGGTTTATTACTTGGACGACCCAGTACACTTGCTGGTTAGTTGAACGGAGTTGTGAATTCAAATAGAGCCAATTATTAAATTTTATACAAGTACAAAAATCATGTGATCACAATTTCGTCCACCAGCTCCTAAGAAGTAATCTTGGACTAGGCTCTCCAATCTCCACTGGATCACTGCTTGTTCACCATAAGTAAGTTTGAATGGTGTTTTACTAGTAGAAGATTGAATTGTAGTGCAATAGGGCCATAATACTGACCATAACTCGTAAGCCCATGAGTTCGGAGAGTTGTCTAGTCGTTTCTTTAATCCTTGAAGGATCACATTGTTCGTAGCCTCAGTCTGTCCATTTGCTTGGGAATGCTCTACCAAAGCAAAGATCTGTCAAATTCCCAAACCACTCAAAAGATCACAAAAGTTAGAATCTATGAACTATGTCTTGTTATCTGTAACGATGACCTCAAGAATTCCAAACCTTGTGAGTACCTCTCTCCATACAAACTTCCGACATTGGCCTGACGTAATGCTTGCTGATGGCATAACTTCAATCTATTTTGTGAAATAATCTATTGCCACTATTAAGTATTTGACTTGGCCAGGCCTTGGGAAAATGGACCCAACAAATCCATTCCCCACTTTGCAAATGATCTTGTTGTAATGACGGAAACAAGTTCATGGGGTGGGGCATGATGAAGATTACTATGGAGTTGGCATTTTTGACACTTCTTCACATACTCCACGACATCTTTGATAATGGTGCGCCAATAGTATCCATCTCTAATGACTTTCTAAGTTAACAACTTCCCACCTAAGTGATGTCTACAATAGCCTTCATGAATTTCCTGCAACACATACATTATTTGTCGAGGATTTAAACACTTCAGTAATGGCTATGACACCCCTCTTTTGTATAATTGTCCATTTATTATGGTGTATTTAGCTGCTTTTAATCGCAATTTTTTAGCTTCTTTAGCATCACTAGGCAAAATTTCATATTCCAGATACATGCATATGGGATCCATCTAAGTACTAACATTGTTGTAGTGCAAAATCGAAACGTCAGACATGCTAACAAAAAACTCTAAAAGCACATCTTGTATTTAAGCTTTGATTCCCACTTCCAGGTTTAGTACTTGCTAACTTCGATAACACGTCAGCCTGCATGTTTTATTCCCTTGGCACATGTTTAATACAAAAAGAATCAAAGAATCGTACCTCTTGCTGTACCTTCTTCAAGTACAATTGTAATAGCAGATATCATACTTAATATTAACCATTAACTTGGGACGTTACAATTTGTGAATTACTAAATACAGTAATTTCTATTGTGCCGATATCCCGAGCTAACGTCAATCTTGCAATCAAAGCCTCGTACTCAGCTTGATTATTAGAAATGGAAAAATCAAATTTAACGGAGGCTTCATTCACCATGTCATCTCCTTTAGTTAAGATGATATCAACACCTCTATTTTTTATATTAGAAGCTCCATTCCCATGGATTTCCCTCCTCAGGACATCAGAACCCAAATGAGTTATCTCAGCTAAAAAATCAACCATTGCTTGAGCCTTAATGGCAGAGCATGGTTTATATTGCATACCAAATTGAGATAATTCTATGGATCAACTCACTATCTGAGCTGCTAAGTCTGGTTTTAGAAAATTTTCTTAATCGGATAGTCGGTTTGTACTATGATTAGGTAACTTTGAAAGTATTGACGTAATTGACGTGCCGATGTAGTAGAACAAAAGCTAACTGATGAGTTTGGAAAACTCCAAATTAATATAATGATGATCAAACATTATTAATTAATTACAAAATTATTAATTTGAATTTTAGTTCACACTTGTTAATTAATAATTTTGTTGCTTGCAGATTTTGTCATTGGGCATAATGAAAACATGGAGCCCAAAATGATAATCATCCTTGTACAAAAATGTTCAAAAATATATGGCTGAATTATTGCAATGACTATTGGGCCAGAATTTTGGTAAACAAGCCCAAAATAAAATCCTTGTTGCAAGACCAAAGCTTGGTCCGAAATTAAAAAGGGAAGAAGGAAAGAGTTACATGCTTCCACGGATACCACACCCTTCATTTGATGGAATTCAAAATTTTGATTAAATGAAGTTAATGAAGACATTGGTAACATGAGAGAGAAAATGCAATTGATTTGATGGCATTTAATTTCTACACGTTACAAAGCATGAAAGAGGGAAGTGGGTTTTTAATTGAGTGTAATTGATTTTAATTTTCTTCTTTATTTTCTTTGAAAGCTTCTCACTCTTCTCTCTCTTTGTATTCGGTCACATCCATTAGAGGAAGATGGAAGAAAGAACAAGCTATCAGACAAAGGAAGAAGAAGCTAGAAGCAAGAAAAGGGCTAAGGTGATGATGTCCTATAGTATGGTGTGGCTGAGATCTTTACCACATATGGTAAGATGTGGTGAAGAAGTCTCAAGCTCTCCATACCCAAAAATGGAATAAATCAAACTCAGTCAGAGAAGAAGATCCCTTGGGTATGGCTCGTTTCTACTCTCTGATCATCTATCACAGGAGGTGGCTATTGTAGCTATGTGGGGAAGAAGCAGAAGATAGAGCAAATGGAGTTGTTAAGCATCAAGGACTCATCAAGGGTCATAAATCCTTCTTGGAGAGCAAGTCAAAATGGAAGGCCCGGATTGATGAAGTTTGGTGAGAAGGGAGGAGAGAGAGGTAATTGCATGTTGATTTTTGCATTCGGTTCCCTCACTACTCTCTTTGTCTGAATTGGTTTGTTATTGAAGAAAAAGAAGCTGGCTCGGCTAGACCGGTTTCAACCTTGGAGGCTTCCCCTTCTATAATAAGGGTGAACAACCAAGGCTTGAAGCAAGGAGAAAATAGTAAAAGCACAGAGTTCTCATAGCTACCCAAGCTAACAAAAGTTCTTCTCCTTCAATGTGTTTCATATTGTATTTTTCTGTTTAGTTTTGTCTGTCTTGAGTCTCATGGTAAAAAGACAAACAAGTGTAAGGTTTGTAAGAAAAAGCCAGTGAGTGAAAAAAGGCAGAGAGTACAAAACTAAAAAAAAAGCCATAGATCTCCTAGAGGTCATTTGTACATCTGTGTTGTGTATCATGATTCTATGGAAATCCCCTTGCAAGTTGGGTTAGCACTTAGCAGTTGAAAGCTTAGTAGGTGACCAAGTCAAGTTCAGGATTAAAATTAGATTCTGGACTTGTCCCGGATAGGAAGGGTAGTTCCTAGGGAGAATTGGTGTCTATAATCAAAGATGATTATAGTGAAATTCCATCATTATTGTGATGGAGACTGGATGTAGGCTGCATTGCACTTAGCGGCTGAACCAGGATACTTCTGGGTGTGATTCTCTCTTTCTCTTCTACTCCATTTCTGATTCTGTTGCACATGAGACAAAATTGAAAAATATCTCCTCATTGGTTACTAAACAAAAAGAAAATGTCTCTTGACTAGTGACGAGACAAAAAGCAGAAATATCTCCTAAAGTATTCTAAACAAGTAGAAAGCGTTACTGATGAGCGGATAATTTGTACGCTTTTTGGCATTGTTTTTAGTATGTTTTTGGTAGTTTTAGTTGAGTTTTTATTATGTTTTTATTAGTTTTTAGTTAAAATTCACTTTTCTGGACTTTACTATGAGTTTGTGTATTTTTCTGTGATTTCAGGTATTTTCTGGCTGAAATTGAGGGACCTGAGCAAAAATCTGATTTAGAGACCAAAAAGGACTGCAGATGCTATTGGATTCTGACCTCCCTGCACTCGAAGTAGATTTTCTGAAGCTACAGAAGCCCAATTGGCGCGCTCTCAACGGCGTTGGAAAGTAGACATCCTGGGCTTTCCAGCAATATATGATAGTCCATACTTTGCCCAAGATTTGATGGCCCAAACCGGCGTTCAAAGTCACCTACAGAATTTCCAGCGTTAAACGCCGGAACTGGCACCTAAATGGGAGTTAAACGCCCAAACTGGCATAAAAGCTGGCGTTTAACTCCAAGAAGAGTCTCTACACGAAAATGCTTCATTGCTCAGCCCAAGAACACACCAAGTGGGCCCGGAAGTGGATTTTTATGTCATTTACTCATCTCTGTACACCCTAGGCTACTAGTTCTCTATATATAGGACCTTTTACTATTGTATTTATCATCTTTGGACATCTAGTTCTTAGATCAGATCTTGGTTCTTCTGGTTCCCTCTCTGGGGCCGAAACCAATGATCACTTTTGTTCTTATGTATTTTCAACGGTGGAGTTTCTACACACCATAGATTAAGGTGTGGAGCTCTGCTGTACCTCGAGTATTAATGCAATTACTATTGTTCTTCTATTCAATTCTGCTTGTTCTTTGTCCAAGATATCACTTGTTCTTCAACATGATGAAGGTGATGATTGACGCCCATCATCATTCTCACCCATGAACAAAGTGACTGACAACCACTCTTGTTCTACAAGCATTTGAGGCTTAGTGAATATCTCTTGGATTCTTTAATCGGAATCTTCGTGGTATAGGCAGGACCCGATGGCGGCATTCAAGAGAATCCGGAAGGTCTAAACCTTGTCTGTGGTATTCTGAGTAGGATTCAATGATTGAATGACTGTGACGTGCTTCAAACTCTAACCTGCTGGGCGTTAGTGACAGACGCAAAAGAGGGATTCTATTCCAGCAGGGGCGGGAACCAAACCGGTGATTGGCCGTACTGTGACAGAGTGCGTGAGCATTAGCTTTCACTGCGAGGATGGGAGGTAGCCATTGACAACGGTGAAACCCTACACGAGCTTGCCATGGAAAGGAGTAAGAAGGATTGGATGAAGACAGTAGGAAAGCAGAGAGACGGAAGGGAAGGCATCTTCATACGCTTGTCTGAAGCTCTTACACCAATGATATACATAAGTATCTCTATCTTTATCTTTATGCTTTATTCATTTATTACTATACCCATTTGAGTCTGCCTGACTGAGATTTACAAGGTGACCATAGCTTGCTTCATACCAACAATCTCCGTGGGATCGACCCTTACTCACGTAAGGTATTACTTGGACGACCCAGTGCACTTGCTGGTTAGTTGTGTGAAGTTGTAGTGATCACAATTTCGCGCATCAAGTTTTTGGCACCGTTGCCGGGGATTGTTTGTGTATGGACAACTGACGGTTCATCTTGTTGCTTAGATTAGGTATTTTTTTTTCAGAGTTCTTAAGAATGAATTCTAGTGTTTCAAGGTGATGTTTTCATCATCACCAAAGCTGATTGATTATCATCAATTTAGCTCTTGAATGCAATGTCCTGCTGAAGCTTAGCCGGCCGTGTCTAATTCCTTTAGACTAAAGCTTTAGACTAACATTGCATGATTCCTGGAATTCTCATTAAGAATTTTGATACCTTCATTTTCCTTTTCACTTAATTTTCGAAAAAGCACAAAAAAAAAAATTACAAAATCATAAAATCCAAAAATATTTCTTGTTTAAGTCTAGTGTCTCATTCTAAGTTTGGTGTCAATTGCATGTTTCTGTTCTTCTTGCATTTTTCGAATTTATGCATGTGTCTTAATTAATCTTCAAGTTGTTCTTGATGATTTTCTTGTTTTGATCTTCGAATTCTATTGACTTGAGTGTTTTGTTGTTTCTCATATGCATTCTCATTTTGTTAGTGTCAGTAGTATACAAACTGCTAAGTTTGGTGTCTTGCATGCATTGTTATTTGATTATTCCTCATTATTAAAAATCCAAAAATATTTTTAATTTGTGTCTTTTCAAGTCAATAATACAGAGAATTGAAGATTCAGAACATACTGCAGAGGAATCACACAGAAAAAGCTGGGCATTCAAAAATGCCCAGTGAAGAAGACAGACTGGCGTTTAAACGCCAGCCAGGGTGCCTGGCTGGGCGTTTAACGCCCAAAAAGGTATAGGTTTGGGCGTTAAACGCCAGAATGTGCACCATTCTGGGCGTTTAACGCCAGGATGGCAAAGGGGGAAGATTTTGTTTTCAAAATCAAATTTTTTTTCAAGTTTTCAAAGTTTTTCAAAATCAAATCTTTTTCAAATCATATCTTTTCAATCAAATGTTTTCAAAATCAATTTCTTTCCTTTTTCAAAGATACTTACTAACAATTAATGATTTGATTGAGCATTTTTTGCCTTTTCTGTTGAGGAAGGTTTTATGTTTGAATCATATCTTTTCTTGTTAGGCAAGTCATTAATTTTTAAAATCATATCTTTTCAAATTGTTTTCAAATCATATCTTTTAAATTTGTTTTCAAATCATATTTTCTCAATCACATTTTTTTTAAAACCAATCATATCTTTTTAAAACCATAACTTTTCAATCAAATCTTTTTAATCACATCTTTTTCAAAATAGTTTTCAATCAAATCTTTTTAATTTCTAATTTCAAAATCTTTTTCAAAAATCACTTTACTTCTTTCCCACTTTTGTTTTCGAAAATCAATTAGTGTTTTTCAAAATGTTTTCAAAATCTTTTACTTAATTTTCGAAAATTACTTCCCTTCTTCTCACATCCTTCTATTTATGAACTAACTCTATTCCTTAATGCAAAATTCGAACTACATCTTCTTTGATAAATTCGAATTTTCTACTTCTGTCTTCTACTTTTCTTTTTCTCTGACACCTCAAGGAATCTCTATAACTGTGACATAGAGGATTCCACATTTTCTCTTCTCTTTCATATGAGCAGGAGCAGAGACAAAGGCATTCTTGTTGAAGCTGACCCTGAACCTGAAAGGACCTTGAAGAGAAAGCTAAGAGAAGCCAAGGCACAACTCTCGTTAGAGGACCTGACCGAATTCTTCAAAGAAGAAGAACACATGGCAGCCGAAAACAACAACAATGCCAACAATGCAAGGAAGGTGCTGGGTGACTTTACTGCACCTACTCCTGATTTCTATGGGAGAAGCATCTCTATCCCTGCCATTGGAGCAAACAACTTTGAGCTAAAGCCTCAATTAGTTTCTCTAATGCAACAGAATTGCAAGTTCCATGGACTTCCAATGGAAGATCCTCATCAGTTTTTAGCTGAGTTCTTGCAAATCTGTGACACAGTCAAGACTAATGGGGTTGACCCTGAGGTCTATAGACTGATGCTATTCCCTTTTGCTGTAAGAGACAGAGCTAGAATATGGTTGAACTCTCAACCTAAAGAAAGCCTGGACTCTTGGGAAAAGCTAGTCAATGCCTTCTTGGCAAAGTTCTTTCCACCTCAAAAATTGAGTAAGCTTAGAGTGGAAGTCCAAACCTTCAGACAGAAGGATGGAGAATCCCTCTATGAAGCTTGGGAAAGATACAAACAATTAATCAGAAGATGTCCCTCAGACATGCTTTCTGAATGGAGCATCATAGGTATTTTCTATGATGGTCTCTCTGAACTATCCAAGATGTCTTTGGATAGCTCTGCTGGAGGATCTCTTCATCTGAAGAAGACGCCTACAGAGGCTCAAGAGCTAATTGAAATGGTTGCAAATAACCAATTCATGTACACTTCTGAAAGGAATCCTGTGAACAATGGGACAAGTCAGAAGAAAGGAGTTCTTGAGATTGATGCTCTAAATGCCATACTGGCTCAGAACAAGATATTGACTCAACAAGTCAATTTAATTTCTCAAAGTCTGTCTGGAATGCAAAATGCACCTGGCAGTACTAAGGAAGCTTCATCTGAGGAAGAAGCTTATGATCCTGAGAATCCTTCAATGGAAGAGGTGAATTACCTAGGAGAACCCTATGGAAACACCTATAATTCTTCATGGAGAAATCACCCAAATTTCTCATGGAAGAATCAAGAGAGACCTCAACAAGGTTTCAATAACAATAATGGTGGAAGAAACAGGCTTGGCAATAACAAGCCTTTTCCATCATCTTCTCAGCAACAGACAGAGAGTTCTAAGCAGAATACCTCTGACTTAGCAACAATGGTCTCTGATCTAATAAAGACCACTCAAAGTTTCATGAATGAAACAAGGTCCTCCATTAGGAATTTGGAAGGACAAGTGGGTCAGCTGAGTAAGAAAGTTACTGAACTCCCTCCTAGTACTCTCCCAAGTAATACAGAAGAAAATCCAAAGGGAGAGTGCAAGGCCATCAACATGGCCTAATTCTGGAAGGAAGAAGAGGCAGAGGACGCCACTGAGGAAGACCTCACTGGACGTCCACTGACCTCTAATGAGTTCCCCAATAAGGAACCATGGGAATCTGAGGCTCAAGATGAGACCATAGAGATTCCATGGGACTTACTTCTGCCTTTCATGAGCTCTGATGAGTATTCTTCCTCTGAAGAGGATGAGTATGTCACTGAAGAGCAAGTTGCTAAATATCTTGGAGCAATCATGAAGCTAAATGACAAGTTATTTGGAAATGAGACTTGGGAAGATGAACCTCCCTTGCTCACCAAAGAACTGGATGACTTGTCTAGGCAGAAACTACCTCAAAAGAGGCAGGATCCTGGGAAGTTTTCTATACCTTGTACCATAGGCACCATGACCTTCAAGAAGGCCTTGTGTGACTTAGGGTCAAGTGTAAACCTCATGCCCCTCTCTGTAATGGAGAAATTAGGGATCTTTGAGGTACAAGCTGCAAAAATCTCACTAGAGATGGCAGACAACTCAAGAAAACAAGCTCATGGACTTGTAGAGGATGTTCTGGTAAAAGTTGAAGACCATTACATCCCTACTGATTTCATAGTCCTAGAGACTGGGAAATGCATGGATGAATCCATCATCCTTGGCAGACCCTTCCTAGCCACAGCAAAGGCTGTGATTGATGTTGATAGAGGAGAGTTGATCATTCAAGTGAATGAAGAATCCTTGGTGTTTAAGGCCCAAGGACATCCCTCTATCATCATGGAGAGGAAGCATGAAGAGCTTCTCTCAAAACAGAGCCAATCAGAGCCCCCACAGTCAAACTCTAAGTTTGGTGTTGGGAGGCCACAACCAAACTCTAAGTTTGGTGTTGAACCCCCACATTCAAACTCTAAGTTTGGTGTTGGGAGGTTCCAACACGGTTCTGAGCATTTCTGAGGCTCCATGAGAGCCCTCTGTCAAGCTACTGACATTAAAGAAGCGCTTGTTGGGAGGCAACCCAATGATTATATTTTATATATTTCCCTTTGTTATTTTATGTTTTTTTGTAGGTTGATGATCATGAGAAGTCACAAAATCCATTGAAAAAGCAAAAACAGAATGAAAAACAGGAAGAAAAACAGCACACCCTGGAGGAAGAACTCACTGGCGTTTAAACGCCAGTGAGGCTAGCAGTTGGGCGTTTAACGCCCAGTCTGGCACCATTCTGGGCGTTTAACGCCAGAAAGGGGCACCAGACTGGCGTTAAACGCCAGAAAAGGGCAAGAACCTGGCGTTAAACGCCAGGAATGGGCACCAGCCCGGCGTTTAACGCCAGAAATGCCTCAAAACGTGATTTTGAGTGCCATTTGGTGCAGGGATGACTTTTCCTTGACACCTCAGGATCTGTGGACCCCACAGGATCCCTAAACAACCCCACCACTCTCTCTTCTTCTTCACCCATTCACCAATCACCTCAACATCTCTTTCTCTTCACCACTCACATCCATCCTTCATAAAACACCACTTCTTCCCCTCTTTTGGCCTAACCACAAAGCCATCTCCCTATCCTCCATTTCTTCTTCTTCTACTCGCTTCTTCCTTCTTTTGCTCGAGGACGAGTAAACCTTTTAAGTTTGGTGTGGTAAAAGCATTGCTCTTTGTTTTTCCATAACCATTTATGGCATCCAAAGCCGGTTCAACTGAGAAGGCATGACCTCAAGCCCATCACTAAGAAGAAAATGGAGCAAACAAGAGACCCCTCTCATCAAGAGATCCCTGAGATACCTCAAGGGATGCACTTTCCTCCACAAGACTATTGGGAGCAACTGAACACCTCCCTAGGAGAATTAAGTTCCAACATGGGACAACTAAGGGTGGAGCACCAAGAACACTCCATCATCCTCCATGAAATTAGAGAAGATCAAAGAATCATGAGAGAGGAGCAACAAAGACAAGGAAGAGACATTGAGGAGCTCAAGCACTCCATAGGATCTTCAAGAAGAAGAAAGAGCCGCCATCACTAAGGTGGACCCGTTCTTTAATCTCCTTGTTCTTTATTCTTCTGTTTTTCGAAAATTATGCTTTATGTTTATCCATGTTTGTGTCTTATGATCATTAGTGTCTTAGTGTCTATGCCTTAAAGCTATGAATATGAATCCATCACCTTTCTTAAATGAAAACTGTTTTTATCACAAAAGAACAAGAAGTACAGGATTTCAAATTCATCTTTAAAACTAGCTTAATTAGTTTGATGTGGTGACAATACTTGTTGTTTTCTGAATGTATGCTTAAATAGTGCATATGTCTTTTGAATTTGTGGTTCATGAATGTTAAAATTGTTGGCTCTTGAAAGAATGATGAAAAAGGAGACATGTTACTGAGGATCTGAAAAATCATAAAAATGATTCTTGAAGCAAGAAAAAGCAGTGAATACAAAAAAAAAAAGAGAGAAAAAGAAGGAGAAAAACGAAAAAAAAGGGAGAAAGAGAAAAAGAAAGAAAAAGAAAAGAAATAAAGTTGTGATCCAAGGCAAAAAGAGTGTGCTTAAGAACCCTGGACACCTCTAATTGGGGACTTTAGCAAAGCTGAGTCACAATCTGAAAAGGTTCACCCAATTATGTGTCTGTGGCATGTATGTATCCGGTGGTAATACTGGAAGACAGAGTGCTTTGGGCCACGGCCAAGACTCAATAAGTAGCTGTGTTCAAGAATCATCATACTTAACTAGGAGAATCAATAACACTATCTGGATTCGGAGTTCCTAAAGAAGCCAATCATTCTGAATTTCAAAGGATGAAGTGAGATGCCAAAACTGTTCGGAGGCAAAAAGCTACTAGTCCCGCTCATCTAATTTGGAGCTTAGTTTCATTGATAATTTGGAGTCTATAGTATATTCTCTTCTTTTTATCTTATTTGATTTTCAGTTGCTTGAGGACAAGCAACAATTTAAGTTTGGTGTTGTGATGAGCGGATAATTTGTACGCTTTTTGGCATTGTTTTTAGTATGTTTTTGGTAGTTTTAGTTGAGTTTTTATTATGTTTTTAGTTAAAATTCACTTTTCTGGACTTTACTATGAGTTTGTGTGTTTTTCTGTGATTTCAGGTATTTTCTGGCTGAAATTGAGGGACCTGAGCAAAAATCTGATTCAGAGACCAAAAAGGACTGCAGATGCTGTTGGATTCTGACCTCCCTGCACTCGAAGTGGATTTTCTGGAGCTACAGAAGCCTAATTGGCGCGCTCTCAACGGCGTTGGAAAGTAGACATCCTGGGCTTTCCAGCAATATATGATAGTCCATACTTTGCCCAAGATTTGATGGCCCAAACCGGCGTTCAAAGTCACCTACAGAATTTCCAGCGTTAAACGCCGGAACTGGCACCTAAATGGGAGTTAAACGCCCAAACTGGCATAAAAGCTGGCGTTTAACTCCAAGAAGAGTCTCTACACGAAAATGCTTCATTGCTCAGCCCAAGCACACACCAAGTGGGCCCGGAAGTGGATTTTTATGTCATTTACTCATCTCTGTACACCCTAGGCTACTAGTTCTCTATATATAGGACCTTTTACTATTGTATTTATCATCTTTGGACATCTAGTTCTTAGATCAGATCTTGGTTCTTCTGGTTCCCTCTCTGGGGCCGAAACCAATGATCACTTTTGTTCTTATGTATTTTCAACGGTGAAGTTTCTACACACCATAGATTAAGGTGTGGAGCTCTGCTGTACCTCGAGTATTAATGCAATTACTATTGTTCTTCTATTCAATTCTGCTTGTTCTTTGTCCAAGATATCACTTGTTCTTCAACATGATGAAGGTGATGATTGACGCCCATCATCATTCTCACCCATGAACAAAGTGACTGACAACCACTCTTGTTCTACAAGCATCTGAGGCTTAGTGAATATCTCTTGGATTCTTTAATCGGAATCTTCGTGGTATAGGCAGGACCCGATGGCGGCATTCAAGAGAATCCGGAAGGTCTAAACCTTGTCTGTGGTATTCTGAGTAGGATTCAATGATTGAATGACTGTGACGTGCTTTAAACTCTAACCTGCTGGGCGTTAGTGACAGACGCAAAAGAGGGATTCTATTCCAGCAGGGGCGGGAACCAAACTGGTGATTGGCCGTACTGTGACAGAGTGCGTGAGCATTAGCTTTCACTGCGAGGATGGGAGGTAGCCATTGACAACGGTGAAACCCTACACGAGCTTGCCATGGAAAGGAGTAAGAAGGATTGGATGAAGACAGTAGGAAAGCAGAGAGACGGAAGGGAAGGCATCTTCATACGCTTGTCTGAAGCTCTTACACCAATGATATACATAAGTATCTCTATCTTTATCTTTATGCTTTATTCGTTTATTACTATACCCATTTGAGTCTGCCTGACTGAGATTTACAAGGTGACCATAGCTTGCTTCATACCAACAATCTCCGTGGGATCGACCCTTACTCACGTAAGGTATTACTTGGACGACCCAGTGCTCTTGCTGGTTAGTTGTGTGAAGTTGTAGTGATCACAATTTCGCGCATCAGTTACTCAGCAAAAAGGGGCTAAGATTCAACCCTCATTCTCTTAACCACTGATAACCATCAATTGGTATCAGAGCTTGGTCTCAAAGAAATCAAGCTTTGTAGCTTGGAGAAAAGATCCTGATGGCAGAGAATAGTGGCTCAAACCTGGTGTCTTACAATCTGACAGAAGGGTAGTCAAGCAACAGACCTCCTCTATTTAATGGAAAGAACTACACTTATTGAAAGGAAAGAATGAAGATCTTTGTGCAAGTAGTAGATTACAGACTCTGGAAGATTGTCCTAGAAGGTTCTCAATTTCTAACCACCACAAGTACTGAAGCAGTAGTTTCTCTCAAAGGCGAAGCCAATTGGACTGAAGAAGACAGAAAAAAGGTGGAGTTCAATGCCAAGGCTATCAACTTGCTCAAGTGTGCAATCAGCTTTGAGAAATACCGACGGGTATCACGATGCACAACGGTAAAGTAAATCTGGGACAAACTTCAAGTCACTCATGAAGGAACAACCCTAGTCAAGAAGACCAGAATAGACATGCTAAACAACGAATATGAAATGTTCTCAATGAAGGAAGGAGAATCAATAGATGAATTGTTTGAACGGTTCAACATTATCATCAATGGCTTGGATGCTATGGGAATTACGTATCCTGAATTTGTGCTTGTGAGGAGAATATTGAGAAGTCTCACTAAAGAGTGAGAAACCAAGGCTATAGTGATATCTGAGAGTAGTGGTCTTGATTCAATGACTTATGATGACTTGAGAGGAAATTTACTTGCGTTTGGTAACACTTATTTGAAAAAGGACACAAAAATAAAAGGATTAGCTCTCAAATCTGTTACTAACCCTCGGGATGATGAATTCAGTGATAACTCTTCTGAAAATGAATTTGTTTTGTTTGTAAAAAAATTTAGGAAAATGGTGAAACTGAAGGAAAGAAGCAAAAGAAACAGCTCAAGGA
Organism: Arachis stenosperma; assembly: GCF_014773155.1. Taxonomy (NCBI): domain Eukaryota; kingdom Viridiplantae; phylum Streptophyta; class Magnoliopsida; order Fabales; family Fabaceae; genus Arachis; species Arachis stenosperma. The sequence continues at coordinate 38,171,221 of NC_080381.1, read as the reverse complement.
AACAAAAGAAAGATTTCAGCAAAGTGATCTGCTACAATTGCAAAGAGACTGGGCATTTCAAATCCGATTGCCCTAAGTTAAAGAAGGAGGAGAAGCCAAAGAAGGGAAAGAAGAAAGGACTGATGGCTTCATGGGAAGACTTAGAGAACGACTCAGAAGAAGATGAACAATCAGAAACCAAGTCTCAAACGTGTCTCATGGCAGATCATGTTGAACAGGTAGTATTTCATTACCCTGACACTGAAGATCTTCATCTCACAATCGATCATCTTTCTGGAAAAATTAGATGCTTCTTGCTTGAAAACCAAGATCTTGAATCACAAATCACTATCCTTAAAGCTGAAAATAGTTTTCTCAAAGATAAATTAAGGGAGGCTGAAACTGCTATTGAACTTGTTGAAGAAAACAAGCAGTTAAAAGCTCAACTTAAAAGTTGTGAATACCACCATTCTGTGACCGCAAATCTGAACTACTTTGAAGAAAATGATTGGCTGCATAAAGAGATAAGAAGGCTTAAAGAAGACTTAGCCAAGTTTACTCAAAGTTCTAAAAATCTAAATCAACTCTTGACTAGTCAAAAACTTCTTTATGATAAAACTGGTTTGGGTTTTCATAAAGCCTTAAAATCTGTTAAAAAACCTTGTTTTACCAATTTGGCTTCCATTTCAAATGATACAAGGTTTCAAAATCCAACAAGCTTTAGCAAAACAGCAACTCCAAGGTTTTGTAGATTGTGCAATCGAAATGGTCACTTTCCCATTCAATGTTTCTTTAGTGAAAGAACAATTGGTGATAAAATTTGTAAAATTATTTGTGATTACAATGGATTGGGACAAAGAAGATGGTTTAACGTCAAAGGATCCAAAAAGATTTGGATACCTAAGGTCACTTAAGCTTATTTTGCAGGTTTGCCTAGCATCCAAGCGGAAGGACAATATGTGGTACATGGATAGTGGATGCTCTAGGCATATGACCGGAAAGGCAACCTTCTTCATTAAGCTTGATGAGTATGATGGAGGGTTTGTCACTTTCGGTGACAATGGAAAAGGAAAAATAGTGGCCATTGGAAAAGTTGGTAAAAGTTTCTCTTCTTTCATAAATGATGTTCTTCTTGTTGATGGTTTGAAACATAATTTACTAAGCTTTAGCCAATTATGTGATCTTGGATATGAAGTTATTTTTAAAAAATTGGTTTGCTTAGTTATTTGTGAAAAATTTGAAAAAATTTTGTTTGAAACTCAAAGGTGCAATAATGTATATGGATTGACTCTTGAGGATTTGAAAGATCAAAATGTGACATATTTTACATCTCTTGAATCTGAAAAATGGCTTTGGCATAAGAAATTGGGCCATGCTAGCATGTACCGAATTTCTAAGCTAGTTAAGAAAAACTTGGTTAGAGGAATTCCAAACATAAAATTTGATAAGGATATTACTTGTGATGCTTGTCAATTAGGTAAACAAGTAAAATCCTCTTTTAAACCAAAAGATGGAATTTCAACCAAGAGGCCATTGGAAATGTTACATATTGATCTTTTTGGTCCAACAAGAACTCAAAGTTTAGGAGGTAAACACTATAGTTTGGTGGTGGTAGATGATTACTCTAGATTCGGTTGGGTTCTCTTCCTAGCTCATAAAAATTATGCTTTTCATGCCTTCTCCACTCTTTGCAAAAGGATTCAAAATGAAAAGGTTTTGAAATAGCCCATTTGAGAAGTGATCACAGAAAAGAATTTGAAAATCATGATTTTGAAAAATTTTGTGATGATTTTGGTATTGCACATAACTTCTCTTGTCCTAGAACTCCTCAACAAAATGGGGTAGTTAAAAGAAGGAATAGAAGCCTTCAAGAAATGAATAGGGCAATGCTTTGTGAAAATGATGTACCAAAATTTTTGTAGGCTGAAGCTGTAAATACAGCATGTTATATTTTGAATAGAACTATCATTAGAAAGGGTTTAAAGAAAACCCCTTATGAGCTATGGAAAGGAACCCCTCCTAATCTTAAGTACTTCCATGTTTTTGGATGCAAATGCTTTGTACTTAACAATAAAGAAAATCTGGGTACATTTGATCCAATGTCCTATGAGAGAATGTTTGTTGGATACTCCACCACTAGCAAGGCCTATAGAATTTACCTTAAGGAACATAGAACCATAGAGAAATCCATACATGTGTCTATTTGTGATTCTAATTCAATTCCAAGTGTTATGGTAGATGATGATGATGATGCAGGTTGTGAAGATTTTATCAATCAGGAAGGAAGTGAAGAAAATCCCAAATCTGTCCCAAGTGAATAACCTGTCTGCCCAGAAATGTCTTGTCAGGATGGAGGAGACATTTCAGTTTTGTCTCTTGAGCCAGTAAGAGAATCCGAAATAGAATAATCAGTTGAAGCTAATCAAAGTAGAACCTTACCCCCAAGGCCAAGAGAATGGAAGTTTATGAAGGGTTATCCCCATGATTTTATCATTGGTGATCCTTCCCAAGGCGTGACCACTAGATCCTCAAGCAAAAAGTAAGTTGATCAAAGCAACGTTGCTTTCTTGTCCTAATTAGAACCTTTCAATGTAAAGCAAGCCCTAGAAGACCCCTCTTGGGTTAAAGCCATGGAAGAGGAGCTTGCTCAATTTGAAAAGAATGAGGTTTGGACACTTGTACCTAATTTGAATGGTAAGAAGGTAACGGGTACTAAGTGGATTTTTAAAAATAAATTGGGTGAGGATGGTAGTGTTGTTCGTAACAAGGCTAGACTAGTGGCCCAAGGTTACGATCAAGAGGAGGGTATAGATTTTGATGAGTCTTTTACCCTGGTAGCAAGAATGGAAGCAATTAGGTTGCTTCTTGCCTATGCTGCCCATAAGGGTTTTAGAATGTCCCAAATGGATGTTAAATGTGTTTTCCTTAATGGCTTTATAGATAGAGAAGTATTTGTGGTACAACTCCCCCGGTTTTGAAAATAAAGAATTTCCAAATCATGTTTTTAAACTCTCAAAGGCTCTCTATGGCCTTAGGCAAGCTCCAAGAGTTTAGTATGAAAGGCTTAGTGCCTTCTTGGTGGAAAATAGGTTTCAAAGGGGTACCACCGATACTACTTTATTTATCAAAGAATCTAATGATGATATTCTTCTTGTTCAAGTTTATATGGATGATATAGTGTTTGGATCGGCCAATGAATCCTTGTGTGAAGAGTTTGGAAAACTCATGACTACTGAGTTTGAAATGAGTTTAATGGGAGAACTAACATTCTTTCTTGGTCTCCAAATTAAACAAACTCCTAGTGGCATTTTTATTCACCAAGGAAAATATGCTAAAGAATTAATCAAGAAATTTGGCTTAGAAAATTTCAAACCTATGGGAACACCATTGCATTCAAACACTAAGCTTGAAAAGGATGATGATGGCAAGGATGTGGATGAAACACGGTATAGAGGAATGATAGGTTCACTCATGTATCTTACCTCCTCTATACCGGATATTGTTCAAAGTGTGGGTGTATGTTCAAGGTTTCAATCTTACCCAAAAGAGTTCCATCTTTCGACCGTTAAAAGAATCATTAGATATATTAAAGGAACATGTGATTATGGCTTATGGTATCCTAAATCTGATGACTTTTGTGCAGTAGGATTTTGTGATGCAGATTATGTGGGAGATCGGGTGGATAGAAGGAGCACATCCGGAATGTGTTGCTTCCTTGGAAGCTCACTAAACATGTGGTCAAGCAAGAAACAAGCCATAGTAGCTCTATCCACAGCCAAAGCTGAATATATATCTTCCTCTGTGTGTTCACAAATAATTTGGTTGAAAATTCAGTTGGAGGATTACAAATTAAAGATCAATAGTATACCTTTATTTTGTGATAATATGAGTGCAATTAACATTTCTAAAAATCCTGTTCTGCACTCTAGAACCAAGCATATTGAAGTTAGATATCATTTTATTAGAGAACATGTGTAAAAGGGTACTATTGATATTCAATTTGTGAAATCCGAATAACAACTTGCTGATATATTCACTAAACCTTTATGTGAAGATAGGTTTTGTTCATTGAGGAACAATTTGGGTATGTTGGATTTGAATGCAGTTGATAAATTGTGATCATTACTGAATCTGTTTGGTTTTGTCTCGTAGATATGGAGGAGACAAATTTGAGGACGTGATGATCAGGCCATAATATAGGGGGAGACTGAAGCTAATGTTAATGATCTTGGGCCCAACCAATCCTCCTTTGACTTTCTCCATGACTCTGGCCCGTTTTGAGTTCCTCATTTTTAAAATAATTCTTTTTCAGAAGATGTCACATCATATCTTATAGGAAGGAGTTCTTGTCAAATCATAATCTTTTTCCCTACCTCTTCCCTTGATTCTAGGAACAAATATCTCATTTTTTTAATTTAGAAACCTTCTTTGTTGATAACCGTGTCATTAATGGTCCATTACTCACTTAACCCTCTCTCCACTCAGTATTAAATGCTATTGTAACCTCCCACCACTCTCCAATCATTTCGGCCACCCTTTCATCTTCTCACTTCCTTCTTCATTTTCATATCATGAAAAAAAAAGTGGCTCCTAAAAGAAGTAGCAGAACCCCCCATTCTCTTTTACTCCCCAAACACACACTCATATTCACATACATTCTACTTCATCTTCATCCCCTTCTTCTCAGTCAAACGAAGCCATGAGGAGGAAATTCATTGCTCAGAGAACCTCTTCTCGTAAGAAGATTAGAAAGGGAAAGGAGCTTGTGATAGAAGAAGAAGAAGAGTCACAATCATCTCCACCTCCTTCACCTCCACGGAGATCAACCCTACATGCTTCTGGCGGCAGTTCTCAGCGCACAAAAGACTATGTTCTTCACAATATTAGAGAGCCTCCTAACTTGGACTCTCTTGACTTCAAGAACAAGTTCAACAAGAACCATTTACATTTTGATCCGGCCAGGTTCAACTCATGTGCTGCTTATGAGTTTCACTCTAAAGTTCTAGTCAACCGCAAACTGTGTTCCTCTGATGTAGTTTCTTTGGAAAATCTGTTTGAAAAGGGTGTTGATCTGTCAACTCTCTTTGATAAAATCAAATGGACTCCTCTGCTCAATATCCGTAAACCGGTCTACCCAAATCTAGTTCACGAATTCTATGCGAACATGAGGTACATTGATGGAGCAATCTACTCATATGTCAAGAAGGTACATCTGTCTCTAAATAGAGAGACCATCAGTGTTGCACTAGGATATAAAGATGATGGACCGATGGCATATATGACAGTGAAGTGGGATTCTTAGGTTGGAATCTCTTATCAAATTGCTCTCACTCAAGTTTGTAAAGACTTCTCTGCACTGGATGGGACGGTTTTGACTCATAAAGCTCTTGGACCTGTAAGAGCATTACTTCACCGCATCATTAACCACATTTTGATGCCTCAGAAAGGATCATATCAGAGGGTAACAGTTTGTGATACCTTGGTTTTATTTTCTATTATCTCTTCATCTCCTATCTCTTTTGCTTACCTAATGGTTCGTCACATGTGGGAATGTGTACAAAGTGACAAAAAGGCAAACTTGCTGATGAGCGGATAATTTGTACGCTTTTTGGCATTGTTTTTAGTATGTTTTTAGTATCTTTTAGTTAGTTTTTAGTATATTTTTATTAGTTTTTAATTAAAATTCACTTTTCTGGACTTTACTATGAGTTTGTGTGTTTTTCTGTGATTTCAGGTATTTTCTGGCTGAAATTGAGGGTCCTGAGCAAAAATCTGATCCAGAGACTGAAAAGGACTGCAGATGCTGTTGGATTCTGACCTCCTTGCACTCGAAGTGGATTTTCTGGAGCTACAGAAGCCCAATTGGCGCGCTCTCAACGGCATTGGAAAGTAGACATCCTGGGCTTTCCAGCAATATATAATAGTCCATACTTTGCCCAAGATTTGATGGCTCAAACCGGCGCTCAAAGTCACCTACAGAAATTCCAGCGTTAAACGCCGGAACTGGCATAAAATTTGGAGTTAAACGGCCAAACTGGCATGAAAGCTGGCGTTTAACTCCAGAAAAGGTCTCTACACGAAATTCCTTCATTGCTCAGCCCAAGCACACACCAAGTGGGCCCGGAAGTGGATTTTTCTGTCATTTACTCATTTCTGTAAACCTTAGGACACTAGTTTACTATTAATAGGATCTTTTGACATTGTATCCGTACCTTATGACCTCATAACATTTCTTACACGTTTCTTTCCACAGTATGAGTCTCTAAACCCCATGGTTGGGGGTGAGGAGCTCTGCTGTGTCTTGATGGATTAATGCAATTACTACTGTTTCTTATTCAATCATGCTTGCTTCCATTCTAAGATAATACTTGTTCTTAATCCGGATGAATGTGATGATCCGTGACAATCATCATCATTCTCAAATATGAACATGTGCCTGACAACCACCTCTGTTCTATCTTAGATTGAGTAGTTATCTCTTGGATTCTTTAATCGGAATCTTCGTGGTATAAGCTAGAACTGATGGCGGCATTCAAGAGAATTCGGAAGGTCTAAACCTTGTCTGTGGTATTCTGAGTAGGATTCAATGATTGAATGACTGTGACGTGCTTCAATCTCCTGAAGGCGGGGCGTTAGTGACAGACGCAAAAGGATCACTGGATTCTATTCCGGCCTGATTGAGAACCGACAGATGAATTCCGCTATGCTGTGACAGAGCATATGCAATCGCTTTCACTGAGAGGATGGGAGGTAGCCACTGACAACGGTGAAACCCTACACACAGCTTGCCATGGAAGGAGACTTGCGTGTTTGATGAAGAAGACAGTAGGAAAGCAGAGATTCAGAAGATGGAGCATCTCCATAACCCCAGCCTATTCTCCATTACTGCAATACAAGTAACCATTTCATGTTCTTTTGCTTTTTACAATTAATCCTGATAATTTCTGATATCCTGACTAAGATTTACAAGATAACCATAGCTTGCTTCAAGCCGACAATCTCCGTGGGATCGACCCTTGCTCACGCAAGGTATTACTTGGACGACCCAGTGCACTTGCTGGTTAGTTGTGCGGAGTTGCAAAAGTGTGATTGCAATTTCGTGCACCAAGTTTTTGGCGCCGTTGCCGGGGATTGTTCGAGTTTGGACAACTGACGGCTTATCTTGTTGCTTAGATTAGGACTGTTTTATTTTTTTTTGGTTTAGAGTCTTTTATTTGAGTCTAGTTTCGTATTTTAAGTTTGGTGTCCACTGCATGCCTTTTGCTTTTCTTTTAATTTTCGATTTTTGCATGTTCTTAGTCCCTTTTTGATTCATAAAAATCCTAAGTTTGGTGTCCTCTTTGTGTTTTTCCTTTAAAATTTTCGAAAATTAGTGTTTGATTTTCTAAAATTTTAAGTTTGGTGTCTTTTTGTGTTTTTCTCTTTCCTCTTTCAAAAAAAAAAAATTTAAATCTTTTTCATAAAAATTTTTCAATCATATCTTTTTAATTGCTGTTTTCAAAATTTTTTTTACTAATTGATTCAGTTCTCAATTTGCTTTGATCTCATTTTCCCTTGTGATTTTCGAATTTCTTTATTTCCTTTTGTTTTATTTTTTTTCGGTTATTCAAAAAAAAAATAAATAAAAATAAACAAAATTTATCTCTTTGCAATTATTATCATTTCCCTTTTGTCCATCATGGACTTAAGTGGAATTAATCAGTCCAAGAGGACTCTGGGGTCATATGCTAACCCCATTACAGCTGCATATGGGAGTAGCATCTGTACACCTCCCATCAAAGCAAGCAGCTTTGAGCTAAACCCTCAACTCATTATCATAGTGCAGCAAAATTGCCAGTATTCCGGTCTTCCACAGGAAGAACCTACTGAGTTTCTGGCACAATTTTTACAAATTGCTGACACAGTACATGATAAAGAGGTGGATCAGGATGTCTACAGACTATTACTGTTTCCATTTGCTGTAAAAGATCAAGCTAAAAGGTGGTTAAATAACCAACCTACAGCAAGCATCAAGACATGGAAACAGTTGTCAGAGAAATTCCTGAATCATTTTTACCCTCCAAAGAGGATGACACAGCTAAGGCTGGACATCCAAGGCTTTAAACAAGGGGATAATGAATCCCTTTATAATGCCTGGGAGAGGTATAGAGGTATGCTAAGGAAATGTCCCTCTGAAATGTTTTCAGAGTGGGTCCAGTTAGACATTTTCTACTATGGGCTTACAGAAAAAGCTCAGATGTCTTTAGACCACTCAGCTGGTGGATCTATACACATGAGGAAGACAATTGAAGAAGCTCAAGAGCTTATAGACACTGTTGCTAGAAACCAATACTTGTATTCTAGCAATGAGTTCGTTCCAAAGGAGGAAGTCATGGCATTAGTCACTGATCCTAATCCTCAAGAACAGATGAATGAGCTTAATCAACAACTGCTCCTGATGACAGAACAGTTAGCAGAATTTAAAGAGATGCTCTATGAAACTAAAGTTGCTAATAAGAGCATAGAACTACAGTTGAATCAAGCAAAACAGCAAATATCTAAACAGATAACAGAAGAGTGTCAGGCAGTTCAATTGAGGAGTGGGAAGACCTTGAATAACACTGCTCAAAAGAGTAAAAAGCCAAACAAGGAACAAGTGACAGAGGACAACCAAACCACTGTTCAAAATCCCTCTGAGGACAGTAAGAGCCCAGAGAGGAATATTGGCGTTCAAACGCCAGAAAGGGAAGGAAAGCTGGCGTTAAACGCCCATTCTTTGCCCAGTTCTGGCGTTCAAACGCCAGAAAAGGGGGAAAAATTGGCGTTTAACGCCCAATCTTCACCCATTCCTGGCGTCCAAACGCCCAAGGAGGATCAGGCACCTAAGAGTGCTGATAATTATCCCTCTAACAAGGCTTCTTCAACCACTTCTGTAAGGAATAAACCTGCAGCATCTAAGGTTGAAGAATATCAAGCCAGGATGCCTTATCCTCAGAAACTCCGCAAAGCGGAACAGGATAAGCAATTTGCCCGCTTTGCAGACTATTTAAGGACTCTTGAAATAAAGATTCCGTTTGCAGAGGCACTTGAGCAAATACCTTCTTATGCTAAGTTCATGAAAGAAATCTTAAGTCATAAGAAGGATTGGAGAGAAACTGAAAAAGTATTTCTCACTGAAGAATGCAGTGCAGTCATTCTAAAAAGCTTGCCAGAAAAGCTTCAAGATCCTGGAAGCTTTCTGATACCATGCACATTAGAAGGCACTTGCACCAAGACAGCTTTATGTGATCTTGGAGCAAGCATCAATTTAATACCTGCATCCACTATCAGAAAGCTTGGGCTGATTGGAGAAGTCAAACCAACCAGGATATGCCTCCAACTTGCTGATGGCTCCATTAAACACCCATCAGGCATAATAGAGGACATGATTGTCAAGGTTGGGCCATTTGCCTTTCCAACTGACTTTGTGGTGCTGGAAATGGAAGAGCACAAGAGTGCAACTCTCATTCTAGGAAGACCTTTCCTAGCAACTGGACGAACTCTCATTGATGTACAAAAGGGGGAAGTAACCTTGAGAGTCAATGAGGATGAGTTCAAGTTGAATGCTGTAAAAGCTATGCAGCACCCAGACACACCAAATGACTGCATGGGCGCTGACATTATTGACTCTCTGGTAGAAGAGATCAATATGGCTGAAGGCCTAGAATCAGAGCTTGAGGACATCTTCAAAGATGCTCAAACTGATCAGGAAGAACCAGAGGAGGCAAAGGAATTTTCGAAAATTCCTCAGGAGGAGGATAAGCCTCCTAAGCCTGAACTCAAACCACTACCACCATCCCTGAAATATGCATTTCTGGGAGAGGGTGAAACTTTTCCAGTGATTATAAGCTCTGCCTTAAATTCACAGGAAGAGGAAGCACTGATTCAAGTGCTAAGGACACACAAGACAGCTCTTGGGTGGTCCATAAGTGATCTTAAGGGCATTAGCCCAGCTAGATGCATGCACAAGATCCTATTGGAGGATAATGCCAAACCAGTGGTCCAATCACAGAGGAGGTTAAATCCTACCATGAAGGAGGTGGTGCAGAAAGAGGTCACTAAATTACTAGAGGCTGGGATTATTTATCCTATTTCTGATAGCCCCTGGGTGAGCCCTGTCCAAGTTGTTCCCAAAAAGGGAGGCATGACAGTGGTTCATAATGAAAAAAATGAACTGGTTCCTACAAGGACAGTCACAGGGTGGCGCATGTGTATTGATTACAGAAGACTCAATACAGCCACCAGAAAGGATCATTTTCCTTTACCATTCATAGACCAAATGCTAGAAAGACTAGCTGGTCATGATTACTACTGCTTTTTGGATGGCTATTCAGGCTACAACCAAATTGCAGTAGATCCTCAGGACCAAGAGAAAACAGCATTTACTTGCCCTTCTGGCGTGTTTGCCTACAGAAGGATGCCTTTTGGTCTATGCAATGCACCTGCAACCTTTCAGAGGTGCATGCTCTCTATCTTCTCAGATATGGTAGAGAAATTTCTGGAAGTCTTCATGGATGACTTCTCAGTGTATGGAGACTCATTCAGCTCCTGTCTTAACCACCTATCACTTGTCTTGAAAAGGTGCCAAGAAACTAACCTAGTTTTAAACTGGGAGAAATGTCATTTTATGGTGACTGAAGGAATTGTCCTTGGGCACAAAATTTCAAGCAGGGGAATAGAGGTGGATAAGGCAAAGGTAGAGGTAATTGAAAAATTACCACCACCTGCCAATGTTAAGGCAATCAGAAGCTTTCTGGGGCATGCAGGATTCTATAGAAGGTTTATCAAGGATTTTTCGAAAATTGCAAAACCTTTAAGTAACCTGCTAGCTGCTGACACGCCATTTGTGTTTGATACACAGTGTTTGCAGGCATTTGAGACCCTGAAAGCTAAGCTGGTCACAGCACCAGTCATCTCTGCACCAGATTGGGCATTACCATTTGAATTAATGTGTGATGCCAGTGATCATGCCATAGGTGCAGTGTTGGGACAGAGGCATAACAAACTTCTGCATGTCATTTACTATGCTAGCCGTGTTCTAAATGATGCACAGAAGAATTACACAACCACAGAAAAAGAATTACTTGCAGTGGTTTATGCCATTGACAAGTTTAGATCCTACCTAGTGGGATCAAAGGTGATTGTGTACACTGACCATGCTGCTCTTAAATACTTACTCACAAAGCAGGATTCAAAACCCAGGCTTATCAGATGGGTGTTGCTTCTGCAAGAGTTTGATATAGAAATAAGAGACAGAAAAGGGACAGAGAACCAAGTGGCTGATCATCTGTCCCGGATAGACCCAGTAGCTGGGACGTCCCTCCCTTCTACTGAGATCTCTGAGACTTTCCCAGATGAGCAACTCTTTGCCATCCAGGAAGCTCCATGGTTTGCAGACATTGCAAACTATAAAGCTGTGAGGTTCATACCCAAAGAGTACAGTTATGTGCAGAGAAAGAAACTAATTTCAGATGCCAAGTACTACCTTTGGGATGAACCATATCTCTTTAAGAGATGTGCTGACGGAGTGATCCGCAGGTGTGTACCCAGAGAAGAAGCACAAAGGATCCTATGGCACAGCCATGGATCACAGTATGGAGGACATTTTGGAAGTGAGCGAACAGCCACTAAAGTTCTCCAGTGCGGCTTCTACTGGCCTACTCTCTATAAAGATTCCCGAGAGTTTGTGCGTAACTGTGACAGTTGCCAAAGAGCTGGTAACCTGCCTCACGGATATGCCATGCCTCAACAAGGGATATTAGAGATAGAATTGTTTGATGTATGGGGAATTGACTTCATGGGACCATTCCCACCATCATACTCAAACACTTATATTCTGGTGGCAGTGGACTATGTATCTAAGTAGGTAGAAGCAATTGCTACACCCACTAATGATACCAAGACTGTACTGAAATTCCTCCAGAAAAACATTTTCAGCAGGTTTGGCGTCCCTAGAGTGCTAATTAGTGATGGGGGCACTCATTTCTGCAATAAACAGCTATACTCTGCTATGGTTAGATATGGAATCAGCCATAAAGTGGCAACTCCATATCATCCACAGACAAATGGGCAAGCTGAAGTCTCTAACAGAGAGCTAAAAAGAATCCTAGAACGGACTGTGATAGCCCGAAGAAAGGATTGGGCAAAGAGCTTGGATGATGCTCTGTGGGCATACAGAACAGCATTCAAGACTCCTATAGGAACCTTTCCATACCAACCGGTATATAGGAAGGCCTGTCATTTGCCTGTGGAACTGGAACATAAAGCCTACTGGGCAACCAGATTCCTAAACATGGATGCACAGTTAGCTGGTGAGAAAAGATTGCTCCAGCTAAATGAGCTAGAGGAGTTCAGACTCAATGCCTTTGAAAATGCAAAAATTTATAAGGAAAAGGCAAAGAAGTGGCATGACAAGAGATTGTCAACCAGAGTCTTTGAGCCAGGACAAAAAGTTCTGCTCTTTAACTCTAGGCTCAAGTTGTTTCCAGGAAAACTCAAATCCCGATGGAGGGGTCCGTATGTGATTACAGGAGTCTCACCATATGGGTATGTTGAGCTTCAGGATATTGATTCTGACAAGAAGTTCATTGTTAATGGACAGAGAATCAAACATTATCTTGAAAGCAATTTTGAGCAGGAATGCTCAAGACTGAGACTTGAGTGATTCTTAGCAGAAGTCCAGCTAAAGACAGTAAAGAAGCGCTTGCTGGGAGGCAACCCAGTCATTAGGAAGTTGTATGAATTGTTCTTACAGAGGCAAGTACCAAAAAAATGAAGGAATTCACAGAGTTACAGAAAGATTCAGCTCAAAAAGCAGAGAAAATGAGCTTACTGGCGAAAAAATGCCAGTAAGGGGCATTTTGGGCGTTAAACGCCAGAATGGGTACCATTCTGGGCGTTTAACGCCAGGAATGGTGCCATTTTGGGCGTTAAACGCCAGAATGGGCACCATTCTGGGCGTTTAACGCCAGGTGTGCAGCATCCTGGGCGTTTTGGAAAAACGCCCAGTGAGGAAGGATTTCTGGCGTTTAACGCCAGCCAGGGTACATGGCTGGGCGTTAAACGCCCAAATGGGGCAACAAATGGGCGTTAAACGCCAGAATGGGTGCCATTCTGGGCGTTTAACGCCAGCAAGGTGGGGGGACCACAATTTTGTTTTCAAATCAAATTTTCTCAAACTTTCCTTTTCTCACCCATACTTTTCTACAAAATCACACTTCAATCATTCATCATTCACTTTCAAATCTTCAAAAATAAAAACCATTTTTCAAATTTATTTCAAATCAATTACAAACATTGTTCAAAAATTTCACCCTTTTCTCAATTTCTTCTCATATCTTCTCAAATATCCTTTCAAATTTCTCTTTTTTTTTCGAAAACTTCCCCACCCCACCTTATAAATACACGTTTGTTCCCCTCTTCCAACCACACCATTCGAATTTCCTCTTCCTCCCCCTCTCTTCTCTCTTTTCTTTTGCTTGAGGACAAGCAAACCTCTAAGTTTGGTGTGCTTTTCCGTGATCACTAAGCCAAGATTCATCAACATCATGGCTCCTAAGGGAAAACAAACCAATTTGAGAGGCAAGAAAGAGACTAATCCAAAGAATCTTTGGAATCAAGAGAAGTTCTTAACCAAAGAACATGAAGACCATTATCACAAAATAATGGGTCTGAGGTCAGTGATCCCGGAAGTTAAATTTGATCTGAAAGAAGATGAATATCTGGGGATCCAAGAGCAAATTCGAAACAGAGGATGGGAAGTTCTAACCAATCCTGAGACAAAGGTTGGAAGGAACATGGTTCAGGAATTCTACTCAAATCTGTGGCTGACAGATAAGCAGAGAATGACTGGAACCGCTTACCATACCTATAGAACTATGGTCAGAGGGGAAGTTATGTACTTCCATCTGGACAAAATAAGAGAAATCTTCAAGTTGCCTCAACTACAAGATGATCCTGACTCCTTTAATAGGAGGATGGTGAGAGTAGATAAGGGGTTGGATCAAGTTCTAGAGGACATATGCCTCCCTGGGACTAAGTGGATAACCAATTCTAAGGGTGTCCCAAACCAACTCAAGAGGGGAGACCTCAAACCAATTGCAAGAGGTTGGCTAGACTTTATTGGGCGTTCCATACTCCCCACTAGCAACCGTTCTGAGGTCACCATCAAGAGAGCAGTGATGATTCATTGCATTATGCTTGGAAAAGAGGTGGAGGTCCATCATGTGATTGCTTGTGAGATCTACACAATTGCAAATAGGAATTCCACTGTAACCAAATTGGCTTACCCAAGCTTGATCTCCTTGCTCTGTAAAGAGGCTGGGGTGAAAATAGAAGAAGATGAATTCATACCCATTGAACATCCAATCACCAAGAAGACAATGGAAAGAGCAAGAGAAGCAGGGGCGTGAACTCCAAGAGTTGAAACGCCAAAAGCTTTCCTCTCAAGCTGAGGGAGCATCCACTTCTCAAAATCAAGGTTGTTGAGTCCTAACTCTGTGAAAACCTCTATCATTAGGAGCCTATGTTTTTCGTTTTCTTTTGTTTTCCATTCCTATTTTTGTTTTAGTCTCATCTTATATCTATATTTGAGTCTTGTTCTTAGTTCATAATTAATAAAATTTATGCCTTAAAGTTATGAATGTCCTATGAATCCATCACCTCTCTTAAATGAAAAATGCTTTAATCACAAAAGAACAAGAAGTACAGGATTTCGAAATTTATCTTTGAAACTAGTTGAATTAGCTTGATGTGGTGACAATACTTTTTGTTCTCTGAATGAATGCTTGAACAGTGCATATGTCTTTTGAATTTGTTGTTTTAAGAATGTTAAAATTGTTGGCTCTTGAAAGAATGAGGAGAAAGAGAATTGTTATTGAGGATCTGAAAAATCATTAAATTGACTCTTGAAGCAAGAAAAAGCAGTGGAAAAAAAATTTTCGAAAAAAAAAGAAGAAAAGAAAAAGAAAAAGAAAGAAATAAAGTTGTGATCCAAGGCAAAAGAGTGTGCTTAAGAACCCTGGACACCTCTAATTGGGGACTTTAGCGAAGCTGAGTCACAATCTAAAAAGGTTCACCCAATTATGTGTCTGTGGCATGTATGTATCCGGTGGTAATACTGGAAGACAGAGTGCTTTGGGCCACAGCCAAGACTCATACACTAGCTATGTTCAAGAATCAATATACTTAACTAGGAGAATCAATAACACTATCTGAGTTCTGAGTTCTTATAGATGCCAATCATTCTGAACTTCAAGGGATAGAGTGAGATGCCAAAACTGTTCGGAGGCAAAAAGCTACTAGTCCCGCTCATCTAATTGGAGCTATGTTTCTTTGATATTTTGGAGTCTATAGTATATTCTCTTCTTTTTATCCTATTTTGATTTTCAGTTGCTTGGGGACAAGCAACAATTTAAGTTTGGTGTTGTGATGAGCGGATAATTTGTACGCTTTTTGGCATTGTTTTTAGTATGTTTTTAGTATCTTTTAGTTAGTTTTTAGTATATTTTTATTAGTTTTTAATTAAAATTCACTTTTCTGGACTTTACTATGAGTTTGTGTGTTTTTCTGTGATTTCAGGTATTTTCTGGCTGAAATTGAGGGTCCTGAGCAAAAATCTGATCCAGAGACTGAAAAGGACTGCAGATGCTGTTGGATTCTGACCTCCTTGCACTCGAAGTGGATTTTCTGGAGCTACAGAAGCCCAATTGGCGCGCTCTCAACGGCATTGGAAAGTAGACATCCTGGGCTTTCCAGCAATATATAATAGTCCATACTTTGCCCAAGATTTGATGGCCCAAACCGGCGCTCAAAGTCACCTACAGAAATTCCAGCTGGCGTTTAACTCCAGAAAAGGTCTCTACACGAAATTCCTTCATTGCTCAGCCCAAGCACACACCAAGTGGGCCCGGAAGTGGATTTTTCTGTCATTTACTCATTTCTGTAAACCTTAGGACACTAGTTTACTATTAATAGGATCTTTTGACATTGTATCCGTACCTTATGACCTCATAACATTTCTTACACGTTTCTTTCCACAGTATGAGTCTCTAAACCCCATGGTTGGGGGTGAGGAGCTCTGCTGTGTCTTGATGGATTAATGCAATTACTACTGTTTCTTATTCAATCATGCTTGCTTCCATTCTAAGATAATACTTGTTCTTAATCCGGATGAATGTGATGATCCGTGACAATCATCATCATTCTCAAATATGAACATGTGCCTGACAACCACCTCTGTTCTATCTTAGATTGAGTAGTTATCTCTTGGATTCTTTAATCGGAATCTTCGTGGTATAAGCTAGAACTGATGGCGGCATTCAAGAGAATTCGGAAGGTCTAAACCTTGTCTGTGGTATTCTGAGTAGGATTCAATGATTGAATGACTGTGACGTGCTTCAATCTCCTGAAGGCGGGGCGTTAGTGACAGACGCAAAAGGATCACTGGATTCTATTCCGGCCTGATTGAGAACCGACAGATGAATTCTGCTATGCTGTGACAGAGCATATGCAATCGCTTTCACTGAGAGGATGGGAGGTAGCCACTGACAACGGTGAAACCCTACACACAGCTTGCCATGGAAGGAGACTTGCGTGTTTGATGAAGAAGACAGTAGGAAAGCAGAGATTCAGAAGATGGAGCATCTCCATAACCCCAGCCTATTCTCCATTACTGCAATACAAGTAACCATTTCATGTTCTTTTGCTTTTTACAATTAATCCTGATAATTTCTGATATCCTGACTAAGATTTACAAGATAACCATAGCTTGCTTCAAGCCGACAATCTCCGTGGGATCGACCCTTGCTCACGCAAGGTATTACTTGGACGACCCAGTGCACTTGCTGGTTAGTTGTGCGGAGTTGCAAAAGTGTGATTGCAATTTCGTGCACCAAGTTTTTGGCGCCGTTGCCGGGGATTGTTCGAGTTTGGACAACTGACGGCTTATCTTGTTGCTTAGATTAGGACTGTTTTATTTTTTTTTGGTTTAGAGTCTTTTATTTGAGTCTAGTTTCGTATTTTAAGTTTGGTGTCCACTGCATGCCTTTTGCTTTTCTTTTAATTTTCGATTTTTGCATGTTCTTAGTCCCTTTTTGATTCATAAAAATCCTAAGTTTGGTGTCCTCTTTGTGTTTTTCCTTTAAAATTTTCGAAAATTAGTGTTTGATTTTCTAAAATTTTAAGTTTGGTGTCTTTTTGTGTTTTTCTCTTTCCTTTTTCTAAAAAAAAATCAAATCTTTTTCATAAAAATTTTTCAATCATATCTTTTTAATTGCTGTTTTCAAAATCTTTTTTTTACTAATTGATTCAGTTCTCAATTTGCTTTGATCTCATTTTCCCTTGTGATTTTCGAATTTCTTTATTTCCTTTTGTTTTATTTTTTTTCGGTTATTCAAAAAAAAAAAAATAAATAAAAATAAACAAAATTTATCTCTTTGCAATTATTATCATTTCCCTTTTGTCCATCATGGACTTAAGTGAAATTAATCAGTCCAAGAGGACTCTGGGGTCATATGCTAACCCCATTACAGCTGCATATGGGAGTAGCATCTGTACACCTCCCATCAAAGCAAGCAGCTTTGAGCTAAACCCTCAACTCATTATCATAGTGCAGCAAAATTGCCAGTATTCCGGTCTTCCACAGGAAGAACCTACTGAGTTTCTGGCACAATTTTTACAAATTGCTGACACAGTACATGATAAAGAGGTGGATCAGGATGTCTACAGACTATTACTGTTTCCATTTGCTGTAAAAGATCAAGCTAAAAGGTGGTTAAATAACCAACCTACAGCAAGCATCAAGACATGGAAACAGTTGTCAGAGAAATTCCTGAATCATTTTTACCCTCCAAAGAGGATGACACAGCTAAGGCTGGACATCCAAGGCTTTAAACAAGGGGATAATGAATCCCTTTATAATGCCTGGGAGAGGTATAGAGGTATGCTAAGGAAATGTCCCTCTGAAATCATGAAAGGCAAGAAAGGAAAAAGCGTTATTGCCTCAGATAGTGAAACCGAATTTCATTCCTCAAAATCCGCCAAAACTTTCTGACTCAGTCAAAGATGTGCTGCAAGAGTTCTCTCAAATGACTCATCTGATAATCAAATCTTCCAAAGAGGCCAAAAAACAAGCCTATGAGAATGAGAAGGCCTGGACAAAGTGTCATGAGAGAATCAATTTGTTGATCAATAGCTTTGAAAAGGACATGGCTGATGCGGATGAAGACAACGAATCCTTTGGCTCAGATGTTAACCTTTCTGATGTTTGATTTACTCTTAGCTACTAGTACCTATGAACTCTGTTCCCTTTTCATGCATTCTTGTTTTGGTATTTTGTCAATGTTAGTTAACTGTTCTTGGATACTCTGGACCTTTGTGTTTTGATAAAAACAAATATTCTGCTTTGGGTATGTTATTCTCATTTGTTTTGCAGGTTCCCCCATTGATGACAAAAAGGGGAGGAAAGTTGGAGAAATTAAAAAACAGGGGCTGAAATCAATTTGATTAATGATTACCCTTGTGCGTGTGTTCCATTTTTTTTTTCATATTTTATGATTTTCAGGTTTCTGCATTATCATGTTCTGATTTCGGCTGTGATACTTTGATTATGCTCTGATTTTCTGGCTTATGTGTTTTATACTCTGAGTTATGTTTTATCATAGTATAAATTTGCTTGTACTCTGGTATTTTTCTGATTGATTATTTTGCCATTTTTATTGTGAATTGTTGGATATTTGCTTGATGGAATAGTTTGGCAGGAAACCCTACTAACAGGATTTGTTTGTACATGTTAAATGAAGTATGTTGAGTCTTGGTTATATGTTGACATGTACTCTGAAAGTACTCAAGGATGCTTTAATTTGGTTGTGTTATTGAGCAGAAAATCAATAGATGATAACAAATCAGGTTGTGATTATCTTGTTACTTCTACCCATAAATCAAACTGTTCAACATAATTTAATATTTCATATGTTGAATACATTGTGGCTTTAAGCTTGGTTTTAAGAATATTACAGGTAAGGCTTCCTCAAATAAAATGGCATATATTAAGGGAGAGCTATGTAACAGATGGAAAAGGGGAGGATTCCAAACCTTCAAAGGGAGTACTCTTAATCTTTACTCTTTTTTCTATTTCAATTTTTAATAATGTTTATCATCAAAGGGGAGATTGATGAGTTTGAAAAACTCTAAATTAATATAATGATGATCAAACATTATTAATTAATTATAAAATTATTAATTTAAATTTCAGTTCACACTTGTTAATTAATAATTTTCTTGCTTGCAGATTTTGCCATTGGACACAAAGAAAACATGGAGCCCAAAATGATAATGAGCCTTGTACAAAAATGTTAAAAAATATATGGCTGAATTATTGCAATGACTACTGGGCCAGAATTTTGGTAAACAAGCCCAAAATAAAATCTTTGTTGTAAGACCAAAACTTGGTCCGAAATTAAAAAAGGAAGAAAGAAAGAGTTACATGCTTCCATGGATACCACACCTTTCATTTGATAGAATTCAAAATTTTGAGTAAATGAAGTTAATGCAGACATTGGTAGCATGAGAGAGAAAATGCAATTAATTTGATGGCTTTAATTTCTACACGTTACAAAGCATGAAAGAGGGAAGTGAGTTTTTAATTGAGTGTAATTGATTTTAATTTTTTTCTTTATTTTCTTTGAAAGCTTCTCACTCTTCTCTCTCTTCTCTCTCTTTGTATTCGGTCACATCCATCAAAGGAAGATAGAAGGAAAAATAAGCTATCAGACAAAGGAAGAAGAAGCTAGAAGCAAGAAAAGGGCTAAGGTGATGATGTCCTTAGCAAAAAGAAGATCTACAATATGGTGTGTGATGAGCGGATAATTTATACGCTTTTTGGCATTGTTTTTAGGTAGTTTTTAGTAGGTTCTAGCTACTTTTTAGTATGTTTTTATTAGTTTTCATGCAAAATTCATATTTTTGGACTTTACTATGAGGTTGTGTATTTTTCTATGATTTCAGGTATTTTTTGGCTGAAATTGAGGGATCTGAGCAAAAATCTGATTCATGCTGAAAAATGACTGCTGATGCTATTGGATTCTGACCTCCCTACACTCGAAATGGATTTTCTGGAGTTACATGAGTCCAATTGGCGCGCTCTTAATTGCGTTTGAAAGTAGACATCTAGGGCTTTCCAGTAATATATAATAGTCCATACTTTGCTCGAAGATAAATGACGTAAATTGGCATTTAACAACAGTTCCATGTTCCATTCTGGCGTTAAACGCCAGAAACAGGTCACAAGTTGGAGTTAAACGCCCAAAATAGGTTACAACCTGGCGTTTAACTCCAGAAACAGCCCAGACACGTGAAAAGCTCAAGTCTCAGTCCCAGCACATACCAAGTGGGCCCCAGAAGTGGATTTCTGCACTATCTATCTCAGTTTACTCATTTCCTGTAAACCTAGGTTACTAGTTTAGTATTTAAACAACTTTTAGAGATTTATTTTGTACCTCATGACATTTTAGATCTGAACTTTGTAGTTTTGATGGTATGAGTCTCTAAACTCCATTGTTGGGGGTGAGGAGCTCTGCTGTGTCTCGATGGATTAATTCAATTATTTATGTTTTTCATTCAAACACGCTTGTTTCTATCTAAGATATTCATTCACACTTCAATATGATGAATGTGATGATCCGTGACACTCATCACCATTATCAACCTATGAACGTGTGCCTGACAACCACCTCCGTTCTACATTAGATTGAATGAGTATCTCTTTGATTCCTTAATTAGAATCTTCATGGTATAAGCTAGAATCCATTGGCAGCATTCTTGAGAATCCAGAAAGTCTAAATCTTGTCTGTGGTATTCCGAGTAGGATTCAGGGATTGAATGACTGTGATGAGCTTCAAACTCACAAGGGTTAGGCGTAGTGACAGACGCAAAAGGATCAATGGATCCTATTCCAGCATGAGTGAGAACCGATAGATGATTAGTCGTGCGGTGACAGCACACCTGGACCATTTTCACTGAGAGGACGGATGGTAGCCATTGACAACGGTGATCCACCAACATACAGCTTGCCATAGGAGGAACCTTGCGTGCGTAAAGAAGAAGACAGGGGAAAAGCAGAGATTCATAAGACAAATCATCTCCAAAACTCCAACATATTCTCCATTACTGCTTAACAAGTATTATTTAATCTATGCTTTTTATTTACTACCAATAAAAACTGAGAATTATTATTATCCTGACTAAGAGTTACAAGATAACCATAGCTTGCTTCAAGCCAACAATCTCCATGGGATTCGACCCTTACTCACGTAAGGTATTACTTGGACGACCTAGTGCACTTGCTGGTTAGTGGTACGAGTTGTGAAAAGTGTGATTTACAATTTCGTGCACCAAGTTTTTGGCGCCGTTGCCGGAGATTGTTCGAGTTTGAACAACTGACGGTGAATCTTGTTGCTTAGATTAGGCAAATTTTGTCTTTTGGGTCAGAGTCTTTTATTTTCTTTTCAAAAATTTTTCAAAAATATTATTTTTCTTTATTAATTTTTAGTTTTTTTGTGAGTTTAGTGTCATGTTTTAAGTTTGGTGTCAATTATATGCTTTTCTTTGTCTTTTAATTTTCGAATTGCATATTTTTTGTTCTTCCTTAATCTTTAGGTTGTTCTTGTCAATTTTTCTTGTTTGATCTTTAGTTTTTCTTGTTCTGTGTCTTTTCTTGTTTTTCTTGTTCTTTTTCAAAATATCAGTTTTCAAAAAAAAATTATTTATTAAATACCTTATTAAAAAACGTTAAATTTATAGCTTAATTGGTTAGAGTGTTGCGCTTATGTTCTTGGTAATTGGCTATCTTCCTTTTAAAACTTTTTTTCAAAAATAATTTTTCTTTGATTAAATCTTGTGTCAATTTTTAAGTTTGTTGTTCTATCTTCATGTTCTTGTTGTTCTTGTGAGTCTTCAAAGTGTTCTTGAGTCTTCTTTGTATTTTGATCTTAAAATTTTTAAGTTTGGTGTTCCTTGGTGTTTTCCCTCCAAAATTTTCGAAAACAAGGAGCATTAGATCTAAAAATTTTAAGTCTTGTGTCTTTTGTATGTTTTTCTCTTTCATCAAAAAATTCAAAAAGAAAATATATTTTCTAACTATTTTTAAATATTTCAAAATTTTTTAAAAAAATTTAGATTTCAATTTCAAAATTTTATCTTATCATATCTTAGTTATCAAGTTTTCAAAAAAATCATATCTTTTTCAAATATTTTCTCTTAATTATTTTCTTACAAGTATGTTCAATTTTAAGACATATCTTTTTCAAAAATCAAATCTCTTTCAATTTTTCTCAATATTTTCGATTTTTTTTTAAAATTGATTTTCAAAATCTTTTTCTTTCTTTTTATATAATTTTCGAATTTTTTGTCCTAATTTATTATTTTGATTAAAAAATTTTAAGTTTGGTATTTTCTTGTTAAGAAAGTTTCAATCTTTAAAATTTTAAAATCATATCTTTTTCAAAACTTCCTAACTACTTTCTCTCTCTTCAATTTTTCGAAAAGCCTCATAAAAAATTTTCAAAAAACTCTTTTTTTATTTTATTAATTATTCTAGTTTCCAATTTTTATTTTTATTATTATTATTTCAAAAAAATTTAAAAAAATATTTTTAATAGTACTATTTGAATCTCTAATTCACATCATCTCCCTTTCTCCATCATGGACCTAAGTGGAAATGAACAGTCCAGAAGGACTTTGGGGTCATATGCTAACCCCACTACTGTTTCATATGGGAGTAGTATCTGTATACCCACCATCGGGGTCAGTAGTTTTGAGTTGAATCCTCAGCTCATTATCATGGTGCAGTAAAGTTGCCAGTATTTCGGTCTTCCACAAGAAGAACCTACAGAGTTTTTGGCACAGTTTTTACAAATTGCTGACACAGTACATGATAAGGAAGTAGATCAGAATGTCTATAGATTATTACTGTTTCCATTTGCTGTAAAAGACTAAGCTAAGAGGTGGCTAAATAACCAACCTAAGGCTAGCATAAGGTCATGGAAACAACTGTCAGAAAAATTTCTGAATCAATATTTCCCTCCAAAATGGATGACACAGCTAAGGCTGAACATCCAAGGATATAAACAAGGAGATAATGAATCTCTTTATGATGCCTGGGAGAGATACAGAGAGATGCTAAGAAAATTCCCCTTTGAAATATTTTCAGAATGGGTGCAGTTAGACATCTTCTATTATGGGCTTACAGAGAAAGCTCAGATGTCTTTAGACCACTCAGTTGGTGGATCTATACACATGAGAAAGGTAATTGAAGAAGCTCAAGAGCTCATTGATACAGTTGCTAGAAATCAGCATCTGTACCTAAGTAGTGAGTCTTCCATGAAAGAAGAGGCTAAAACAGTAACTGCTGAACTCAGTCCTGCAGAACAAGTTACTGAATTCAATCAGCAATTATATTTTCTAACAAAATAGCTAGCCGAATTCAAGGAGATACTACAAGACACAAGAATGGCTAATATGAATATGGAAGTACAGTTGAAGCAAACAAAACAGCAGTTATCAAAACAAATAACAGAAGAGTGCCAAGTAGTTCAATTAAGAAGTGGGAAAACATTAAATACCTCACTTCAAAGCAGCAGGAAGCCAAGAAATGAACAAACTGCTACCCAAAATCCCTCGGAGGACAGTAAGAGCCCAGAGAGGAATAATTCTGGCGCTCAAACGCCATAAAAGGGTGAAAAATTGGCGTTAAACGCCCAACCCATGCTCAGTTCTAACGTTCAAACGCCAAAAACAGGCAAGGAGTGGAAGCTCAGTTCTGGCGTTCAAACACCAGAAACAGGTAAGGAGTTGGCGTCCAACGCCAATCCAGCTTACAACCCTGGCATTCAAACGCCAGTGAGGAATCAGACACATACAAGTGCTGATAGCAACCCCTCTAAAAAGGCTTCTCCAACCACCTCTGTAGGAAATAAATCTGCAGCAACTAAGGTTGAGGAATACAAAGCCAAAATGCCTTATCCTCAGAAACTCCACCAAGCGAAACAGGATAAGCAATTTGCCCACTTTGCAGACTATCTCAGGACTCTTGAAATAAAGATTCCATTTGCAGAGGCACTTGAGCAAATACCCTCTTATGCTAAGTTCATGAAAGAGATCTTGAGTCATAAGAAGGACTGGAGAGAAACTGAAAAAGTTTTCCTCACTGAAGAATGCAGTACATTCATTCTAAAAAGCTTACCAGAAAAGCTTAAAGATTCCAGAAGCTTCATGATACCATGCACATTAGAGGGTACTTGTACCAAGAAAGCTCTATGTGATCTTGGAGCAAGTATCAACCTAATACCTGCATCCACTATCAAAAAGCTTGGTTTGACTGAAGAAGTCAAACCAACCCGGATATGTCTCCAACTTGCTGATGGCTCCATTAAATACCCATCAGGCGTAATTGAGGACATGATTGTCAAGGTTGGGCCATTTGCCTTTCCCACTGACTTTGTGGTGCTGGAAATGGAGGAGCACAAGAGTGCAACTCTCATTCTAGGAAGACCTTTCCTAGCAACTAGACAAACCCTCATTGACGTCCAAAAAGGGGAATTAACCCTGAGAGTCAATGAGGACGAGTTTAAGTTGAATGTTGTCAAAGCTATGCAGCATCCAGACACCCCAAACGACTGCATGAGCATTGATATTATTAACTCTCTGGTGGAAGAGGTCAATATGACTGAGAGTCTCAAATCAGAGCTAGAGGATATCTTTAAAGATGTTCAGCCTGATCTAGAAGAACCAGAGAGAATAATAGAACCTCTGAAAATTCCTCAGGAAGAGGAGAAACCTCCTAAACCCGAGCTCAAACCATTACCACCATCCCTGAAATATGCATTTCTGGGAGAAGGTGACACTTTTCCTGTAATCATAAGATCTACCTTAGAGCCACAGGAAGAGGAAGCACTAATTCATGTGCTGAGGACACACAAGACAGCTCTTGGGTGGTCCATCAGTGATCTTAAGGGCATTAGCCCAGCCATATGCATGCACAAGATCCTATTGGAGGATGACGCTAAGCCAGTGGTTCAACCACAGAGGCGACTGAATCCTGCCATGAAGGAGGTGGTGCAGAAGGAGGTCACTAAATTATTAGAGGCTGGGATTATTTATCCTATTTCTGATAGCCCCTGGGTAAGCCCTGTCCAAGTCATCCCTAAGAAGGGTGGCATGACAGTGGTTCATAATGAAAAGAATGAACTGGTTCCTACAAGAATAGTTATAGGGTGGTGTATGTGTATTGATTACAGAAGGCTCAATACAGCTACCAGAAAGGATCATTTTTCTTTACCATTCATAGACCAGATGCTAGAAAGACTAGCAGGTCATGATTACTACTGCTTTCTGGATGGATATTCAGGTTATAACCAAATTGCAGTAGATCCCCAAGATCAAGAGAAAACAGCATTCACATGTCCATCTGGAGTATTTGCAAACAGAAGGATGCCATTTGGTCTGTGCAATGCACATGTAACCTTTCAAAGGTGCATGCTCTCTATTTTCTCTGATATGGTGGAAAAATTTTTGGAAGTCTTCATGGATGACTTTTTAGTATTTGGAGACTCATTCAGCTCATGTCTTGACCATTTAGCACTTGTTCTAAAGAGGTGCCAAGAGACTAACCTGGTTTTAAACTGGGAGAAATGTCACTTTATGGTGATTGAAGGAATTGTCCTTGGGCACAAAATTTCAAACAAGGGAATAGAAGTGGATCAAGCTAAGGTAGAGGTAATTGAAAAATTACCACCACCTGCCAATGTTAAGGCAATCAGAAGCTTTCTGGGGTATGCAGGATTCTATAGGAGGTTTATTAAGGATTTTTCAAAAATCGCAAAACCTTTGAGCAATCTGCTGGCTGCTGATACACCATTTGTCTTTGACAAAGAGTTTTTGCAGGCCTTTGAGACTCTAAAAGCTAAGTTGGTCACATCACCAATTATTTCTGCACCAAACTGGGCATTACCATTCGAACTAATGTGTGATGCCAGTGACCATGCCATTGGTGCAGTAATAGGACAAAGGCATGATAAGCTTCTGCACGTCATTTATTATGGCATCCATATTCTAAATGATGCACAGAAGAACTACACAACCACAGAAAAGGAATTGCTTACAGTGGTTTATGCCATTGACAAATTCAGATTTTATTTAGTAGGATCAAAAGTGATTGTGTACACTGACCATACTGCTCTTAAATATCTACTCATAAAGCAGGATTCAAAACCCAGGCTCATAAGATGGGTGTTGCCTCTGCAAGAGTTTGATATAGAAATAGAAGACAGAAAAGGGACAGAAAATTAAGTAGCTGATCACCTGTCTTGGATAGAACCAGTAGCAGGAGCGTCCCTCTCTCCTACTGAGATCTCTGAAACCTTTTCGGATGAGCAATTATTTGCTATTCAGGAAGCTCCGTGGTTTGCAGACATTGTAGACTAGATTAAAAGCTCAGTAATAGTCCAGCTAAAAATTGTAAAGAAGCATTTGCTGGGAGGCAACCCAATTTTATCTATCTATGTTAAAATTCCATTGTTATTTTGTGTTTTCTTTAGGTTGATGATCATGTGAAGTCACAAAAACAGCTGCAAAAATTAAAGCAAAATCAAAAACAGCATTAAAAACAGCACACCCTGGAGGATAAGCTTACTGGCGTTTAAACGCCAGTAAGAAGCATCAGACTGGCGTTTAATGCCAGAAAGGAGCATCAAGCTGGCGTTAAACGCCAGAAATAGGCTGCAAGCTGGCGTTTAACACCAGAAACAAGTAGCAGTCTGGCGTTAAATGCCAGGATTGCACTAAGAGGGCATTCTAAACGCCTAAATGGTGCAGAAATGAGAAATCCTTGACACCTCAGGATCTGTGGACCCCACAGGATTCCCACCTACCTTACCATTCAAATTCAAACCATTCCCCTCCCAACCCACCCATTCACACACCTTCATCTCCTCCATTTCTCCTTCTACTCCCTTCTTTCTTCTTTTGCTCGAGGATGAGCAAACCTTTTAAGTTTGGTGTGGAAAAAGCATTTATTTTTATTTTTCCATAACCATTTATGGCACCTAAGGCCGAAGAAACCTCTAGAAAGAGGAAAGGGAAGGCAGTTGCTTCCACATCTGAGTCATGAGAGATGGAGAGGTTCATCTCAACGGTCCATGGCTCAGTGGTAGAGCATTTGATTGCAGATCAAAGAGCCTTGAGGGAAGAGCAACGAAGGCAAGAAAGAGACATAGAGGAGCACCATTAGATCTTCAAGAGGAAGAACAAGCTGCCATCACTAAGGTGGACTCATTCCTTAACTTTTTTGTTCTTATTTTTCTATTTTTTTTTATTTTCATACTTTATGTTTGTCTATGTTTTGTGTCTTTACTACATGATCATTATTGTCTAGTGTCTATGTCTTAAAGCTATGAATAACTCCATGAATCCTTCACCTCTCTTAAATGAAAAATGTTCTAAAAACAAAAGAATAAGAAGTACATGAGTTTCGAATTCATCCTTGAAATTAGTTTAATTATATTGATGTGGTGACAATACTTTTTATTTTCTGAATGAATGCTTGAACAGTGCATATTTTTTATATTGAATTTTATGAATGTTAAAATTGTTGGCTCTTGAAAGAATGATGAACAAGAGAAATGTTATTGATAATCTGAAAAATCATAAAATTGATTCTTGAAGCAAGAAAAAGCAGTGAATAACAAAAGCTTACGAAAAAAAATGACAAAAAAATATAAAAGAAAAAGAAAAAGCAAGCAGAAAAAGCCAATAGCCCTTAAAACCAAAAGGCAAGGGTAAAATAAAAGGATCCAAGGCTTTGAGCATCAATGGATAGGAGGGCCCAAGGAAATAAATCCAGACCTAAGCGGATAAATCAAGCTGTCCCTAACCATGTGCTTGTGGCATGCAGGTCCAAGTGAAAAGCTTGAGACTGAGTGGTTAAAATCGTGATCCAAAGCAAAAGAGTGTGCTTAAGAACTCTGGACACCTCTAATTGGGAACTTTAGCAAAGCTAAGTCACAATCTGAAAAGGTTCACCCAGTTATGTGTCTGTGGCATTTATGTATCCGGTGGTAATACTGGAAAACAAAGTGCTTAGGGCCACGGCCAAGACTCATAAAGTAGCTATGTTCAAGAATCAACATACTAAACTAGGAGAATCAATAACACTATCTGAATTCTGAGTTCCTAGAGATTCCAATCATTCTAAACTTCAAAGGATAAAGTGAGATGCCAAAACTGTTCAGAAACAAAAAGCTACTAGTCCCGCTCATCTAATTAGAACTAAGCTTCATTGATATTTTGGAATTTATAGTATATTCTCTTCTTTTTATCCTATTTGATTTTCAGTTGCTTGGGGACAAGCAACAATTTAAGTTTGGTGTTGTGATGAGCAGATAATTTATACGCTTTTTGGCATTGTTTTTAGGTAGTTTTTAGTAGGTTCTAGCTACTTTCTAGTATGTTTTTATTATTTTTCATGCAAAATTCATATTTCTAGACTTTACTATGAGTTTGTGTGTTTTTCTGTGATTTCAGGTATTTTCTGGCTGAAATTGAGAAATCTGAGCAAAAATATGATTCAGGCTGATAAAGGACTGCTGATGCTGTTGGATTCTGACCTCCCTACACTTGAAATGGGTTTTATGGAGCTACAGAAATTCAATTGGTGCACTCTTAATTGCGTTGGAAAGTGGACATCCAGGACTTTCCAGAAATATATAATAGTTCATACTTTGCTTGAAGATAAACGACGTAAACTGGCACTTAACGCCAGTTCTATGTTCCATTCTGGCGTTAAATGCCAGAAACAGGTCACAAGTTGGAGTTAAACGCCCAAAACAGGTTACAACCTGGCGTTTAACTCCAAAAACAGCCCAGGCATGTGAAAAGCTCAAGTCTTAGCCCCAGCACACACCAAGTGAGTCCCAGAAGTGGATTTCTGCACTATCTATCTCAGTTTACTCATTTTCTGTAAACCTAGGTTACTAGTTTAGTATTTAAACAACTTTTAGAGATTTATTTTGTACCTCATAACATTTTAGATATGAACTTTGTATTTTTGACGGGATGAGTCTCTAAACTCCATTGTTGGGGGTGAGGAGCTCTGTTGTGTCTCGATGGATTAATGCAATTATTTCTGTTTTTCATTCAAACACGCTTGTTTCTATCTAAGATATTCATTCGCACTTCAATATGATGAATGTGATGATCCGTGACACTCATCACCATTCTCAACCTATGAACGCGTGTCTGACAACCACCTCCATTCTACATTAGATTGAATGAGTATCTCTTGGATTCCTTAATCAGAATCTTTATGGTATAAGCTAGAATCCATTGGTAGCATTCTTGAGAATCCAGAAAGTCTAAACCTTGTCTGTGGTATTCCGAGTAGGATTCAGGGATTGAATGACTGTGACGAGCTTTAAACTCACAAGGGTTAGGCGTAGTGACAGACGCAAAAGGATCAATGGATCCTATTCCAGCATGAGTGAGAACCGACAGATTATTAGCCATGCGGTGAAAGTGCACCTGGACCATTTTCACTGAGAGGACGGATGGTAGCCATTGACAACGATGATCCACCAACACACAACTTGCCATAGAAGGAACCTTGCGTGCGTGAAGAAGAAGACAGGGGGAAAGCAGAGATTCAGAAGACAAAGCATCTCCAAAACTCCAACATATTCTCCATTACTGCTTAACAAGTATTATTTAATCCATGCTTTTTATTTACTACCAATCAAAATTGAGAATTATTATTATCCTGACTAAGAGTTACAAGATAACCATAGCTTGCTTCAAGCCAACAATCTCCATAGGATTCGACCCTTACTCACGTAAGGTATTACTTGGACGACCCAGTGCACTTGCTGGTTAGTGGTACGAGTTGTGAAAAGTGTGATTTACAATTTCATGCACCAGTGTGGCTGAGATCTTTACCACATATGGTAAGATGTGGTGAAGAAGTCTCAAGCTCTCCATACCCAAAAATAGAAGAAATCAAACTCGGTCAGAGAAGAAGGCTCATCTCTACTATCTGATCATCCATCACAGGAGGTGGCTACTGTAGCTACGTGGGAAAGAAACAGAAGATAGAGCAGATGGAGCTGTCAAGGATCAAGGACTCATCAAGGGTCAGGAATCCTTCTTGGAGAGCAAGTCAAGATGGAAGGATCGGATTGAT
The DNA here is from genome assembly GCF_014773155.1 of Arachis stenosperma. Taxonomy (NCBI): domain Eukaryota; kingdom Viridiplantae; phylum Streptophyta; class Magnoliopsida; order Fabales; family Fabaceae; genus Arachis; species Arachis stenosperma. The sequence goes on along the minus strand of NC_080381.1, from coordinate 38,140,998 downwards.
GAAGCTTGGTGAGAAGGGAGGAGAGAGAGATAATTGCATGTTGATTTTTGCATTCGGTTCCCTCTCTACTCTCTCTGTCTGAACCGGTTTGTTATTGAAGAAGAAGAAGAAGTTGGCTCGGCTAGACCGATTTTAACCTTGGAGGCTTCCCTTTCTATAATAAGGGTGAACAGCCAAGACTTGAAGTAAGGAGAAAAGAGTGAAAGCACAGAGTTCTCATAGCTACCCAAGTTAATAGAAGTTCTTCTCCTTCAATGTGTTTTATATTGTATTTTTCTGTTTAGTTTTGTCTGTCTTGAGTCTCATGGTAAAAAGACAAACAAGTGTAAGGTTTGTAAGAAAAAGTCAGTAAGCGCAAAAAGGCAGAGAGTACAAAACTAAAAGAAAAATCCATAAATATCCTAGAGTCCTTTGTATATCTGTGTTGTGTATCATGATTCTGTGGGAATTTCTTTGCAAGTTGGGTTAGCACTTAGCAGTTAAAAGCTTGGTAGGTGACCAAGTCAAGTTCAGGATTGGGGTTAGATTCTGGACTTGTCCTGGATAGAAAGGGTAGTTCCTAGGGAGAATTGGTGTCTGTAATCAAAGATGATTATAGTGAAATTCCATCATTGTTGTGATGGAGACTGGATGTAGGCTACATTGCACTTAGCGGTTGAACCAAGATACTTCTGGATGTGATTCTCTCTTTCTTTTCTACTCCATTTCTGATTCTGTTGCACAGGAGACAAAATTGAAAAATATCTCCACATTAGTTACAAGACAAAAAGAAAATGTCTCTTGACTAGTGATGAGACAAATAGCAGAAATATCTCCTAAAGTATTCTAAATAAGAAGAAAGCGTTACTCAGTAAAAAGGGGCTAAGATTCAACCTCCCTTCTCTTAGCCACTGATAACAATCACTAACTTTTCTAATTTCGACTATCTTAGTTTAAAATCTTGAAGGACCTTACTAATAAAATATACAGGTCATGTTTACTTTTATCCTCTAGAACTAAGGTTGAGGCTACAATTCCCTCAGTTACAGACAAGTACAAATATAGAGGCTTCTCAGGTTCTGGTTTTGCTAGGACAAGCAAGAGATGACAACAAAATTTTTAAAATGTTGGAAAGCCATTTCACACTCTTCTAACCATTCAAATTTCACACCTTTCCTCATCAAGTTAAAAAATATCCTCGCTTTTTCAGCACAAGCTCCTAAAAAACTGGATGAAGTTGTTAATCGACCTGTTAGCCTTTAGACCTCTTTGAGATTTTGATGACACAACATGTCTAGTATAGCTCGACATTTTTTAGGATTAGCCTCTATTTCCCTTTAGTTACCATAAAGCCTAAATATTTACCTCCCCAGACTCCAAAGGCACACTTCATTGGGTTCAACCTCATCTGGTGAAGTCAAAGGCAATTGAAAATCTCTTGTAGGTCAGTAATAAAGTCAGAATCTTCCTTAGTCTTTATTAACATGTTGTCAATATAGACTTCCATGTTTTTTTTTATTTTCTACTTGAATACCTTGGCCATCAACCTCTGATAAGTGGCCCAATGCATTTTCAAACCAAAAGAAATTACAGTATAATAATAAATCTCTTCAGGGTTAATAAAAGCAGTTTTATCTTCATTAGGCTTATGGATATGTATTTGATTATACCCATGGTAAGCATTTAAGAAACTTAATATCTGATATCTCGAGGCCAAATCAATCATGTTATCAATGTTAGGCAAGGAAAAGCAATCTTTTGTGCAGGCTTTGTTCAAATCAGTGTTATTTACACACATACGCCACTTCCCATTAGATTTCTTTACCATTACAACATTAGATAACCATATAGAATACGTTACCTCTCTAACGAACCCAGCATCCAATAACTCTTGAACCTGTTTTTTAACTTCGGTAGCTCGTTCTGGCGACATCTTCTGACGTCGTTGCGCAACCGGCTTAAAAATGGGGTTAATAGAAAGTTGGTGGGATATGAATGTAGGATCAATTCCAGGCATATTAAAAGGTTCCCAAGCAAACAGATCCACATTACCTCTCACAAAGTTTTAAAGTTCTGACTTCAAGAAGTAAGATAGACCCTTGTTAGTTATGGTATATTTGTCTGCAACATCCCCAATTTAGAATTTTCTAAATTCCGCTCTGGTCTCGGCTTCTCTTGAACTCAAGAGTCCAAATCAACCAAGAATACTCCAGTGGACTCTTTCGCTTAATCTCTGAAAGTTAAACTTGCGTTGTTGCACTTCACAGTTGCTATCCGATCTCCTCGGATAGTAGCAACCCGACCTTCAAAGGTCAAGAATTTCATGACTGAGAACTTGGTTGATATAAATGCACACAAATTTTTTATTGACTTCCTCCCAATGATCACATTATAAGTTGTTGAATCCTTTAGGATGACAAATTTTGCTTGCACCACTCGAATGTCAACACCTTCTCCCATTATAAATAGGAGATCAACAACCCCATCAGGCTTAATGTAATGATCGCATAAACCCACTACTCTAGGAAGATGTAGTTTTAGGTGTTGATCCTTTAAATCTGGTATGTCAAAGGCATTCCTGAAAAGAAAATTTCAGTCTGCTCTAGTGTCAACCAAGATTCTTTTCACAATTTTATTTTCCAATTTTTCCATGATGACCAGTGGCTCATCATCATCTGATGTAGCATACCGGAAATCATCTGCTGTGAATTGCACAACTGGGATACTAGACACCTTCAGAACTTTTGAACTTGTAGCTTTAAGATCTTTCTTGTTGGCATTTTTGGACTTTGGCAAGCCATTCTTGCCCATAACCACGTTCACAACGATCTGAGTGGTATCATCCTAGACTTCTACAGTCCTAGTGTTTCGAGAGTTTCTGACTTCCCGATCTTCATCATCATTATGCCGTCTAGGTGGCCTAACATGTTGAACAAACTCAGGTAGCTTTCCATCCTAAATTGCAAGCTCCAATACGTCATTCAAGTCAATACAATCCTATATTTTATGATTATAGGACTTGTGATAGTCACAATATTGTGACTTATTCGAAAAATTCCTTGGTCGTATCAGTCTTGCCTTCGACAGGATGCCCCTGTGAGACACTTGTTGATACACATCTGTTAATAATGCCACCAAGGATGTGTGTGTTGAGAACTTCTCAACTCGAGGTGCAGATGACTTTGGAGTCGAGGATTGGCCCGTGCTTTCGGCTTTATTAAGTGGCAGAGCCGGGTTTTTCCTTTTTGTCGAGACCACCTTCAAGACGTCCTCATCTTGCATATACTTCAGGGCAATCTGATGAACCTCTTCCATGGACTTTACATATTTGGAAGTTAAATGCCCTATGAAGTCTCCTTTCAGCAAACCAGGAGTGAGGCATAAACACACGATCTCAGGAATTTGTATGTTCACCTCCAGCAAGGCTTTGTTAAAACAATCCAAATAATATCGGATGCTCTCTCCCACTCTTTTCTCCACGCCAAGTAGTGAGATCAGATGCTTGGCTTGATTTCTTCTCGTGGTGAAGTGAGCTAAGAATTTGGTCTTGATATCAACGAATAACGAAATAGACCCAGAGGACAACGTATTAAACCAGGCCATTGCTGGCCTAGACAATGTTACTGGGAATGCCTTGCACCGTATCGCATCCCTAACTCTTCAAGGTTCATTCTAGCCTCAAAAACATCAATGTGCTCCTAAGGATCCGACTTTCCCTCATATTTTAGATATGTTGGTTTATCAAAATACTTGGGTAAGCAAACCTGGAGAACATAGGATGCAAACGGGATTTGACCCATAATCATGTGCTCCCTAGAAGCCCTATGTCTTTTAGGGGTTGGACTTCTTTGTGGAGTCCACCTCCTTTTAGACAGGTCTAATCGGGACTCATCCCTTTCTCGTCTCTCAGACTCGTGACGTCCATTATTACGTCGAGGTGACCCTTCATATCTTTGAGGCGAGTGATATCGTCGCCGATCGTTACCTTGTCGGTGTTCAAAGGCCCTTTCTAGGTTTTTCCTTTCACGACTATGATCACGACCCCTAATTATACGACTTCAAGACCACGATAGCCTCAATTCCAAACATTCTACCAGACGATATTCTAACTCTTTCCAATGATGCTCAAATTCTTGCACTCTATGGCACATTTCTTGCATGGCATGAACGTAGTCGTGCCCTAATCCAGCGAAGTGATGAGCCTCAACGTTTTGAGCTTCATTGCTCATTGGTAGGAGGGATGACATCCTTTCATGCATATATCATCATGAAATTGCTCCTTGAAAAGGGAGATTGGGTTAATTACTGAATGAATTTTCTTATCAACCATGGTCCAAACAATGTAAGATCCATACAGATGATGCCAAATGTCCGTATTTTTTGTTGAGGTTACGAGCTTATGAGATCAGGAGATCGAAAATTCTAAATTGAGTAATGTCAAAACTAAGTTGAAAAGGCAACCTATAAAACACTCCGATGTTTAAGTCAGTATTATTTTAGGTGATAGAATGAACAGTGTGTTACCTACTGAGTTTCTTTTTTTCCTTTATTCCCTTTTTCCAAGGTAACCGTTTTCTCAGCATTTACTGTCTTTGTTTCATGCTTTTAATGGCATGATATCGTAGTTTCATGAATTTGCGGTTTTATAAATTTTTATGGTGTATCTGTTATCTAGTAACATCAAATTCTCATTTATTTATAATCATGAACTTTATTCTTATCCAAAATAGCAACAATTTTAAACATTATTTTACGCATGTTATAATTTTCAAAGTTAGCTCAAGAGTTGGGAAAATATCGAAATAATTAAAAATACTCTAGATGGAGTAGAGACTAAGATGCATAACAATTTAGTGGAAGTCACCTCCTTAAAAACTAATTTTGTCATGCAGTTTGATTTCAACAAAACTTCAAAAAAAGGCAATAGAATTTTAGATGTAAAATAAATAAAAGATGATGTAAATATTATAGATAGGGGCTTTGATATAAACAAAGAGCCATGATTTAGAGATAATTTATCGAATCTTCTAATTCCTGAAGCATGTAGATTCATGATATAAGTTTTTTAGTAAATTAAAGTCAATATGATAATTCAAGAGAAATTCGATCTAGACAAAGCATTAGAAGATGATGATATAATAGACATACATGCTGTTCTTCAATTTTAAGACTTGGACTCATTTGTGATATTTTGATTATTAGAGTTGTAGTATTGGATATTTATCTACAATAAAAATATCAATTCAATTAAGTATCTTTTAAAAATTGTAAAATATTTAGTTTTTTATTACAATAATTTAAGAAAATTAAAACAAACACATCTAAATAGATTTAGTATTTTTTTAAAATTGAATACACATCTAAAATATAAACTAAATAAAACTAAAATTTAAAATTTAAAATTTCTATTTTAATTTTATTATTTTTAATTATTAATAGATTATCATTTAAATACACTTCGAAAAATAAAAATTCAGTAAAATTAAAGATTTTAATTAACCCACCCTGTAAAAAACTCTTAAAAAAGAGATTATAAAGCTTCCAATCCACCCGTCATTCTCATAGAGCTATGTACACCGTCCGTGTGATTATTCATCCACGTCGCTATCCTCCGCGTTGCCGCCTTTTTCCTCGGCGCTGCCGCGTCATCCCCAACACCGTTCGTCCGCTTCGCCGTTCCTCAACAACGCCTCATCCGCCTCGCTCGTGTTTGGCATCGCCTTCCTCCTCGCCGCTTAATCCGCAGCCTCGCTTCGTCCTACTCCTCATCGTGTTCATCTTCATCAGCGTCGCTAATCCTTTTGCGCTGAAAGTGGACCTCAGGTATTTTGGATGTATTTAAGAGAAAGCGATTCATACTTAACCGCATGTATCTGTTTAGTTATTCAATCATATTGATTTTTCATGCCATGTATAACATCCTAATTTGCATTGGAGAATGGTTTAGGTAGTAGAACAACTTAAAGAATCACAATTCTCAAATTATCAACAATGTTATATCTGTAATTACGGCCATTGCAAGGGTTTAAATTTTTATTTATGATTTTGAATGTGTTTTAAAAATATTTTATGTATCACTTCATAATTTTAGATGTATTACAATTGTTTTTTAATGTTTAAATTTAAATTTTAGATGTGTTTCAAAAATATTTTCTGTATAACTTCATAATTTTAGATGTGTTACAGTTATTTTTTAATATTTAAATTTAAATTTTAGATTTATGATTTTGGATATGTTTTAAAATGGAGCACATTTATCTTTAAATTGACTTGAAGAGACTTTCACCGCGTCTACCTCACAAGGCTGCTTCCTCTTACGCTGGAGAAGCTTGAGGAGGAGAACAGGTCCAAAAAGTGGACTACGAGTTTTAGGCTAATTAGATTGGCTAAAGGTGGCATGATGAATGTTAATTTTGGATCTCTAGTTATTGGTGATAATAGGAACGTAAAAAAAGGAAACAATAATTAACTCTAAAGTAGATAGGAAGTTAAAGAAATTTTAGGATTTAAAATTTAAATTAATTTTAATTACTAATGTATATCTAAAAAATAGAAATATATTTTAATTAAAAAATAATTAAATAATATTAAAGACTGACAAAAAATTAAATTTTATTGTACAAGTAGCATTTTTCTAAAAATATTTTGGTGTGGTTAAATAAAGTGCAACTTGAATGAAGTTTCAATTTATGCTGAATTAGACTTTTTTTTATTCATATAAATTTATTTTAGACGGTGACTTATTATTTTTATTTTGAATTTATGTTTAGATGCAAAACTAAAAGATCTTATATATACTAGAAGGTAAAATTAAAAGAGTGAGTTTGTACACCTGATAAAAAATTGTTTGAAACATTATTTTAGATTATGTTTGTTTCAGATATTTTAAAAATATATTTTAGCAATAACTTTTATTTTGTTAAATTGCACTATATATTTAAGAAAAAATTAATAATTTTTATTTTCAATAATTGCAAATTGGTTAAAAAAATATATTACTTTTAATTCTTTTTTGAAAACACTATATACAAATATATAAAAACTGACTATGTTTTTTCTACCCGAAAAAAATACAAAATTAATGCCATAGTTTACATAAAAGTGATTCAAACAAATTTTAAAAATAAGTTACGATTATCAATTTTAGGAATTAAATTGAATAAATTAAAATTTTAGTGATTAATTTAAAGTATGAGCACAATTTAAAATAAAAGATATTTTTATATCTAATATAAAATTATTTTTAATTTTTTAAAAAAAGATAACCAAAAAAAATTTATTAAAAAGTCACCCAAATAAATCTTCAAACTAAACAAACTGAGATCATCATAGTAGATTTGAAAGAATCGACAATGATATAAAATTTCTTATATTATGGATTCTCAACTGAAAATGAAATGAAATGCAACAATATCGTTTCATGATATATAAAGTATGAAAGTGATGCATGTAATTTGGCTAATTAATGAGAGAATGACATATATTTAGGCTTTTTTATTTTGGTTGATATTTCAATTAAGTTTCACCAATTGAAGAAAAAAAAAAGTGCACGTTGATATGAAGTTTACATATTTGCATGTCATAATAATAAGAAGCATTCTTCTGGTGTGGGTAATATAGTAATATAAGATTGAAATGGAAATTTCATGAGGTTAGATTACTTATTTTAAGTACGCATTAAAGATTACTTATGGAATTTTAAAAAAAAAAAAACTTGCACCAGCCGGGAATCGAACCCGGGTCTGTACCGTGGCAGGGTACTATTCTACCACTAGACCACTGGTGCTTTTTGATTCTGCTAAACTCCAAGTTCCTTTTAAACTATGTATATAACACTACATAGAGAGGCCGTCTTAACTCTTAAGCAAGAATTAGTGTTAGAACTGAACAACATACACATGACCAACAATAGTAGAGAAATTATACCATGAAATTCGATCAGTAGTGTTATGAAGTTAGCATGTACTTCGTAGAAGTGATGAGTTTTATATTATTATAAACGTGAAATAAACAAAAAAATGCTTCTTTTCTTGACGAGCATTAACAATTAAAGGTAGAAAGTATGATAATTGTATATGAATATATTCTGTTTTAAAAACATTCTTATTCGGATTCCACCAACTTTATCCAAATGGTTAAGGTCACTATGAAATTGATTTAATTAGGATATGATGACAATAATTGAACACTAATAATATGAAGAAATAAAAAAGTAGATTAGAAGTATAAATGTAATGATTACTACATTATTCTACTCATATCTTTAGTGCTTTTTATTTTCTCTGTGTTTGTTATAATCAGGGGCACGGGCACTAATTAAAATTTTATTTTCAAAAGCATAGAAATGTTCGGCAACCCTTGTTTCAGGAACCACGGTTGGTTTTCTAATTTGTTGCTTTTTCTTTTTAGATCTTTCTTTCTTGTTTTCTTAAAAAAACAAAAATAAATAAAAAATAATAATAATTATATATATCAAAAGCTCAATTTTTCACGAAATATGAGGAATCAGAAGGGAATTTCTCAAAGGTTTTAGATTCTAATAAGTAAATGTTCAGCATAATATAACGGAGGTCAATGATTTTGGACTCTAAGCGTATGATTCCACCAACTAAGAAGCTGATCAATCATTTAACCATGTGATTTCTCTTTGTATGATATCTTAAACTATTAATGAACTCCACCACCTTATTCGGTTTGTTCATTTCAAACCATAAATCTTGACATTCAATAAATGAAGGTTGGCCTAGCTAGTATAGAAAATTATAATTTTGTTATCAACGCACCATGGTAAATATACATTAAAATTAGTCACTAAAATTATTTATTAGTATAGAATATACATTAAAAATAAATTAAATTATATATATTTTAAACACAAATATATAATAATTAATTTTGATAGTTAATTTTAATATATAGCTAGCTTTTTTTTCTAATATATATAATGTATGACTTATAAAGAACATGGATATATAAACATTTGTGGTACGCATTTAATGAATCCATTATCAATGCTTAAAATTTACACATAAATATTCAATAACAAAAATATACGATTTAGTCACTTACTATCTTAAAAGTTAATTAATACAATTACATTATTGATATATAACAATTAAATACATATACAGAGCATATATAACACCTTTAGATATTAAAGAAAGAAATCCTTATAGAACAAAAACGCAAGTTCCTTGCTGCTTCCGTTTTATATTCACTCCTCCAAAAAGAAAAAAAAAACACATTAGTCTACTTTCTTTCAAGCTAGAGGTTTTTCATTTCAACAATTCATTCAATAAATACCATCACCAATGTTACAAAGCAGAGCCACTCTTCTTTCTATATCTCATTATTCTTCCTCTTAACAAAACAATGGACCTCCCTCATTTTGTTCCTCTTCTCTCAATTTTCCTTCTCCTTATTCCACCTTTGACCTGTGCTCAAGTGTGCCAAAGAAACTGTGGCAAAGAATACCTAAAGTACCCATTTGGTAGTGGCCCTGGTTGCGGTAACCCACTCTTCCAACCACACATTTCTTGCTCCCAACAAAAACTTACCTTCACAACTCACACAGGCTCGTACCTTGTTACTTCAATTGACTATTCAAACCAAGTAATTTACATTTCTGACCCTACTATGTCAACATGTTCTTGCACTCTCCCTAGCAAAGGTTTTGGCCTAGATTGGAATGCACCATTCACTTTCCATGATAGCACCATCTTTGCCCTAGTTGATTGTTCAATCAATTCATCATCAATATGCACAACACAAAGTTATGATGATATTGATGATGGTAACAACAAAAATTCAAATTCAAATTCCAAGCTTTTGTGTGATCAAAGTACACCAATTTGTAGTCTCTTGTATTCATGCAAACCTATTAGCACTATTAACCTTCCAATTTCCACATGTTGTGTTTATGAACCGGTGAATCTTGGTCCGTCATTCGAGATGGATCTTCAGAAGCTTCAGTGTCCGTCATATACCGGATTCTACAACTTCGACGAGGGAGAATCTGATCCTGAGAAGTGGAACTATGGGATAGCATTAAAGTACAAGTTTAGTGTGACGGATGATTATCCTAACTCTTGTGCTGCTTGTGAAAAGAGTTATGGGGTGTGTGGATACAATGGACCTTATAATTCATTTATATGCAATTGCCCTAATGGCATCAACACTACAACAGATTGTTACTTCACATCATCTTACAATAACGCTTTTAGAAACGGTAAGCCAAAAATTCACTCCTCTTTTTCTTTATACACGTCACTTTCACAAATTTAGACTTAGTTTTATAAAATTCTTCCTTTTCAAAAATAAATTTTTGAAATTAGTTTTTAAAAAATAACTTTTTAAAGTTGTACTATCTATGTTCATAAATTAAATTAAAAATAACTTTTAATATACACAAATAATAATAATTATAGAATAAAATATCGTTTTTGTTCTCAACGTTTGGGGTGAGTCTTACTTGTGTCTCTAACATTTAAATCGTCGTATTTATATCGCTAACGTTTATAAAAATGATTCAATGCTATCCCGCCATCAATTACATTAACAAATCAGATTGTATTTTTCAATTATTCTCACTTGGATATATTCATTCTCAATTAAGTCTCACTTTGATGTGTTTGATTTCAATATTGTACCCATTATTTGTATTTAGGTTAAATTATGTCCTTAAAAAAGTGAATTATATAAATGTTATAGGAATTGTTTTCAACTTTTGATGAGCTATTTTTTGGAATGAATCATCGATTCTGTCCTAGATATTTGTATTCTAACTTTAAGAAGAGATTTGTAAAACTCAAACTAAAGTTCATGATGTGTAATTTACGACAGGATAACATTGAATCACTTTTATAAACGTTAGGAATACAAATAGGACGATTTAAACGTTAGGGACATAAATAGGATTTACCCCAAACGTTGAAGATAAAAACGATACTTTACTCATAATTATATTTGATAAATAATTTTATTTTAAAAAATATTATATATAAATATAAGAGTAAATTTAGATATTTATTGATGTCTGAAGTTATATTAAAGTTTTTTATTTTAACAATTAAAAACATAAACATATAATTTTTTTTATTTACCAAATATACTTATGCTTCTAAAAGCACAAATATCTCTCTAAAAAATTTACTAAATTTAGTCTCAGTACAAATACACCAAATTTTGTCTAGATACTCTTATATGTACTAACTTTATCAATTTAACACTATTAATGGGTAGAGTAAAAGTGAACAATTAAAGCTAAGAACAAAAAATTGTCTTATGATTTTCAGGGATTGCTTGGTTGATTTATCCTATGGCATGGTCAGTGGTTTGGTTCTTCTTGTAGCTTATGGATCAAAAAGCAAGATCAAAAACCATTAAAGCAATCAAAAACTCTTCTTGGTGGGCTATTATATATATATATAGATTTGTTTTAATTTGTTGGAGGTGGAATATTGTTGTGTGTGACTTCCATGGTTAAAATGAATTAGGGTAATTGTTTCCGGTTTTCACGGGGTGGCAGAAATGTGCACATGCAAATTGTAATTTGATTCTCCTGTGAGCTCATCTCTGTTTTACATTCAATGAATGCTAAAACTAAAATTACCAAAAAAACAAAAAAATGATGCGCACCGAAGGGAAATTATATCCATTTTGGCTACATTATTATTATTATTACTATTATTTATTAGTAAGAGAAATAATTTTTTAACACAACTTTTCTACTTTTTCCTAAAACCTATTTTACCCACTCTTAATTTTCGCTATTTTAACACTCTTAATTCTTCTATTTTTTTATACATCATACCTTCTTTCAATGGTGAAAGCATCGTGGGCCTCCATAAGCATCATGACAGACATTTTTTTTCAAGTGTAAAGTGTAAACCTCTAGAATGCTAGCATATTAACTAAGGCATATTAGATACGCCCAAAAAATAAAGTTTAAAGAAAGGATATGGAATGAGGTTCCAAGCCTTTTAGCGTCTGTCCAGTGTCCACTATAATTTATAAGAACTTTGTTAGGTAGACAATAATTTTTGTAAATAATGTAAATAATGAGCTCTAAAATTAATTTAATAAAATAAAAATATATTATACTCTAAATTATCCACCTAAATCTTAATATTAAGATAACTATTCACATACTTAATAAATTAAACATCTAATATATTTATTATTTATATTATTTAATATTTTTATTGTCTAGCTATACTTTTTCAACTTATAAAAAACCCCTTGCACTCTTGGCCTCTTTCTTTCCTACCTTATCACCACGTACTAACCTTAGAAGGTCCAGCATGCTTTACAGATTTATTCTCTCTGCAATAGTAGGGAATAGGCATCGTAACTTTACCCTTCTTTTTAATTAGAGTGTACAATCTTTTTACTCTGATGTTCATTAATATTCATTGTTTGTGAACATGTGCCAGTGGGCAAAACGCATTCTCTTTTGTTTAAAAAAAATTATAAAAAGAAGTTAGAAAATCTAGGTGTAAAAATATCAAACAAAATATGAAAGTTTAAAGAGAGATTTAGAGAACATAGAGTTTGAGTAAGAGAGAAAAGAATGTACTCATCATTAACTAAATGAGACTGAGCTTAGAGAGTTATATATATATACACAGACGTACACTACATGAGATGTATGAGCTACTATTGAGTAAGCTTTGTAACTAACTCACTGACCACTAATTAATTATGATGCTTAACAAATTACAAACAGTGACGGATCCAGAAAATTTTGGTAGTGGGGTAAAATTTATATATCATAATTATTTTTATAATAAAAATAATATATATATATAAAAAATTAAATATTAAATTATTTATTAATTATTATATATCTGTGTATAAATATATGTATTGTTTAACTTATTTTTAATGTGTATTTTATATTTTAATATATTTTTTATACAAATAATTATTTTTTATATACATATAACATAATTATTGTTATGATTATATTTTATTATTGTAAAATATGATTAGCCTTCAAAATATCTAATATATAAATTACAATACTAAAATAGTAATTTAAATAATAATATATAATTTAAATTTCTATTATTTTAGGTTTTATATTTTAAAAAATTAAATAATTTTTCTGTTAACTACCATCAAAATTTCTCTCTTTTTATATATATTATTAAATAATTATTTAAAAATTCACTTCCTAACACAATTAGAAGTCGACTCTTATTTATATTTATAGTTAAAAAAGTTCTTTTAATTAATAAAGTTGCTATGCAAAAATTAAAGCTAATTTGAAAAGAAGATAAATTATATTCTTTTGAGTTGATTTAAAAAAAAAAACACTAATTTCGTTTAAATTTGAGAATTGATCATTCTAAGTTTTAACGAATTTCTAATATAAAATTTTTAAATTGACGATTAAATACCAAAAGTTGAGTAAAAATTTATTGTGGGATCAAATTTAATAATTTAATGGGGACAAATAAATATTATTATCATATATTACTCAAAAAAATTCTAAATTGTAGTGGGGCGCATGCCTCCACAACAATGTATGTAGAACCGTCCCTGACTACCAACATACTCAATGACTTTCTCTCTCTTATTTCTTTCATCTTCTCTCAAATGAAGGATTGGCTTTCGTCCAAGCTTGAGTTTGCTACGAAAATCCTCAAACAATATAAAAGAGATTTGTTTTGGTAAATATATTTGGGGTGTTTAAATCCAAACCGATCCAAATTAAACCGCTCATCCAATCTAATTTAAATTTAAAATCGATTAAAATCGTATTAATTCGAATTTGATTGGATTCTATTTTTTGCAAACCGCTAGATCGGATCGGATTTCAGATCTACTTTTCATAATCAATCCAATCCAATCTAAACCGCACAATGTGTTATAATATTATTATTATATTTACAATTATACTTATAGCATATTCGATTTTTTATACATTTTTATATTATTCATGTATTATTGTTATTTAATAAATATTTTATGTTCAAAATATTATTTATTTATTTATTTTAACTAACCTATAATTTTATTTCTATTGTTATGTTATCATTGGCTTTTTAATATATTGTTGAGACTTGTTATGTCATTGTTGATTATTTAAAATTTGATGTTAGGACTTGTTATATGTATTTAATTTTTTTAATTTATAAAACCGCAAATCCAATCCAATCCAAACCGCTTGAAATTGGATTGGATCGGATCAATTTTTTTTTTAAAAAAACATCAAATCCAAACTGCACCATAAGTAAAATCAGTGTTCAGATCGGATGAGTTTTTGACTCAAAACCGATCCAAACCGCACCGCAAACACCTCTAAATATATACAACTTGTTGCAGTGTTGGATATGGATGACCCTGACTTTTCCTTTTATCACTAGATCCCTTGCAAAATAAACATCAAGCTCCACATGCTTCGATTTGAAATGCAGAACAGGATTGGCAATTAACATAAATGCACTAAGGTTATCACGATGTATAATGGTAGGGATTGAAGTGGCATTTGAACTGCACTTAATAAGTTCTTAATGGACATGGCCTCAGTGACAGCATCAGCAACTTTCCTGTACTCTATCTTGATGCTGGACATTGTGATAAAATGTTGATTTCTTGAAGACCAAGAAATTAGATTCAGACCTAGAATGACACACAATCCATTTGTGAATTTGCGATCATCTTGATCAGAACCTCAATCAGAGTCACTGAGAATTTGAGGCTAAAATCTTTAGAGAGTTATATCTACAAAGTCTGCAGTGCTACTTATGTAACAAAGAACTCTTTTAGCTACTTTTCAGTAGTGAGCTTCAAAAGGTGATTGCATAAATTAACAAAATCAATTGATGCAATATGATAACTCTCCAACATACTTTGATTGACACAAAAATAAGCCCCCATCTTCTATATGAGTGACTTCCAACCTAAGGAAATAGTTAAGATTGCCCATGTCCTTTAAAGCAAAAAAGGAGCTAAGTTAGTTGATTATACCTTCAATCTATGATTCTAAATTTTCTGTCACAATGATATTGACATACACAAAGAGATATGTGATAGTACCATTGTTCATCTGAGTGAATAATAAAGTATCTAATTTTGTATTGCTGACCCTGAACTACTGCAAAGTCTTAACATACCAAGCTCGATATGTTTGCTTCAACCCATAAAGTGACTTGGTTAGTTTACAAATCAAGTTAGTTGAGTCAACCTCATAGCCAGATGGTTGCTTTATATAAACCTCTTCAGTTAAGTCTCCATTCAAAAACACGTTATTAACATCCAACTGCCTTATTTGCCAATCAAATGACCTTGTCAGAGAAAGAATAAGTCTAATGGAAGTTGGACTCACCACAAGGCTGAATGTTTTCTTGAAGTACATACCAAGTCATTGACCAAATTCTTGTGCTACTAAATGGGCTTTATACTTTTGAAGGGAGCTATCTGAGTTGTATTTGACTCAAAAAACACACATTTACAACTAATTGAAGTTCTCACTTTAGGAAGTAGTACTAATTGCCAAGTCTGAGTTCTCATTAATGTGTCATACTCATCATCCGTTGCCTGCTTCCAATGAGATATTCTTAGTGATTCATGTACTGTAAGTGAGGCAGGCTTAAAATATTTTGTGCTTAAAGATTTCATTCATGGAGTGAGTTATCATAAAGTGTCTAGGTTAATCATGGTGAGATTGTAATATTTCGTGTTTATTTGTGCACTTGGTTCATTTGGTGGGTTTGGTTCAGGCTCATTTGTAGTGTTTAATCTATTTTCTTTTGGTTGGGTGTATTGTGTTGGTTCTGAAAGTGAGGATTGGTTTAGTTTAGGTGTGTTGGTGTAAAGTCAAATTCAGATTGACTAGCTAAAATTGTGAGATAGTCTTGATTGTTGGTTTGAATGAGATAAGGCCTTGGAAAGATGATTCCTAGTTTTAAAAGGAAACTTTGTTTCATAAAAAAATATATGCTTGATAATAATTCTTTTCCCTTTATCATTGAAGTACTTTTAGCCTTTGTGTTGTGAAACATACCTAAAAAACATGTGTGGCTCGGACCTGTCATCAATTTTATAAACATGGTAAGGTCTTGTATATGAAGAACAAGCACCCAAAGGTCTTGAGAGACGTAATCTAGCTTGATGTTAAAGTAGTTCTCATAGGGGCTAATGTTGTCAATAGTTGGACTTGGCAGCATGTTAATGAGCTTAGCTTGAGTGAGAAAGGCATCTCTCAAAAATCTCTTTGGTATTAAGGATGTAGCAAGCAATGCTAAACCTATTTCTACTATATATATTTACTTCCATTTAGCAGAACAGTTCTATTGATGCATATAAGGATATGAGAACCACTAAATCACACCTATTTTCTGCAAATATTTGGCCAAGCTCAAACACTCTTTAGTATTGTCATTCTAAACATATTTAATTTTGTTTTTAAGTTGCAATTCAACCATATTTTGGAAAACAATATTGACTTGAGATTTAGAAAAAAATGAGATAAATCCAAGTAAAACGTGAAAAAGCATAAATAAAATGTACATAATATCTAGAACTATTTATTGACTGCATAGGGGTAGGGTCTTAAATATCTGTGTACATCAACTCTAAAGCTTTAAGTATATAATGGTGGAATTATCAAAGAGAAGCTGATGAGCTTTTTCCATGCAACAAGATGGACAAACAAAACTTAATTATTCTGAGAAAATATTACAAGAACTAAGAACTGTCTTAACAGTATTATTAGCAGGATGCCTAATTCGAGCATGTCACACCATGGAATCTTTATTTCTTGGTACTAAAGCAAGAAAAGCATAGGCAACAACATTATGAGAATCTGAACGAGCACTTAAAAAACTTGTACATGCTTTTATCAAATATTTCTTAGAGTATGACCTTCTTGAAAACCTTGTATTTGATAAGACAACAATCATCATGAAATTTGAATACGACTCTATTATCTCTAGCAAATTGATAAGCATTCAATAAATTCTTAAAAATTTGAGGCACAAGAATAGTAAGAAAGAACATTTTTGTACTAAGATTTGATGTAAGAATAAAATTTTCCAATATGGCTAATTGGAAA
Organism: Arachis stenosperma; assembly: GCF_014773155.1. Taxonomy (NCBI): domain Eukaryota; kingdom Viridiplantae; phylum Streptophyta; class Magnoliopsida; order Fabales; family Fabaceae; genus Arachis; species Arachis stenosperma. The sequence goes on along the minus strand of NC_080381.1, from coordinate 38,123,957 downwards.
CCTGAACCACATTACTAATTATAACTTTCTTTGAGCCAGCATATTCATATTTCTCTTTGAAATTTTCAACATCAGCCGTTATATGATGAGTTGCGCCTGAGTTTGGATACCAATTAAGATCTTGGAATGTTGAAGGTGTTGCATATTATACTTCGTTCAAGTTACTATAATATGAAAGATTTTCTCCTGGACTTCACGATATTGAAGCGGTTTCTAAATTCACTCTTCTAAATCCTAAATCGTACATGTACCAACAAGAAATCACTGTGTGTCTAATTTTATTACAAACTTGACATTGAGGATGTGATCATAAAGATTTTCTTCCATTACCTTAAAATTGAGACTGCATTACTCTGCCACCTTGAGCGAACCTGTTAAAACCTTTGCCTCATTGAAAACCACCTCAAGTGAATTGTTGAGAAGCCTGCGTATGAGCCAAGTGAGCTTGAACAAGGCTTTCAGGTTTCTTATACTTCTATAATAACTCTTCATGTGCCATGAGTAAGGCTTTAAGCTTGATAAACCACAATTTTATGGTTTTGGATTGAATTGAGTGGGTTTTATCAACTTTTCTTACATTTATTTAAAATAGCATAGTTTTGTGAGTTCTTCCTAAATTATGTTTAAGAGTAAAAACATATTTTTTGGGCCTTTAAATTGCGAGATTTAATTCACTTTAATCTCATTCGATGCTTTGATATATTTGTTGAAGTGATTTCAGGTTTACCAGACAAGTATGGATTGAAGAAGTAAGGAAAAAGCATGCAAAAGTGGAGAATTCATGAAGAAATGAAGGATGTGTAGAGCTATCAGCCCTGATCTCTTCGTACTAAAGTGATCATAACTTGAGCTATAGAGTTTTGAATGAGGTAGTTCTAGTGACATTAAAAAGTAACATCCGAGACTTCAAAATAATATACAATTGTTTATAGTGGATGTGTGTTAAGACATCCGCATATGCAGCCAAATGCTTGCATACACGAGACAGCAAAAAGTGCTTCCTTAAAGAAACACGTGAGGGGCAATTTCTGGAGTATTTTTGGCGCAATTCAACCCATTTCTGATGCTATTGAACCAGGGATTGAGGGGAGAATGAATCAAGTAGTCATAGTTTTAGTTTTACATTATGTTGTAGGCCAATTCTAGAGAGAGAAGCTCTAATTTCTCTCTAGAATTTAGGATTTCTTAATTTAATTTCTCCTTAGATTTAGATTTTAATCTTATTTTAAGTTAGTTTTTCTTACTTTTTATTGTTCTAGCATCTTAATTCTCTTAGTTTCTCTTGTTAATTTCTTATTTTTCCTCTTTAGTTTTACGAACACTCTTGTTACTTTCAATTTCTTTTAATACAATTTGATGTTTTACATTTCCTTGATGCTTGTTTGGATTATTGTTATTATTCTCTTGTAATTGGTAGTGTAGATTTTATTATTATTACAATTTACCATGTTTTTTCTTTTATGCTTACCAAGTGTTTGATAAAATGTTTGAATTAGTTTTAGAGTAATTTTTTGTATTCTTGACTTGGGTTGGTAACTTGGGTAACCTTGAGTTACTAATGTCCAAGTGATTGATAATTTGGAGATCTTAATTGGTCTTGTTTCTATTGACGCTAGTCTTTCACTAAGTTAATTAGTGAGTTGGCTAGCACTTATGGATTAGGATTAATTAAGCCCATTTGACTTTCTTCCAATGTTGGGGATGACAAAGTGGGATTGATCCTTGTAATCATCATGTTGTGGTTAGTAACAAGGATAGTGATCCTTGACCATCAACTCTTGCCAAGATCTTTCTTAGTTAATTTCTTTAGCTGCCTTATTTTAAGATGTGGGACGTGTTGAGTTTGTAGTACACACTCCACATCTTTGAACCAGTCATCTGCTTCAGCATGATTTATTGTTCCCTTGAAAATTGGGGGATCAACTTTCAAGAAAGCGGTTAGTGCCATCGGGACACCATCCATGTTGGTCCCGATCCCTTCTCCGTACCCAGTTCTAGCTGGTCGTCCTATCCTTTTCACAACTTAATTCGTGGCAGTAGCGTTCACTTGCATAGAGTTAGCCAAGTTAGTCATCGTGGCCATAAACCCGACATGGTCGTTAGGGGGTTGATCATCCTCACAATCTCTTTGAGTACGTGTCTGACCTTGTCTCTGAGTCACCATTCAGGGTCCTGTCCACACCAAACAATAGATATCAAAGTGATCAGTCTCAATATCAAAAGTCTAGTACTTCAATTATCCCAAAAAGGCACTCACAAACAAGCATGCTATGCAATATCAAGTAGATAACCTAAATAGCATCAAAGAAAAAGACATAGAGTATGCAATGAAGCACAATCAATCCATCCCTCAGGCTCACGAGGACAAACCGCTCTGATATCACTAAATATAACACCCTAATTACCCTAAGCCTTACCTCATGCCATAAAGCAAAGGTTAATAAAAGGTTATGACAATCCTAAAGTTTATACATAAATATATATAGAAAGAAGTAATTGTTCTAGAAGCCCGATAAAAAATATGCTCAAAAACAGAGTTTCAAAAGCATGAAATGTTCACATAAAACTACACTAATCGAGGCAAAAGATATAGATACAAGATAACAAAATGTATATGGATATATAAGTAGAATACTCATATAGTACTAGCCGCAACCCGCGGAGTTTAAGCCAACTAGTATATATACAGACATACAGAGTTTTGCAAGTTAAAACATCATATACAGAATATCTCTCTCAAGGTAAGCCTCTAAGGAAAAATAAATACAAAAGTGAGAGAACAAATCAAAATAACCAAAGACTCCAAAAATCATGATAAAGGTCCTCCGCTCTGTCACCATCAAGCAACTCACCAAGGTGAATTTGCGACCTGCATCTGAAAAATAACAACAAAGTATAGAATGAGAACCAGAGGTTCTCAGTATAGTAACAGTGCCCAGAAATGTAAGATATAAGACCCCGGGACGCCAGAGACAATCCTAGAACTTCATATCAATAATAAGATTCAACTTAAAGCATAACTAAAATTAAAACCATAACTTTAAATACTTTATGAAACGGGGTAACTATCCTAAGGGATTTCTAACTATCAATTCAGTACTGTCCCACAGCTTTCACCAGCCTAACCGCCATGCGATCCCATCGCCACCGCCTTTCGATCCTCCTCAATCCTAGTAGAAAACACAAGTAATAACAATGCAAGTAAAGCACAAGTATAGCATATATATCAAGAAATTCAAGAAGCAATTAATCATGCTATACAATTAGGCAAGCAATTCAAGTCGGCAAAGCAAACAAATAGATAGAATATGTACATGATGAATGCCTATCCTATTTGACTGTGATATCACATTGTCGGTTCAACTGCCACGGGCCAGGATATAGTGCCTGCACACTCTAGTGATTCCAAAAGGATGCAAACGGGATACTCTTGCCACAGGCCTCACATCTCAATGTAAGCGGGACTAACCACAACCCTTACTCCACAATTTCATCATACCAGTCGTCTTTACAATACTCTATCACTTCTCTTAACTAATCCACCCTCAGTACTCCAGAATCCTAAGTCTTCATTTTCTAAATTCACATAGAAATTCACTAAAATAATTCACTAACTTATCTTTAGTAATATTAGAGCCTAAATATTAGACAATACTCTTAATTAGCCTTTGAAGGAATTTTAGAAAATAGGAGAACCTTTGAAAACAGAGAAAAATCATGTTTCAGCAAAACAGGGGTATTGCGTACGCAAGCCTCTGCCTCGCGTCTGCATGTTGTTAAAAAGGGGTGGTCGCGCACGCAACCACCTGCTCGCATAGGCGAGATGCCCAACCCAAATGGTTTGGTCACGTCGCGTGCACTATGTCGCGTACGTAAGGGTCGAAAATCTACTGGCTCACGTACGCATGCAGTGCCTCGCGTACGCGAGATGCCCAACCTGAATAGGTTGATCGCGTCGCGTGCACCATGTCACATACGCAACCCTCACCAAACTCAGAAAATTTCAAAGTTGCAGAATTCATTTTTTGGCACCAAACTTTAAACAGTCATAACTTCCTCTACAAAAATCTATTTTGGTTAAACTTTATATCAATATAAATATTTTTAAATGAAATTTTGTTTAAGATAAATTCCAACGAATTTCGAAAATTGAGGCTCAAGTTATAATTCATCAAAGATCACCAAAAATTGGCTTTTTACCAAAAGTTAACAAGGTTCTCAAATTTCTAAAATTCACAATCAAAGCAAATTTAAACTACCTCAAACCTCAATTCACATCAGAACTTACCCTTTTTGTGTCTCAATTCACCACTCTTACAAATTTTCTCTCACATCACATAATCCTTACCCCAATGATCAAATTTATCATACTAAACCATTTCTCAACCAACATACTCATCAATCATCATTCTATCACTACCAATCATCATAATTAACTTCATTCCACCTCAATCTCAATCTTTAACACCATTTATCCACATTAACAACATAATTCATCAAAATAATCGAAATCATTAAAACATCATACATTATCATTCAACAAGTTCAACAACCAATTCAATCCAAACCTATCCTATGGTTTACTAGCCTAAGTGTACAGAAATATTATATATTACATAGAGAAAATTGAGACCATACCTTGGCCAATTCTCAATATGCACAAACACCACTTTGAGTCCAAACAAACTTTCAATCACCAACAAATTAGCAATCTCACCTTCAAAGCTCCAAATCAACTCCAACAATTGCAAGAACTCAACTAAAACCATATCAATTACCACAAATCAACCTAGATTTACCAAAATCACAATTTCACAAGGCAAAAATTTTTCTTACCTTTTTCGATGGTGTTTGGAGTACAAACCACCAATAGCTCAACCTTAAATACCACCTAATCAATCAAAACACAAAATCTCACTCAAAACCAAAACCTACGTTTTTTAATTTCTTAGGTCAGAAAATAGGGCAAAGATTTGCGAGAAACTTATCATAACACCTAGCTAGAAATGACAGGCTCGTCGAGAGCTTAGCGTAGCCGCAAATGTCACGCAAATCGGAACACCATAGCTCGAGATATAGCCACCGGAAGTTGTATGTGAATAGTAACCTTGCCCCTTTCTCGTCTCAACTCATTTTAGCATGCAAAATTGTGTTTTGTGATGTTATGGGCTGAATGAGCTTCATTAATGATCTTATATATGTTGGGCTTGGCCCAACTTGGGCTCAATCCAACCTGTTAGCGTTTTTTGCCCGTTTTGGGCCAAACCTTTTTGAATTAGTGGCCGGTTTTCAACTTTAATTTATTTCCTAACTTTTTCTACTGTTTTTATCATTCTCACACAGTATCAGACAGATTTAAGCCGATACTTCTGGTTAATTACCAGTACGCATTTTTACGCAAATTTCTGGAGAAAATTGTATTTTCCAACTCAGAAAAATCTACTGAATCCAAATATCATATTTAAATTTTCTAATTAACATTCTAAATATTTGGAACCTATTTTCAGCAATTAATTTATTATTATTTTATGTTAATCAAGCGTTAATTATTTTCAGTTCTTACATTATGCATGCCAAGTGTTTGATAAAATGCTTGAATTAGTTTTAGAGTAGATTTTTGTATTCTTGACTTGGGTTGGTAACTTAGGTAACCTTGAGTTACTAATGTCCAAATGATTGATAATTTGAAGATCCTAATTGGTCTTGTTTCTATTGACGCTAGTCTTTCACTAAGTTAATTAGTCAGTTGGCTAGGACTTACGGATTAGGATTAATTAAGCCCATTTGACTTTCTGCCAATGTTAGGGATGACAAAGTGGGATTGATCCTCGTAATCATCATGTTGTGGTTAGTAACAAGGATAGTGATCCTTGACCATCAACCTTTGCCAAAATCTTTCTTGGTTGATTTCTTTAATTGCCTTATTTTAATTGCTTTTGACATTTAGTTAATATTTGCTTCTTTAATTTCTTGTTATTTACATTTCTTGTCTCTTGCTATCGATTCCCCGATTTTTCTCAAAGCCAATAATTGAGTACTCAATTGCAATTCCTAGGGAGAACGACCCAAAATTCTACTCCCGGTTATTTTGGTTTGTATTGTGACAACCTTTTAAACTTTGATTGAGGGTTACTCATCGGTTTGGACTATGCTTGCAATGAAATTCTATTGAAAAATTATAGACTAACAATAATCTCTCCATCAAAGCTTCCCTACTGAAACTAGATTGGATCTTGCAATAATTATTGTGATAAATGATGTATACTTGATGCAGCCACATCTTTAGTTGTTTTTCCTTTAGAACTTCATTCAATAAACTAAGTGATGAGCGGATAATTTATACGCTTTTTGGCATTGTTTTTAGGTAGTTTTTAGTAAGTTCAAGCTACTTTTAGGGATGTTTTCATTAGTTTTTATGTTAAATTCACATTTCTGGACTTCACTATGAGTTTGTGTGTTTTTCTGTGATTTCAGGTAATTTTTGGCTGAAATTGAGGGACCTGAGCAAAACTCTGAGAAGGAGGCTGACAAAGGACTGCTGATGCTGTTGAAATCTGACCTCCCTGCACTCGAAATGGATTTTCTGGAGCTAAAAAACTCCAAATAGCGCGCTCTCAACGGCGTTGGAAAGTAGACATCCAGAGCTTTCCAGCAATATATAATAGTTCATACTTTATTTGGGAATTGATGACGTAAACTGGCGCTCAAGGCCAGTTCCATGTTGCTGTCTGGAGTAAAACGCCAGAAACACGTCACGACCCGGAGTTGAACGCTCAAAACACATTACAACTTGGGGTTCAACTCCAATAGAAGCCTCAGCTCGTGGATAGATCAAGCTCAGTCCAAACATACACCAAGTGGGTCCCGGAAGTGGATTTATGCATCAATTACTTACTTCTGTAAACCCTAGTAGCTAATTTATTATAAATAGAACTTTTTACTAGTGTATTAGACATCTCTGGATGCCTAGTCCTTAGACCATGGAGGTTGGCCATTCGGCCATGCCTGAACCTTTCACTTATGTATTTTCAACGGTGGAGTTTCTACACACCATATATTAAGGGTGTGGAGCTCTGCTGTACCTCAAGTTTCAATACAATTACTATTATTTTCTATTCAATTCTCTTTATTCATATTCTAAGATATTCGTTGCACTTCAACTTGATGAATGTGATGATCCGTGACACTCATCATCATTCTCACCTATGAACGCGCGTGACTGACAACCACTTCCGTTCTACCTTAGGCCGGGCGCATAACTCTTTGATTCCTTAATCAGAATCTTCGTGGTATAAGCTAGAATTGATGGCGGCATTCATGGAAATCCGGAAAGTCTAACCTTGTCTGTGGTATTCCGAGTAGGATTCCGGGATTGAATGACTGTGATGAGCTTCAGACTCCTGAAGGCTGGGCGTTAGTGATAGACGCAAAAGAATCAAGGGATTCTATTACAACCTGATTGAGAACCGACAGATGATTAGCCATGCTGTGACAGAGCATTTGGACCATTTTCACTGAGAGGATGGGATGTAGCCATTGACAACGGTGATGCCCTACATACAGCTTGCCATGGAAAGGAGTAAGAAGGATTGGATGAATGTAATAAGAAAATAGAGATATGGAAGGAGCACAGCACCTCCATGCACCTATCTGAAATTCCCACTATTGATTTACATAAGTATTTCTATCCTATTTTATTTTCTGTTTATTATTAATTTTCGAAATCCATAATCAATTACTATCCGCCTGACTGAGATTTACAAGATGACCATAGCTTGCTTCATACTAACAATCTCTGTGGGATCGACCGTTACTCACGTAAGGTAGTACTTGGATGACCCAGTACACTTGCTGGTTAAGTTGAACGGAGTTGTGTCCACACATAGCAAAGAGCAATTAAATAAATCTCATGCAAATACAAAGAGAATGAATCACAATTTCATCCACCAAGTTTTTGGCGCCGTTGTCGGGGATTGTTCGAGTATGAACAACTGACGGTTCATCTTGTTGCTCAGATTAGGTAATTTTCTTTTCAAAACTTTTCAAAAATCTTTTTCAAAATTTTCTTTTCTTTTTTGTTTTTCCAAAAATATTTTTCGAAAAAAAATTAATAAAAATCCAAAAAAATCATAAAATCATAAAAATAAAAAATATTTTGTGTTTCTTATTTGAGTCTTGAGTCAACTTTTAAGTTTGGTGTCAATTGCATGCTTTAAAAATTTTTCTTGCATTTTTTCGAAAATTCATACATTCATGGTGTTCTTCATGATCTTCAAGTTGTTCTTGACAAGTCTTCTTGTTTGATCTTGATGTTTTCTTATTTTGTGTTGTTTGTTGTTTTTCATATGCATTTTTTGTTTGTTAGAGTCCATGCATTAAAGATTTCTAAGTTTGGTGTCTTGCATGTTTTCTTTGCATCAAAAATTTTTCAAAATTCTGTTCTTGATGTTCATCATGATCTTCAAAGTGTTCTTGGTGTTCATCTTGACATTCATAATGTTCTTACATGCATCATGCGTTTTGATCCAAAATTTTCATGTTTTGGGTCATTTTTATGTTTTTCTCTCTCATCTTTAAAAATTCAAAAATAAAAAAAAAGTAATATCTTTTCCTTTTTTTTCTCAAATTTTTGAAAATTTGAGTTGACTTAGTCAAAAATTTTCAAAATTAGTTGTTTCTTACAAGTCAAGTCAAATTTTCAAAAATTTAAAAATCTTATCTTTTCAAAATCTTTTTCAAAAATCATATCTTTTCCAATTTTTCCTCTTTTTCGAAAATTTCAAAAATCTTTTTCAAAATATTTTCAAAATCTTTTTCTTATCTTTATATCTAATTTTCGAAATTACACTAACAAGTAATATGATTGATTCAAAAATTTGAAGTTTGTTACTTTCTTGTTAAGAAAGGTTCAATCTTTAAATTCTAGATTCCTATCTTTTAGTTTCTTGTTAGTTAAGTAATTAATTTTAATTTTAAAAATTAAATCTTTTTATCTTTTATCATATCTTTTTCAAAAATTTTATCTTTTTCAAAATTTTGATTTCAAAATATCTTATCTAACTTCTTATCTTCTTATCTTTTCAAATTTGATTTTAATATTTTTTTTCAACTAACTATTTGACTTTTTGTTTGTTTCTTATCTTTTTCAAAACCACCTAACTACTTTTCCCTCTTCAATTTTCGAAAATACCTCTCTCTTTTTCAAAAATTCTTTTTAATTGTTTTAAATTTTAATTTTAATCATATCTTATCTTTAATTTTTAAAATTATTAACTCCTTTTCAAAAATTAATTTTCGAATTCTCCCTCTCTTTTCTTATTCTATTTAATTATTTATTTACTAACACTTCTCTTCACCTCTCTTCATCTAAAAATCCGAACCCATTCTTCTTCACTCTTCTCCCCTTTCTTCTTCTACTAACATAAAGGAATCTCTATACTGTGACATAGAGGATTCCTCTTCTTTTCTTGTTTTCTTCTCTTTCATATGAGCAGGAACAAGGAAAAAGGCACTCTTATTGAAATTGATCCTGAACCTGAAAGGACTCTGAAGAGGAAACTAAGAGAAGCTAAACAATCCAGAAAAAACCTTTCAGAAATTTTCGAACAAGAGAATGAGATGGCAGCCGAACCCAACAACAATAATGCAAGGAGAATGCTTGGTGACTTCACAAAACCAACATCCAAATTTGATGGAAGAAGCATCTCCATTCCTGCCATTGGAGCCAACAATTTTGAGCTTAAACCTCAACTAGTTGCTTTAATGCAACAGAACTGCAAGTTTTATGGACTTCCATCTAAAGATCCTTACCAATTTTTAACTGAGTTCTTGCATATTTTTGAGACTGTTAAGACTAATGGAGTAGATCCTGAAGTCTACAGGCTCATGCTTTTTCCTTTTGCTGTAAGAGACAGAGCTAGAATATGGTTGGATTCACAACCTAAGGATAGCCTGGACTCCTGGGATAAGCTGGTCACGGCTTTCTTGGATAAATTCTTTCCTCCTCAAAAGCTGAGCAAGCTTAGAGTGGATGTTCAAACCTTCAAGCAAAAAGATGGTGAATCCCTCTATGAAGCTTGGGAAAGATACAAGCAGTTGACCAAAAGGTGTCCATCTGACATGTTTTCAGAATGGACCATATTAGATATATTCTATTATGGTCTATCTGAATTTTCGAAAATGTCACTGGACCATTTTGCAGGTGGATCCATTCACCTAAAGAAAACACCTGCAGAAGCTCAAGAACTTATTGACATGGTTGCAAATAACCAGTTCATGTACACTTCTAAGAGGAATTCTATGAATAATGTGACGCCTCAGAGGAAGGGAGTTCTTGAAATTGATGCTCTGAATGCCATATTGGCTCAGAACAAAGTTTTGACTCAGCAAGTCAACATGATCTCTCAAAGTCTGAATGGATGGCAAAATGCATCCAACAGTACTAAAGAGGCAGCTTCTGAAGAAGCTTATGATCCTGAGAACCCTACAATGGCAGAGGTTAATTACATGGGTGAGCCTTATGGAAACACCTATAACTCATCATGGAAAAATCATCCAAACTTCTCATGGAAGGATCAACAAAAGCCTCAACAAGGCTTTAACAATGGTGGATGGTGCACGAAATTGCAATAACACTTTTGCAATCCCGCACAACTAACCAGCAAGTGCACTGGGTCGTCCAAGTAATACCTTGCGTGAGCAAGGGTCGATCCCACGGAGATTGTCGGCTTGAAGCAAGCTATGGTTATCTCGTAAATCTTAGTCAGGATAGCAGAAATTATCAGGATTGTTTGTGAAAAGCAAAAGAACATGAATTGGTTACTTGTATTGCAGTAATGGAGAACGGGTTGAGGTTTGGAGATGCTCCATCTTCTGAATCTCTGCTTTTCTACTGTCTTCTTCATCAAACACGCAAGTCTCCTTCCATGGCAAGCTCGTATAGGGTTTCACTGTTGTCAGCAGCTACCTCCCATCCGCGCAGTGAAAGCTAATGCACACACTCTGTCACAGTGCTGCCAATCACCGGTTTGGTTCCCTCCCCTACCGGAATAGAATCACTCTTTTGCGTCTGTCACTAACGCCCAGTAGGTTACAGGTTTGAAGCACGTCACAGTCATTCAATCATTGAATCCTACTCAGAATACCACAGACAAGGTTTAGACCTTCCGGATTCTCTTGAATGCTGCCATCAGGTCCTGCCTATACCACGAAGATTCCGATTAAAGAACCCAAGAGATAACTACTCAATCTAAGATAGAACAGAGGTGGTTGTCAGGCACGTGTTCATAGTTGAGAATGATGATGATTGTCACGGATCATCACATTCATCCGGATTAAGAACGAGTATTATCTTAGAATGGAAGCAAGCATGATTGAATAAGAAACAGTAGTAATTGCATTAATCCATCAAGACACAGCAGAGCTCCTCACCCCCAACCATGGGGTTTAGAGACTCATGCTGTGGAAGAAAACGTGTAAAATGTCATAAGGTTGCATAAGGTACGGATACAATGTCAAAAGATCCTATAAGTAGTAAACTAGTGTCCTAAGGTTTACAGAAATGAGTAAATGACAGAAAAATCCACTTCCGGGCCCACTTGGTGTGTGCTTGGGCTGAGCAATGAAGGAATTTCGTGTAGAGACCTTTTCTGGAGTTAAACGCCAGCTTTCATGCCAGTTTGGGCATTTAACTCCAGCTTTTATGCCAGTTCCGGCGTTTAACGCTGGAATTTCTGTAGGTGACTTTGAGCGCCGGTTTGGGCCATCAAATCTTGGGCAAAGTATGGACTATTATCTATTGCTGGAAAGCCCAGGATGTCTACTTTCAATGCCGTTGAGAGCGCGCCAATTGGGCTTCTGTAGCTCCAGAAAATCCACTTCGAGTGCAGGGAGGTCAGAATCCAACAGCATCTGCAGTCCTTTTCAGTCTCTGGATCAGATTTTTGCTCAGGACCCTCAATTTCAGTCAGAAAATACCTGAAATCACAGAAAAACACACAAACTCATAGTAAAGTCCAGAAAAGTGAATTTTAATTAAAAACTAATAAAAATATACTAAAAACTAACTAAAAGATACTAAAAACATACTAAAAACAATGCCAAAAAGCATACAAATTATCCACTCATCACAACACCAAACTTAAATTGTTGCTTGTTTCCAAGCAACTGAAAATCAAAATAGGATAAAAAGAAGAGAATATACTATAGACTCCAAAATATCAAAGAAACATAGCTCCAATTAGATGAGCGGGACTAGTAGCTTTTTGCCTCCGAACAGTTTTGGCATCTCACTCTATCCTTTGAAGCTCAGAATGATTAGCATCTATGAGAACTCAGAACTCAGATAGTGTTATTGATTCTCCTAGTTAAGTATATTGATTCTTGAACATAGCCAGTGTATGAGTCTTGGCTGTGGCCCAAAGCACTCTGTCTTCCAGTATTACCACCGGATACATACATGCCACAGACACATAATTGGGTGAACCTTTTTGGATTGTGACTCAGCTTTGCTAAAGTCCCCAATTAGAGGTGTCCAGGGTTCTTAAGCACACTCTTGTTGCCTTGGATCACAACTTTATTTCCTTCTCTTTTTCTTTTTCTTTCTTTTTTTTTTTTGAAATTTTTTTTTTTGCTTTTTCTTGCTTCAAGAATCAATTTGATGATTTTTCAGATCCTCAATAACAGTTCTCTTTCTCCTCATTCTTTCAAGAGCCAACAAATTTAACATTCTTAAAACAACAAATTCAAGAGACATATGCACTGTTCAAGCATTCATTCAGAAAACAAAAAGTATTGTCACCACATCAAACTAATTCAACTAGTTTCAGAGATAAATTTTGAAACCCTGTACTTCTTGTTCTTTTGTGATTAAAGCATTTTTCTTTTAAGAGAGGTGATGGATTCATAGGACATTCATAACTTTAAGGCATAACTTTAATTTTATTAATTATGAATTAAAAACAAGACTCAAAAATAGATATAGAATGAGACTAGAAAAACGAAAAATAAGAACAAAGGAAAATAAAAAAAAACGAAAAACAGAGGCTCCTAATGATAGAGGTTTTCACAGAGTTAGGACTCAACAACCTTGATTTTGAGAAGTGGATGCTCCCTCAGCTTGAGAGGAGAGCTTTTGGCGTTTCATCTCTTGGAGTTCACGCCCCTGCTTCTCTTGCTCCTTCCATTGTCTTCTTGGTGATTGGGTGTTCAATGGGTATGAATTCATCTTCTTCTATCTTCACCCCAGCCTCTTTACAGAGCAAGGAGATCAAGCTTGGGTAAGCCAATTTGGTTACAGTGGAATTCCTATCTGCAATTGTGTAGATCTCACAGGCAATCAGATGATGAACCTCCACTTCTTTTCCAAGCATAATGTAATGAATCATCACTGCTCTCTTGATGGTGACCTCAGAACGGTTGCTAGTGGGCAGTATGGAACGCCCAATAAAGTCTAGCCAACCTCTTGCAATTGGTTTGAGGTCTCCCCTCTTGAGTTGGTTTGGGACACCCTTAGAATTGGTTATCCACTTAGTTCCAGGGAGGCATATGTCCTCTAGAACCTGATCCAACCCCTTATCTACTCTCACCATCCTCCTATTAAAGGAATCAGGATCATCTTGCAGTTGAGGCAACTTGAATATTTCCCTTATTTTGTCCAGATGGAAGTATATAACTTTCCCTCTGACCATGGTTCTATGAGTATGGTAAGCAGTTCCAGTCATCCTCTGCTTATCTGTTAGCCACAGATTTGAGTAGAATTCCTGAACCATGTTCCTTCCAACCTTTGTCTCAGGATTGGTTAGAACTTCCCATCCTCTGTTTCGAATTTGCTCTTGGATCCCCGGATATTCATCTTCTTTCAGATCAAATTTAACTTCCGGGATCACTGACCTCAGACCCATTATTTTATGATAATGGTCTTCATGTTCTTTGGTTAAGAACTTCTCTTCATTCCAAAGATTCTTTGGATTATTCTCTTTCTTGCCTCTTAAATTGGTTTGTTTTCCCTTAGGAGCCATGATATTGATGAACCTTGGCTTAGTGATCACGGAAAAGCACACCAAACTTAGAGGTTTGCTTGTCCTCAAGCAAAAAGAAAAGAAAGAAGAGAAGAGAGAGAGAGAGAGAGAGGAATTTCGAATGGTGTGAGGAAGGAGGGGTGAGGAACATTCATTTATAGAGTGGGGGGAGGAGAATTTCGAAAACAAAAGAGAGATTTGAAAGGAAATTTGAAAAGATTTTGAAAAAAATTTGAGAAAAGGGTGAGCTTTTGAAGAAGATTTGAGATTATTTTGAAATAGATTTGAAGAATGGTTTTGATTTGTGAAGATTTGAAAGTGAATGATGAAAGGTTGAAGTGCATTTATGTAGAAGATTATGGGTAAAAAGAGGAAAGTTTGAAAAATTTGAGTTGAAAACAAAAATGTGGTCCCCCCACCTTTCTGGCGTTAAACGCCCAGAATGGCACCCATTCTGGCGTTTAACGCCCACTTGGCACCCTTTTTAGGCGTTTAACGCCCAGCCAGGTACCCTGGCTGGCGTTAAACGCCAGAAAACCTTCCTCACTGGGCGTTTTTCTGAACGCCCAGTGATGCTGCACACCTGGCGTTAAACGCCCAGAATGGTACCCATTCTGGCGTTTAACACCCAAAATGGTACCATTACTGGCGTTAAACGCCCAGAATGGTACCCATTCTGGCGTTTAACGCCCAAAATGCACCTTACTGGCGTTTTTTCGCCAGTAAGCTCATTTTCTCTGCTTTTTGAGCTGAATCCTTCTGTAACTCTGTGAATACCTTCATTTTAGATACTTGCCTCTGTAAGAACAATTCATACAACTTCCTAATGACTGGGTTGCCTCCCAGTAAGCGCTTCTTTACTGTCTTTAGCTGGACTTTCACTGAGAATCACTCTGGTCTCAGTTTTGAGCATTCCTGCTCAAAATTTCCTTCAAGATAGTGCTTGATTCTCTGTCCATTAACAATGAACTTCTTGTCAGAATCAATATCCTGAAGCTCAACATATCCATATGGTGATACTCCTGTAATCACATACGGACCCCTCCACCGGGACTTGAGTTTTCCTGGAAACAGTTTGAGCCTGGAGTTGAAGAGCAGAACTTTTTGTCCTGGCTCAAAGACTCTGGTTGACAATCTCTTGTCATGCCACTTCTTTGCCTTTTCCTTATAAATTTTTGCATTCTCAAAGGCATTGAGTCTGAACTCCTCTAGCTCATTTAGCTGGAGCAGTCTTTTCTCACCAGCTAACTGTGCATCCATGTTTAGGAATCTGGTTGCCCAGTAGGCTTTATGTTCCAGTTCCACAGGCAAATGGCAGGCCTTCCCATACACCAATTGGTATGGAGAGGTGCCTATAGGAGTCTTGAATGCTGTTCTGTATGCCCACAGAGCATCATCCAAACTCTTTGCCCAATCCTTTCTTCGGGCCATTACAGTCTGTTCTAGGATTCTTTTTAGTTCTCTGTTAGAGACCTCTGCTTGTCCATTTGTCTGTGGATGATACGGAGTTGCCACTTTATGGCTGATTCCATATCTAACCATAGCAGAGTATAGCTGTTTATTGCAGAAATGAGTGCCCCCATCACTGATTAGCACTCTGGGGACGCCAAATCTGCTGAAAATATTCTTCTGGAGGAATTTCAGTACGGTCTTAGTATCATTAGTGGGTGTAGCAATTGCTTCTACCCACTTAGATACATAGTCCACTGCCACCAGAATGTAAGTATTTGAGTATGATGGTGGGAATGGCCCCATGAAGTCAATTCCCCATACATCAAACAGCTCTATCTCTAATATCCCTTGTTGAGGCATGGCATATCCATGAGGCAGGTTACCAGCTCTTTGGCAACTGTCACAGTTACGCACAAACTCTCGGGAATCTTTATAGAGAGTAGGCCAGTAGAAGCCACATTGGAGGACTTTAGTGGCTGTTCGCTCACTTCCAAAATGTCCTCCATACTGTGATCCATGGCAGTGCCATAGGATCCTCTGTGCTTCTTCTCTGGGTACACACCTGCGGATCACTCCGTCAGCACATCTCTTAAAGAGATATGGTTCATCCCAAAGGTAGTACTTGGCATCTGAAATTAATTTCTTTCTCTGCATGTAGCTGTACTCTTTGGGTATGAACCTCACAGCTTTATAGTTTGCAATGTCTGCAAACCATGGAGCTTCCTGAATGGCAAATAATTGCTCATCTGGGAAAGTCTCAGAAATCTCAGTAGAAGGGAGGGACGTCCCAACTACTGGCTCTATTCTGGACAGATGATCAGCTACTTGATTCTCTGTCCCTTTTCTGTCTCTTATTTCTATATCAAACTCTTGCAGAAGCAACACCCATCTGATAAGCCTGGGTTTTGAATCCTGCTTAGTGAGTAAGTATTTAAGAGCAGCATGGTCAGTGTACATAATCACTTTGGATCCTACTAGGTAGGATCTAAACTTGTCAATGGCATAAACCACTGCAAGTAATTCTTTTTCTGTGGTTGTGTAGTTCTTTTGTGCGTCATTTAGAACACGGCTGGCATAATAAATGACGTGCAAAAGCTTGTTATGCCTCTGTCCCAACACTGCACCAATGGCATGATCACTGGCATCACACATTAATTCAAATGGCAATGTCCAGTCTGGTGCAGAGATAACTGGTGCTGTGACCAGCTTAGCTTTCAGGGTCTCAAATGCCTGCAGACACTCATTATCAAAGATAAATGGAGTGTCAGCAGCTAGCAGATTACTCAGAGGTTTGGCAATTTTCGAAAAATCCTTGATAAACCTTCTGTAAAATCCTGCATGCCCAAGAAAGCTTCTGATTGCCTTAACATTGGCAGGTGGTGGTAATTTTTCAATTACCTCTACCTTTGCCTTATCCACCTCTATTCCCCTGCTTGAAATTTTGTGCCCAAGGACAATTCCTTCAGTCACCATAAAGTGACATTTCTCCCAGTTTAAAACCAGGTTAGTCTCTTGGCATCTTTTCAAGACAAGTGATAGGTGGTTAAGACAGGAGCTAAATGAGTCTCCATATACTGAAAAGTCATCCATGAAGACTTCCAGAAATTTCTCTACCATATCTGAGAAGATAGAGAGCATGCACCTCTGAAAGGTTGCAGGTGCATTGCATAGACCAAAAGGCATTCTCCTATAGGCAAACACGCCTGAAGGGCAGGTGAATGCTGTTTTCTCTTGGTCCTGAGGGTCTACTGCAATTTGGTTGTAGCCTGAATAGCCATCCAAAAAGCAGTAATAATCATGGCCAGCTAGTCTTTCTAGCATTTGGTCTATGAATGGTAAAGGAAAATGATCCTTTCTGGTGGCTGTATTGAGTCTTCTGTAGTCAATACACATGCGCCACCCTGTGACTGTTCTTGTAGGAACCAGTTCATTTTTTTCATTATGAACCACTGTCATGCCTCCCTTTTTGGGAACAACTTGGACAGGGCTCACCCAGGGGCTATCAGAAATAGGATAAATAATCCCAGCCTCCAGTAATTTAGTGACCTCTTTCTGCACCACCTCCTTCATGGCAGGATTTAGCCTCCTCTGTGGTTGAACCACTGGTTTGGCATTATCCTCCAATAGGATATTGTGCATGCATCTAGCTGGGCTAATACCCTTGAGATCACTTATGGACCACCCAAGAGCTGTCTTGTGTGTCCTTAGCACTTTAATCAGTGCTTCCTCTTCCTGTGGATTTAAAGCTGAGCTTATAATCACTGGAAAAGTGTCACCCTCTCCCAGAAATGCATATTTCAAGGATGATGGTAATGGTTTGAGTTCAGGCTTGGGAGGCTTACCCTCCTCCTGAGGAATTTTCGAAAATTCCTTTACTTCCTCTAGTTCTTCTTGATCAGGTTGAGCATCTTTGAAGATGTCCTCAAGCTCTGATTCTAGGCTTTCAGCCATATTGATCTCTTCTACCAGAGAATCAATAATGTCAACGTCCATGCAGTCTTCTGGTGTGTCTGGATACTGCATAGCTTTCACAGCATTCAACTTGAACTCATCCTCATTGACTCTCAGGGTTACTTCCTCTTTATGTACATCAATGAGAGTTCGTCCAATTGCCAGGAAAGGTCTTCCTAGAATGAGAGTTGCACTTTTGTGCTCCTCCATTTCCAACACCACAAAGTCAGTTGGAAAGGCAAATGGCCCCACCTTGACAATCATGTCCTCTATTATGCCTGATGGGTGTTTAATGGAACCATCAGCAAGTTGGAGGCATATCCTGGTTGGTTTGACTTCTCCAGTCAACCCAAGCTTTCTGATAGTGGATGCAGGTATTAGATTGATGCTTGCTCCAAGATCACATAGGGCTATCTTGGTGCAGGCGCCTTCTAATGTGCAGGGTATCATAAAGCTTCCAGGATCTTGAAGCTTTTCTGGTAAGCTTTTCAAAATGACTGCACTGCATTCTTCAGTGAGAAATACTTTTTCAGTTTCTCTCCAATTCTTCTTATGGCTTAAGATCTCTTTCATGAACTTAGCATAAGAAGGTATTTGCTCAAGTGCCTCTGCAAACGGAATCTTTATTTCAAGAGTCCTTAGATAGTCTGCAAAGCGGGCAAATTGCTTATCCTGTTCCGCTTTGCGGAGTTTCTGAGGATAAGGCATCTTGGCTTGATATTCTTCAACCTTAGATGCTGCAGGTTTATTCCTTACAGAAATGGTTGAAGAGGCCTTGTTAGGGGGATAATCATCAGAGCTCTCAGGTGCCTGATTCTCCTTGGGCGTTTGAACGCCAGGAGTGGATGAAGTTTGGGCGTTAAACGCCAACTTCTCCCCCTTTTCTGGCGTTTGAACGCCAGAACTGGGCAGGGAATGGGCGTTTAACGCCAGCTTTCCTCCCTGTTCTGGCGTTTGAACGCCAGTATTGGACAAGGAATGGGCGTTTAACGCCAACTTTTCTTCCCTTTCTGGCGTTTGAACGCCAATAATATTCCTCTCTGGGCTCTTACTGTCCTCAGAGGGATTTTGAACAGTGGCTTGGTCATCCTCTGTCAATTGTTCCTTAATTGACTTCTTGCTCTTTTGAGCAGTGGCATTCAGTGTTTTCCCACTCCTCAGTTGAACTGCTTGGCATTCTTCTGTTATTTGTTTAGATATTTGCTGTTTTGCTTGATTCAACTGCAGTTCTATGCTCTTGTTAGCAACCTTAGTATCATGGAGCATTTCTTTAAATTCTGCTAACTGTTCTGTCATCAGAAGCAACTGCTGATTAAGCTCATTCATCTGTTCCTGAGGATTAGGATCAGTGACTAATGCCATGACCTCCTCCTTTGGAACGAACTCATTGCTAGAATACAAGTATTGGTTTCTAGCAACAGTGTCTATAAGCTCTTGAGCTTCTTCAATTGTCTTACTCATGTGTATAGATCCACCAGCTGAGTGGTCTAAAGACATCTGAGCTTTTTCTGTAAGCCCATAGTAGAAAATGTCTAACTGTACCCACTCTGAAAACATTTCAGAGGGACATTTTCTTAGCATACCTCTATACCTCTCCCAGGCATTATAAAGGGATTCATTATCCTCTTGTTTAAAGCCTTGGATGTCCAGCCTTAGCTGTGTCATCCTTTTTGGAGGGTAAAAATGATTCAGGAATTTTTCTGATAACTGTTTCCATGTCTTTATGCTTGCTGTAGGTTGGTTATTCAACCACCTTTTTGCTTGATCTTTTACAGCAAATGGAAACAGTAACAGTCTGTAGACATCCTGATCTACCTCTTTATCATGTATTGTGTCAGCAATTTGTAAGAACTGTGCCAGAAACTCAGTAGGTTCTTCCTCTGGAAGACCGGAATACTGGCAATTTTGCTGCACTATGATAATGAGTTGAGGGTTTAGCTCAAAGCTGCTTGCTTTGATGGGAGGTACACAGATGCTACTCCCATATGCAGCTGTACTGGGGTTGGCATAGGACCCCAGAGAAATTCTGGACTGGTTAATTCCACTTAAGTCCATAATGGACAAAAGGGAAATGATAATAATTGCAAAGAGATAAATTTTGTTTGTTTTTTTTTTTTATATATAACCAAAAAAAAAGAAGTTTAAAATAAAATAAAATAAGATAAAAGAAAAATAAAATAGAATTCGAAAATTAAAAATAAAATAAAATCAAAGCAAATTGAGAACTAAATCAATTAGTGAAAAAAAAGATTTTGAAAACAGCAATTAAGAAGATGTGATTGAAAAAATTTTTATGAAAAAGATTTGATTCTAAAAAAAAGGAAAGAGAAAAACACAAAAAGACACCAAACTTAAAATTTTAGAAAATCAAACACTAATTTTTTCGAAAATTTTAAAGGAGAAACACAAAGAGGACACCAAACTTAGAATTTTTATAAATCAAAAAGGGACTAAGAACAATAGAAAAAAATTCGAAAATTAAAAGAAGAAAAACAAAAAGCATGCAATTGACACCAAACTTAGAATATGAACTAGACTCAACTAAAAGGCTCTAAACCAACAAAAATAAAACAGTCCTAATCTAAGCAACAAGACAAGCCGTCAGTTGTCCAAACTCGAACAATCCCCGGCAACGGCGCCAAAAACTTGGTGCACGAAATTGCAATAACACTTTTGCAATCCCGCACAACTAACCAGCAAGTGCACTGGGTCGTCCAAGTAATACCTTGCGTGAGCAAGGGTCGATCCCACGGAGATTGTCGGCTTGAAGCAAGCTATGGTTATCTCGTAAATCTTAGTCAGGATAGCAGAAATTATCAGGATTGTTTGTGAAAAGCAAAAGAACATGAATTGGTTACTTGTATTGCAGTAATGGAGAACAGGTTGAGGTTTGGAGATGCTCCATCTTCTGAATCTCTCCTTTTCTACTGTCTTCTTCATCAAACACGCAAGTCTCCTTCCATGGCAAGCTCGTATAGGGTTTCACTGTTGTCAGCAGCTACCTCCCATCCGCGCAGTGAAAGCTAATGCACACACTCTGTCACAGTGCTGCCAATCACCGGTTTGGTTCCCTCCCCTACCGGAATAGAATCACTCTTTTGCGTCTGTCACTAACGCCCAGTAGGTTACAGGTTTGAAGCACGTCACAGTCATTCAATCATTGAATCCTACTCAGAATACCACAGACAAGGTTTAGACCTTCCGGATTCTCTTGAATGCTGCCATCAGGTCCTGCCTATACCACGAAGATTCCGATTAAAGAACCCAAGAGATAACTACTCAATCTAAGATAGAACAGAGGTGGTTGTCAGGCACGTGTTCATAGTTGAGAATGATGATGATTGTCACGGATCATCACATTCATCCGGATTAAGAACGAGTATTATCTTAGAATGGAAGCAAGCATGATTGAATAAGAAACAGTAGTAATTGCATTAATCCATCAAGACACAGCAGAGCTCCTCACCCCCAACCATGGGGTTTAGAGACTCATGCTATGGAAGAAAACGTGTAAAATGTCATAAGGTTGCATAAGGTACGGATACAATGTCAAAAGATCCTATAAGTAGTAAACTAGTGTCCTAAGGTTTACAGAAATGAGTAAATGACAGAAAAATCCACTTCCGGGCCCACTTGGTGTGTGCTTGGGCTGAGCAATGAAGGAATTTCGTGTAGAGACCTTTTCTGGAGTTAAACGCCAGCTTTCATGCCAGTTTGGGCGTTTAACTCCAGCTTTTATGCCAGTTCCGGCGTTTAACGCTGGAATTTCTGTAGGTGACTTTGAGCGCCGGTTTGGGCCATCAAATCTTGGGCAAAGTATGGACTATTATATATTGCTGGAAAGCCCAGGATGTCTACTTTCCAATGCCGTTGAGAGCGCGCCAATTGGGCTTCTGTAGCTCCAGAAAATCCACTTCGAGTGCAGGGAGGTCAGAATCCAACAGCATCTGCAGTCCTTTTCAGTCTCTGGATCAGATTTTTGCTCAGGACCCTCAATTTCAGTCAGAAAATACCTGAAATCACAGAAAAACACACAAACTCATAGTAAAGTCCAGAAAAGTGAATTTTAATTAAAAACTAATAAAAATATACTAAAAACTAACTAAAAGATACTAAAAACATACTAAAAACAATGCCAAAAAGCATACAAATTATCCGCTCATCAGTGGACGCAATAAGCTGAGCAATAGCAAGCCTTTTCCATCATCTTCTCAGCAACAGACAGAGAATTCTGAACAAAACACTTCTAATTTAGCCAATCTAGTCTCTGATCTGTCAAAGACCACTTTCAGTTTCATGAGTGAAACAAGATCCTCCATCAGAAATCTGGAGGCACAAGTGGGCCAGCTGAGTAAGAAAGTCATTGAAACTCCTCCCAGTATTCTCCCAAGCAATACAGAAGAGAATCCAAAAGGAGAGTGCAAGGCCATTGATGTGATCAATATGGCCGAATGCACAAGGGAGGAGGAGGACGAAAATCCTAGTGAGGAGGACCTCTTGGGACGTCTCTCAAGCAAGAGGGAGTTTCCTATTAAGGATCCAAAGGAATCTGAGGCTCATACAGAGACCATAGAGATTCCATTAAATCTCCTTCTGCCATTCATGAGCTCTGAAGACTATTCTTCCTCTGAAGAGGATGAAGATGTGACTGGAGAGCAAGTTGCTCAATATTTAGGAGCTATCATGAAGCTGAATGCCAAGTTGTTTGGTAATGAGACTTGGGAAAGTGAACCTCCCTTGCTCATTGGTGAACTAGACACCTGGATTCAGAAAATTTTACCTCAAAAGAGACAAGATCCTGGCAAATTCTTAATACCTTGTACCATAGGCACCATGACCTTTGAAAAAGCTCTGTGTGATCTGGGGTCAGGGATAAATCTTATGCCACTCTCTGTAATGGAGAAGCTGGGGATCATTGAGGTACAACCTGCCTTGTTCTCATTACAATTGGCAGACAAGTCATTAAGACAAGCTTGTGGAGTAGTAGAGGACGTGTTAGTAAAGGTTGAAGGCCTTTACATCCCTGCTGATTTCATAATCTTAGACACTAGGAAGGAAGAGGATGAGTGTATCATCCTTGGAAGACCTTTCCTAGCCACAGCAGGAGCTGTGATAGATGTCAACAGAGGTGAATTAGTCCTTCAATTGAATGGGGACTACCTTGTATTTAAGGCACATGGCCATCCCTCTGTGACAAAAGAGAGTAAGCATGAAGAGCTTCTCTCAGTTCAGAGTCAAGAAGAGCCCCCACAGTCAAACTCTAAGTTTGGTGTTGGGAGGCCACAACCAAACTCTAAGTTTGGTGTTAGGACCCCATATCCAAACTCTAAGTTTGGTGTTGGGAGTTTTATAACATTGACCTGATCACCTTGTGATTCCATGAGAGCCCACTGTCAAGCTATTGACATTAAAGAAGCGCTTGTTGGGAGGCAACCCAATTTTTAATTATCTAATTTTTATTTTATTTTATTTTATTGTTATTTTGTGTTTTATTAGGTACATGATCATGTGGAGTCACGAAAAAAATATAAAAATTAAAAACAGAATCAAAAACAGCAGAAGAAAAATCACGCCCTGGAGGGAGGACATACTGGAGTTCAACGCCAGTAAGGAGCATCTGACTGGCGTTCAACGCCAGAGCAGAGCATGAATCTAGCGCTGAACGCCAGAAACAAGCAACATTCTGGCGTTTGAACGCCAGGAATGTGCCTTGAGAAAAGCTGGCGCTGAACGCCAGTAACAAGCATGGAACTGGCGTTCAACGCCAGAAACATGCTACACATGGGCGTTGAACGCCCAGAGTGTGCATCATCTCGGCGTTTAAATGCCAGAATGGTGTGCAAAGGCATTCTATATGCCTAATTGGTGCAGGGATGTAAATTCTTGACACCTCAGGATCTGTGGACCTCACAGGATCATCTCAGGATCTGTGGACCCCACAGGATCCCCACCTAACATATTCCCACCTTACCTCTTAATCCATCCACTCTTCCCCATAAACCCCACCTACCTTCAAAATTCAAAAACACTTTTCCACCCAAACCCACCCTAAATGACTGAAACTACACCCCTTCCCCTCCCTATATATACCCTTCCATTCTACTTCATTTCCACACAACACAAACCCCCTCTTCTACACCTTGACCGAATCCTTCTCCCCTCACTCTCCTCCATATTTTCTTCTTCTTCTTCTTCTCTTCTTTCTTCTATTGCTCGAGGGCGAGCAATATTTTAAGTTTGGTGTGGTAAAAGCATAAGCTTTTTGTTTTTCCATTACCATCAATGGCACCTAAGGCCGGATAATCCTCTAGAAAAGGAAAAGGGAAGACAAAAGCTTCCACCTCCGAGTCATGGGAGATGGAAAGATTCATCTCCAAAAGCCATCAAGACCATTTCTATGATGTTGTGGCAAAGAAGAAGGTGATCCCTGAGGTCCCTTTCAAGCTCAATAAAAATGAGTATCCAGAGATCCGACATGAAATCCGAAGAAGAGGTTGGGAAGTCCTAACCAACCCCATGCAACAAGTCAGAATCTTAATGGTTCAAGAATTCTATGCCAATGCATGGATCACTAAGAACCATGATCAAAGTATGATCCCGAGCCCAAAGAATTATCTCACAATGGTTCGGGGGAAATACTTAGATTTTAGTCCGGAAAATGTGAGGTTGGCATTCCACTTGCCCATGATGCAAGGAGATGAACGCCCCTACACTAGAAGGGTCAACTTTAATCAAAGGTTGGACCAAGTCCTTATGGACATATGTGTGGAAGGAGCTCAATGGAAAAGAGACTCCAAAGGCAAGCCAGTTCAACTGAGAAGACTGGACCTCAAGCCTGTGGCTAGAGGATGGTTGGAGTTCATTCAACGCTCCATCATTCCCACTAGCAACCGATCTGAAGTTACTGTGGATCGGGCCATCATGATTCATAGCATCATGATTAGAGAGGAAGTAGAAGTTCATGAAGCTCATCATCAAGAAATCCCTGAGATGCCTCAAGGGATGCACTTTCCTCCCAACAACTATTGGGAACAACTCAACACTTCCTTAGAAGATTTGAGCTACAATGTGGAACAATTAAGGGTGGAACATCATGAGCACTCCATCATTCTCCATGAAATAAGAGAAGATCAAAGAGCAATGAGGGAGGAGCAACAAAGGCAAGGAAGGGACATAGAAGAGCTTAAGGACATTGTTGGTCCTTCAAGAAGAAGACGCCACTAAGGTGGATTCATTCCTTGTTCTTATTTCTTTCTGCTTTTCGGTTTTTATGTTGTGTTTATCTATGTTTTGTGTCTCTACTTCATGATCATTAGTATGTAGTAACTATGTCTTAAAGTTATGAATAATTCCATGAATCCTTCACCTCTCTTAAATGAAAAATGTTCCTAATTCAAAAGAACAAGAAGTACATGAATTTTGAATTTATCCTTGAATTTAGTTCAATTATATTGATGTGGTGACAATACTTTTTGTTTTCTGAATGAATGCTTGAACAGTACATATTTTTGATCTTGTTGTTTATGAATGTTAAAGTTGTTGGCTCTTGAAAGAATGATGAATAAAGAGAAATGTTATTGACAATCTGAAAAATCATGAAATTGATTCTTGAAGCAAGAAAAAGCAGTGAATAGCAAAAGCTTGCGAAAAAAAATGGTGAAAAAAAATAGAAAGAAAAAGAAAAAGCAAGCAGAGAAAGCCAATAGCCCTTAAAACCAAAAGGCAAGGGTAAAAAGGATCCAAGGCTTTGAGCATCAATGGATAGGAGGGCCCAAGGAAATAAAATCCAGGCCTAAGCGGCTAATTCAAGCTGTCCCTAACCATGTGCTTGTGTTATGCAGGTCCAAGTGAAAAACTTGAGACCGAGTGGTTAAAGTCGTGATCCAAAGCAAAAAGAGTGTGCTTAAGAGCTCTGGACACCTCTAACTGGGGACTCTAGCAAAGCTAAGTCACAATCTGAAAAGGTTCACCCAGTCATGTGTCTGTGGCATTTATGTATCCGGTGGTAATACTGAAAAACAAAATGCTTAGGGCCACGGCCAAGACTCATATGTAGTTGTGTTCAAGAATCAACATACTTAACTAGGAAAGTCAATAACACTATCCGAAATTCTAAGTTCCTAGAGAAGCCAATCATTCTAAACTTCAAAGAAAAAAGTGAGATGCCAAAACTGTTCAGAAGCAAAAAGCTACAAGTCCCGCTCATCTAATTAGAATTAATATTCATTGATATTTTGGAATTTATAGTATATTCTCTTCTTTTTATCCTATTTGATTTTCAGTTTCTTGGGGACAAGCAACAATTTAAGTTTGGTGTTGTGATGAGCGGATAATTTATACGCTTTTTGGCATTGTTTTTAGGTAGTTTTTAGTAAGTTCAAGCTACTTTTAGGGATGTTTTCATTAGTTTTTATGTTAAATTCACATTTATGGACTTCACTATGAGTTTGTGTGTTTTTCTGTGATTTCAGGTAATTTTTGGCTGAAATTGAGGGACCTGAGCAAAACTCTGAGAAGGAGGCTGACAAAGGACCGCTGATGCTGTTGGAATCTGACCTCCCTGCACTCGAAATGGATTTTCTGGAGCTAAAAAACTCCAAATGGCGCGCTCTCAACGGCGTTGGAAAGTAGACATCCAGAGCTTTCCAGCAATATATAATAGTTCATACCTTATTTGGGAATTGATGACGTAAACTGGCGCTCAACGCCAGTTCCATGTTGCTGTCTGGAGTAAAACGCTAGAAACACGTCACGACCCGGAGTTGAACGCCCAAAACATGTTACAACTTGGGATTCAACTCCAATAGAAGCCTCAGCTCGTGGATAGATCAAGCTCAGCCCAAACATACACCAAGTGGGCCCCGGAAGTAGATTTATGCATCAATTACTTACTTCTGTAAACTCTAGTAGCTAATTTATTATAAATAGAACTTTTTACTAGTGTATTAGACATCTCTGGATGCCTAGTCCTTAGACCATGGGGGCTGGCCATTCGGCCATGCCTGAACCTTTCACTTATGTATTTTCAACGGTGGAGTTTCTACACACCATAGATTAAGGGTGTGGAGCTCTGCTGTACCTCAAGTTTCAATACAATTACTATTATTTTCTATTCAATTCTCTTTATTCCTATTCTAAGATATTCGTTACACTTCAACTTGATGAATGTGATGATCCGTGACACTCATCATCATTCTCACCCATGAACGCACGTGACTGACAACCACTTCCGTTCTACCTTAGGCCGGGCGCATATCTCTTGGATTCCTTAATCAGAATCTTCGTGGTATAAGCTAGAATTGATGGCGGCATTCATGGGAATCCGGAAAGTCTAACCTTGTCTGTGGTATTCCGAGTACGATTTCGGAATTGAATGACTGTGACGAACTTCAAACTCCTGAAGGCTGGGCGTTAGTGACAGACGCAAAAGAATCAAGGGATTCTATTCCAACCTGATTGAGAACCGACAGATGATTAGTCGTGCTGTGACAGAGCATTTGGACCATTTTCACTGAGAGAATGGGATGTAGCCATTGACAACGGTGATGCCCTACATACAGCTTGCCATGGAAAGGAGTAAGAAGGATTGGATGAATGTAATAAGAAAATAGAGATATGGAAGGAGCACAGCACCTCCATGCACCTATCTGAAATTCCCACTATTGATTTACATAAGTATTTCTATCCTATTTTATTTTCTGTTTATTATTAATTTTTGAAATCCATAATCAATTACTATCCGCCTGATTGAGATTTACAAGATGACCATAGCTTGCTTCATACCAACAATCTCTGTGGGATCGACCCTTACTTACGTAAGGTATTACTTGGATGACCCAGTACACTTGCTGGTTAAGTTGAACGGAGTTGTGTCCACACATAGCAAAGAGCCATTAAATAAATCTCATGCAAATACAAAGAGAATGAATCACAATTTCATCCACCACTAAGTATTCTTGTTAATTAAGCAATGATTTCATGATTTCATGAGTATTACTTTGATTTACTTTGAATTCTTTTGTTACAGGAGAAATTGGAAGAAAGTCAATAGAAATGAGCAAAAAAATAGGTGTTGGAGAAAACAGAATGGGTACTGGATCAAACAGCAAGGTTTATGGACCTGAACAGAAAGACCCTGACATGAAACCTTATAGAACGTCCAACGTGTCATTTGTACCTCTCCTCTAAGAAGCCAAAAGAAGCTCACATTGAACCCAAAGGAGGGCACGTCCAATGTGCCATTTGGTGGCACCCTCTAGTGACTCACTCAAGCTTCACGTCCATCGTGAGAGAGAGCACGTCCAACATGCATTTAGAGCTCCCTCCCAAGGGCTCACCTTTAACCTTTGTGTTTAACGTGCCTAGTGGCACGTCCAACTCACCATCAAGCCTCCTCAAAGCATGTCTAATGTGTGTGAGCTGCGTCTATCATGCCTTAATCATGGCACCTCTAGTGATCAATTTCAAGCCACGTTGGATGTGTCCACTTGTGTCCAATGCATGAACCTTTCACCCTCCAAGGTTTTTTGATTTTTTTCACTAATCTCTAAGCCTTTAAGTTTAAATGAGAGATTGAATATTAGGCACAAGGCTCATGTCATTTAGCATTGATTGAAGATCAATTGGAAAAGGATCTAAAGCTTGACTTGAGAAGAAAAACATTAATTAGTTAGATTTGATTCTATTTTAGTTTGATTTTGTTTTTGAACTTTGAATTTTAGGTTTTAAGGTAACATATATAAGGAAATAAGACACATACGTGAGTCCTCTTCTCCGCTCATTCTTTGGCAGTTTTTACAATTCATAATTCTAGGTTTTCTTTTGATCATGGGCAACTAATCTCCTCTATTAAAGTTAGGAACTATGTTCATCTTTTTATGGATTATTAATCTAGGTGTTTTACTTTATTTGAGGTTCATGATTTGATTTATTTCATAATTGAATTTTTGTTTCTTCATCCCTAAAGATTTGGAATTGTTGAAAAATATTCTAACTCTATTTTGAATTCTAAATATTGTTTTGGAAAAAGTAATATTGGAATTAGCTTGAAAACTCTTTCTCACTACTTTTTAATTTAACAAGGAATAGTATTTTCAAAGAGTGTGTGACACGTAGGATTTTCAATTGTCCTAGTCTGAATAAGTGACATAAAATGTGGATTAGAAAACATTTGAAAATCATTCTTTCTTGTTAGTTTCAATTGTTTAGAACTAGCTTGGATAAGTGACATATAATTCAACTTAAGGACTATTCTTGAATCTTATTTGAAACTAAATCTGTTTTGTGCTTCTTGAATCTTTATTAGCGATTAATTAGGTTAAAGAGAAATTGAATTTCCAAGGAATTGGAATTTGATTATTTAATATTTGTCGTGATTGATCATTTCATGCCTTAATTAAATGAATACAAGGATTGTTTTCCTAAGGAGTGAATATCTCTGAAACCTTAATATTCTCACCATCATTGTCTTCACAACTCACTGTTTGCTACTTTTATTGCCTCTATTTTTACACGTTTGTTTTTTTTTAATCACTCATTTCTCTGTTTATGTGATTTGTCTAATTATAATAATCAATTAATCATTGTTGTTTAGTCCTTTAATTCTCGTGGGAATGATAACCCATTCGCCGTGGTATTACTTGATACCATTTGATGTACTTGCCAAGTTGTGGGTTTGAAAAATTCTGCATCAAGTTTTTGGCGCTGTTGCCAGGAATTAACCAAGATTGACATCAAATTGGTTAATTGATTGCTTACATTAGACCTTTATTTTTTCTGTTTTTCTTTTAGTTTTCATCTTACTTGAAATTTTTTTTCACTTTGACGTAGGAAATTCTACTTTCTTTTGGTGTTTTGTATTCATGCAGGATAACCAAGAACAGGAGCCTTTTCTATATGACCCCTGAGATTGAGCTAACCTTCTGAAGACAGAGAAAACAAAAGAGAAGAAAGAGGGTTGATGAGTCCATATTTAATGATAATTTTTTGCTTGAATTGGATGGATTTCATCATATAAACTCACACTTAATCACCAAAATAGCATACTTTTGTGTTTTATCCCTAAATTGAACCTAAATGTGAAAACATATATTTTTGTGCTTAAATTGAGTAATTTAATTATACTTTTATTCCATTCGATGCCGTGATATGTTTGTGAGTGATTTTAGGTCCTAGAGGCAAGATTGGCTAGGCAAAAGTAGAAAGAAGCATGCAAGAAGGGAGAACACATGAAGAAAACAAAGGAGAAGTATACACTAACGTGTGCATGCACACAACCACCTGTGCGTATGCACAAGTAACCAAACCAACAAATGTGCGTACGCATACATCTGTGCGTATGCACAAGTGGCGAAACATCAAGTGTGCATACGCACACAGCTATGCGTACGCACAGGCCGTCGCGCGTGACTTCATTAATGAAGCACGTGGCTTGCAATTTTGGGGCTCTCTTGGCTCAATTTTTGAAGTGCTGAAGCCTTTTGGAAGTGATATATCAAAGGGGAATGAAGACATATGGAGGCATTAGGTTTTATTAGTTTTTCTTAGGTTTTCATTAGTTTTAGGAAGCTTCCATAGATAATTTAGGAGTAGAAGTTGCGTAGATAAAAATTCTCTTTTAGAGTTTACTTAAATCTCCATTGTAGCATTTTATAGTTAAGTTTTTATCTTGGATTTTGCTATCTCATTGTAAGTATTCCTTAATTCCCTCTTTAATTTCACTACTTTTACTACATTTTTCTCTTGTTCAATTTACTTGTTAATATTTCCAATTTTGATTTCTTGAAATTTTGGTTGATGAATTTAATATTTTAAGCTTTATATTTGCTTGATTGCATGTTTATTGTTGATATTATGAATAGTTTGGTTATAGGTTTTATTTTTCTTTGCAATTTCCTATGTTTTGGTTTTATGCCCACCAAGTGTTTGGGAAAATACCACTAGGTAATTTTGAGTAGCTTTTCATACCTTGGCTTGGGAAATGAGTTCCTAGGATACTAGAGTCATAATATTTGACATTTAGTGGTAATTCTTGGGTAGTTAGTTAGCTTTTGTTTCCATTGATGCTAGCTTTTTACTAAGAAATTTAGTAAGTTAGCTAGGACTTATGGATTAAGGTCAATTATGCTTGCTTGACTTACACCTCGGTGTTAGGGGTTGACGAAGTGAAACTGACTCATTATAGTTGCCATAGTTGTGGTTATCACAATGATAGGATTCCTTAATTCTCATTCCCAAGTCAAGGCTCTATTATACATATCTTTGCATTTTCACTAGTCTTGACCTTACTTCCTTTTCTCTTGCATTACTTTCAATTTTGACCGTCTCTTAGTTCTTTTATTTCTTAGTTCTTTTAATCTTTCATTTCTTAATTGCAAAACCCCTTTTCCTCACAACTGAAAGTGTGACATCTCAATTGCATTCCTAGGGAGAACGACCGGAGGTTTAATTACTCTCGGTTATATTTTTATTTGAAAAATTAAACTTTGATGTTGGTCGATTGTTGGGTTAGGACTATACTTGCAATGCCAATTCTATTTTGAGAAAAATTTCTAACCAACTTTAGAGTGGTGTTGAGATTTTGCTTTTTTAATGTCTTAGGACCCGATTAGCTTGAGAAAAATATTCACTCTTTCTTATTTGACGCTTGGGTAAGGTAAGAACTTGAGAACCCTAGCTTTTTCCTTAATTGAGTATGTTGGATTTTAAATTTTGGGTATATCAATGTTATAAAATGTGTTAGGTGTGTATGTATATGTGATATGAAGCTATTGGATGTGTTGGAAGCTTAAGTGGAAGCTTGGGTGGGTGCTAGAGCTGAGTTTTTGGTGTTGAAGGCTTGCTTTTCGCCTAAGTGGGTTGCCTTGGATTATACGTGGAAATCGGCCAAGGTATGGTTTAGGTTTCTCGTATTTAATATATAATGTCTTGTGAAAACTTAGGCTAGATGACCATATGATAGGTTGGAATGCATGATTGTGCTTAATGCGTAGTAAAATTTTTGAAGGATGTTGAATGAGTATGAGAATGGATTGATGGTTATTACTTGTTGGTGATGGTGTTGTAGTGAGAATTTATGAATATGAATTATTATTGTTGTTTCATTAATGTATAATGTTATTTTAGATATGGATGGTTGAATTGGAGTAGTTGAAATGATGTGTTGTATGCTATGGAAAGAATGAGGATATGGAGAAGGTAATTTGGATTATTTTAATGTTGTGTAGAACCTTGGAATTGTTGGTTGAAAATCTTGTTTTGGTGAAAATTGAGGTTTGAGGTTTTTGTGTAAAACGAATTTTTGGCCAAATTTTGGTGAGCCATAACTCGGCTTCTAGACTCCGAAATTGTTTCAAATCTATTTCATATGAAAATTGGGTCTGTATGGTTCATGCTGTTCGAAGAATAGATGAACAATGTTTTAAAACAAAAAAGTTATATGCGTCGGAAGTTCGGAGTGCAAAACTGAAAATTCTGCAGCATTCAGCATTTTTGCTGTTCTGCACAGCTTGCATACGCGACTACTGCACGCGACGCAACCAAACTCTTTGGGTTTGGCATCTTGCGTATGCGAGCAGTGTGTTTGCATACGCGAACAATGGTTTTTACGGGGTTGCATACGCGACCACCTGAACGCGACGTGACCAACCTTTCTGAGTTGGGCATCTCGCGTACGTGAGCATGAAAATTCGCACGCCCACACGTACGCGTGGCCCCTGTTTCAGCAAATCAAGGTTTTTTATTTTAAAGCTAAATTTCAAACTTCTAAACCTCTATTTTCATTCCTTTAAAACTTGTTCATAGTAGTAAGCCTAGTAATAAGAGGAAGCTAGGAAGCGAAGGTAACTTGAGAGTGAAGCAAGTTGTGGAGTAATGAACTAATGATTGTAATGGGGTGATTTTAAGCTTGATAAGTGTTAACTGAACTTATATAATTATGAAGATGATAATAATGAATTTCAATTGAGTGAAAGATGGGTTGAAAATGATGATGACCTTAAGGTGTGATGGTGGTATATTTGAATGAATTTTAATGATGATGAGATTGAATGTGATTGCATTATGCTTCCGGTAAGATACAGTGGCATTATCCACTTGTTCCGGGTAAGAGGAGAGATTGTCGGGTAAGATGCAGTGGTGTATCCACTTGCTCTGGTTAAGAGTTCGAAGCTCCGGGTAAGATACAATGGTGGAATTCTGTCGCCGCTTGCTCCGAGTTGAGAACTATAACACCGTCTGGGTAAGAGGCAGTGGTGAGGTTGTCCCCTACTCTGGGTACGCGGGTAAGATGCAAGGGTTGAGGCATTTTCCCACTTGCTCCGTGTTTGGTGTCCTGTCCAGGGTTAGCTATCGGACATGTCGGGTTTGGCTTTATAACCAACAGATGAGACTCATCAGTCATAGGACAGGCGGACAGGCATACATCATGTGCATATTGTTTGCTTTGCTTGCTTGTGCATTAATTGAGATTTCCTAAGTGATTATAATATGCTATTTGTTATATTTGTTATCTGTGTTACCTATATTCTACCTGTGTGTGCCATTGTTTGTTTGTTTGTCTATGTAATTTTACCGGAGATGGAGAAACGGAGGGGAGGCAGAGAGATTTAGGGTTCTAGGTAAGTTTTAGTTAGATTTAAGAAATTGGTTAAGTTTAGAAAGTCTTGGAGAACCACCCTGATTCTTGGTTTCTGTTTTAGTTCTTTAAGTTTTAAAATCAGAGTGTTGGCATTCTAAGATTGCCTCTGGCATTTCCAAGACCTTATATCTTATGTGCGTGGCACCTTTACCATGTCGAGAACCCCCGGTTTCCATTCCATACAGACATTTTTGTGTTTTCAGATGCAGGTGGGGAGGCATCTCGCTAGGCGTCTGGAGCTCTGCAGCAAAGTGGGCATCTTGGGACTTTATTTTGTGTAGCTTATATATGTTCATATGTATGGAATTCTCCGCATAACTTGTTTTACTTTTGTGCCTCTTAAAGGTGTATGGAGACCTAGGGTTTAATATACGTATTTTGGGTTTTGGGTTATGTATATATGTATGTAAATATTCTCCGGCCAGCCATAGCTTCGCAGGGTGAGTTAGGAGCTTGTTATTTTGTACTCTTGACCCTCTATTCCTACCTTCAATTTAATTATAGTTATGAACTTCAGTTGTCTTCGCACGCAAATAATCTTGTTTTGGAGCGTTGCGCTTTTAATTGCGCATTTTTGCTTTACCCGTTTTTCAAGACTCTTCGTATACTATATCCTTTTTAATATTACATATAAATTTTTTCATCTTTAGAGTCGTAATACCACACCACCTCTATTTTACGGCTTAAGTGTAAAATTCTGTGTGGTAGGTTGTTACATTATCACCCCCATAAATAATAGTTGTGGGAGTAGCATAGTGATGCCCATTGTAGATGCAAATAACTTTGAGTTGAAACCTCAACTCATATCCTTGGTGCAACAAAACTGTTAATTTATATCTAGCTTCCTACAAATATGTGACACAGTCAAATTCAATGGTGTCTCTGCTGAAGCATATTACTTGATGTTGTTCCTATTCTCTGTAAGGGACCAAGCTAAGCAGTGGCTTGAAACTCAACCAAAGGAGAGCATTACAACATGGGATTATTTAGTTCAGGAGTTCTTAACTAAATTCTTTCTACCACAAAAGATGGCAAAGATGAGACATGATATCCAAACTTTCACTGAGAAAGATGAAAAATCTCTCTACGAAGCTTGAGAGAGGTACAAAGAAATGTTGAGAAAGTGCCATCCAAATATGTTTGCTGATTGATTTAGACAATCAAAGAAAAATAAGAGATGTGTGATGGATTTAGACACACTAAATACTCTTTTAGCACCGAATAAAGTGATGTCTCAACAAATTGCCTCACTCACAAAGCAATTGAGAGAAATGCAAGTCTCAATAGTGGCTACACAAGTGAGTTGCAACTTATGTGGAGGAGCTCACAAGGATGAAGAATATGGGTTGTCCAAAAAGGAGAAAGTACATTACATGAGAAATTTTCAAAAGCCATCACACAATGACCCTTTTTCCAAAACCTACAACCCTGGATGGAGGAACTACCCTAACTTTGGCTGAAGGAACCACAATCAAAATCAAAGAACTAACAACTTCAATACCTTCAACAATCCACACCCATTCCAGACACCACCCACACAACCACCACAAAACCCACCAAGAATAAATTTTCTGGAAAATGCCTTAGAAACACTCACCCAACATATATCTGCATTTATCCAAAGAAGCAACATTTTCATATAGCAAACCTTCAATTTCATGCCAGAAACTAAAGCCACTTTTAATAACTAATGACAAGTCATCTTATGCTAGTTTTACAAGCATTTTTCATTAGTTTCATTAGGTTTTATGCACTTTCTTGCACAATAAGTAAGTAAGTGGAGTGGATTTTCATGATTATCTTGAATCAATCAAACATCATGTATTTTACACAAAATCATAGGTTTTATGCTAGAATTAATTGATTTTATAAATGATGCAAAGATCTTGTGATTTTGGTGAGGCTTTGATGTATTTGTTTGGTTGATAACAGGTGAAAAGATAAAGGAAAAGAAAAAGAAAGCACAAATTAAGCTCAAACAAAGGAAAGAAAAATTTTAGGCACACTTTGAAGTTTGAGCACGCTTTGGACCTTAGGCCACGCTTTTAAAAGCATGGCCCATGACAATAAAAGCGTTGCATTCGAAGAAGGAACCAACACACCAAGAAGGCTAGCGTTCGAGAATGAGAGCGTAGCATTTCCTTTTGGCAACGTTCTCGTGCCTCTCAAGTCTTGGGGAGAAGGCTCAACTAGGTAGCGTTCAATGTTTTGAACGTAGCGCACCAAGAGGAAGGCTTAGCGAAGAGCAATGTTCAAATAAGTGAACGCTACGTTCACTATATCTACCTTTTTCGTGGATTGTCAAGCCAAGAAAGGAAGGCTCGCAGCAAGCGAACCAAGGTGGCGTTCAAAAGTTCCAACGCCACGCTCACTCTTGGCAACGTTTTTGTGCTTCTCAACCAAGGGAAGCTGGGCTCAAAGCAAACCAAGGAGGTAGCGTTCAAAGAAGTGAACGCTACGTTCACTAGCCTTACCATTTTCGTGCCTCTCAATCAAGGGAAGCAAGGCACAACATCAAAGCAACTAGGAGCGCTCAAAAATTGCAACGTAGCACTCAAAGAGGGAGCACCAAGGGAGCAAAGCCAACGTTCAAATAGTGAACGTAGCATTCAAAGAGTGAATGCAATGGGCAAGGAGGATTGGCACGTGACAAGGCACACAATGCTAAGTGAACTTAGCGTTCACAAAAGCCAACGAAGCGCTCCACTAGAGCATGCCTCCAACGCAATTTCAATCAATTGCCATCTTGGATCCATTTCTTCACAAATCACAAGGCCCACTCCAAGTTTTGAAGACAAAAATAGAAAGTGTATAAATAGGATCAGATTTAATTTGTAGGAACTTTTAGCTCATTTTAGTTTTTCACTTTTAATTTCCATTTACTTTTGAATTTGGGAATTGGGATTAGATCTAGTTTGCTTTCTGCTTTCATTTTCTTTTTTCTGAAACTTCTACTTTCTGTTTTGGGTTTTTGAATTCAAATTGAAGAACTCCATTGAATTTTTTGATCTGAGGAGCATTGATGAGCGGATAATTTATACGCTTTTTGGCATTGTTTTTAGTATGTTTCTAGTAGGATTTAGTTAGTTTTTAGTATATTTTTATTAGTTTTTAGTTAAAATTCACTTTTCTGGACTTTACTATGAGTTTGTATGTTTTTCTGTGATTTCAGGTATTTTCTGGCTGAAATTGAGGGACCTGAGCAAAAATCTGATTCAGAGACTGAAAAGGACTGCAGATGCTGTTGGATTCTGACCTCCCTGCACTCGAAGTGGATTTTCTGGAGCTATAGAAGCCCAATTGGCGCGCTCTTAACGGCGTTGGAAAGTAGAAATCCTGGGCTTTCCAGCAATGTATAATAGTCTATACTTTGCCCGATATTTGATGGCCTAAACCGGCGTTCCAAATCAGCTTAAGAATGCCCTGCGTTAAACGCCGGAACTGGCACAAGAATGGGAGTTAAACGCCCAAACTGGCACAAAAGCTGGCGTTTAACTCCAAGAAGAGTCTCTACACGAAAATGCTTCAATGCTCAGCCCAAGCACACACCAAGTGGGCCCGGAAGTGGATTTTTATGTCATTTACTCATCTTTGTAAACCTTAAGCTACTAGTTCTCTATAAGTAGGACCTTTTGCTATTGTATTTTCATCTTGGGATCTTAGATCATCTTTAGATCTTTGAATCTTTTGATCCTTGATCATTTTGAGTCTTTTGATCATGTATTGGGAGGCTGGCCATTCGGCCATGCCTGAACCTTGTTCTTATGTATTTTCAACGGTGGAGTTTCTACACACCATAGATTAAGGTGTGGAGCTCTGCTGTACCTCGAGTATTAATGCAATTACTATTGTTCTTCTATTCAATTCAGCTTGTTCTTATTCCAAGATATTCATTCGCACTCAAGAACTTGATGAATGTGATGATTATGTGACGCTCATCATCATTCTCACTTATGAACGCGTGCCTGACAACCACTCCCGTTCTACAAGCAAACAAGGCTTGAATGTTTATCTCTTGGATTCTTTAATCGGAATCTTCGTGGTATAAGCTAGAATTGATGGCGGCATTCAAGAGAATCCGGAAGGTCTAAACCTTGTCTGTGGTATTCTGAGTAGGATTCAATGATTGAATGACTGTGGCGAGCTTCAAACTCCTGAAGGCTGGGCGTTAGTGACAGACGCAAAAGAATCAATGGATTCTATTCCAACCTGATTGAGAACTAACAGATGATTAGCCGTGCCGTGACAGGGTGCATTGAACATTTTCACTGAGAGGACGGGACTGTAGCCACTGACAATGGTGATGCCCAACATACAGCTTGCCATGGAAAGGAGTAAGAAGGATTGGATGAAGACAGTAGGAAAGCAGAGAGACGGAAGGGACAAAGCATCTCCATTCGCTTATCTGAAGTTCTCACCAATGAATTACATAAGTATCTCTATCTTTATCTTTATGTTTTATTCATATATCATCCATGACCATTTGAATCTGCCTGACTAAGATTTACAAGGTGACCATAGCTTGCTTCATACCAGCAATCTCCGTGGGATCGACCCTTACTCGCGTAAGGTTTATTACTTGGACGATCCAGTGCACTTGCTGGTTAGTTGTGCGAAGTTGTGTTTATACCATGGTATTGAGCACCAAGTTTTTGGATTCATTACCGGGGATTATTTGAGTTGTGAAAAGTAGTGATCACAATTTCGTGCACCAAATTTTTGGCGCCGTTGCTGGGGATTGTTTCGAGTATGGACAACTGACGGTTCATCTTGTTGCTTAGATTAGTTATTTATCTTCAGAGTTCTTAAGAATGAATTCTAGTGTTTCAAGGTGATGTTCTTATCATCACCAAAGCTGATTGATTCCCATCAATTTAGCTCTTGAATGCAATGTCCTGCTGAAGCTTGGCTAGCCATGTCTAATTTCTTTAGACTGAAGCTTTAGACTAACATTGCATGATTCCTGGAATTCTCATTAAGAATTTTGATATCTTTATTTTCTTTCCCACTTAATTTTCGAAAAATAAAAAAAAAATTTACAAAATCATAAAAACCAAAAATATTGTAAGTTTCTTGTTGAGTCTAGTGTCTCATGTTAAGTTTGGTGTCAATTGCATGTTTTTGTTCTTCTTGCATTCATTCATGTGTCTTAAGTGATCTTCAAGATGTTCTTGATGATTTCCTTGCTCTGATCTTTAAATTCTCTTGTCTTGAGTGTTTTGTTGTTTTTCATATGCATTCTCATTTTGTTAGTGTCAGTAGTGTACAAACTGCTAAGTTTGGTGTCTTGCATGCATTGTTATTTGATTTTAGTTACATTTTGATTATTCCTCATTATTAAAAATCCAAAAATATTTTTAATTTGTGTCTTTTCAAGTCAATAATACAGAGGATTGAAGATTCAGAACATACAGCAGAGGAATTATACAGAAAAAGCTGGGCGTTCAAAACGCCCAGTGAGGAAGGCAGACTGGCGTTTAAACGCCAGTCAGGGTGCCTGGCTGGGCGTTTAACGCCCAAAAGGGTAGTGCTTTGGGCGTTAAACGCCAGAATGTGCACCATTCTGGGCGTTTAACGCCAGGATGGCACAAGAGGGAAGATTCTGTTTTCAATTCAAATTTTTTTTCAAGTTTTCAAAATTTTTCAAAATCAAATCTTTTTCAAATCATATCTTTTCAATCAAATGTTTTTCAAAATCAATTTCTTTCCATTTTCAAAAATACTTGCTATCAATTAATGATTTGATTCAACATTTCAAGTGATGACAAGTCACCATATACCCATTTTCTATGCTTTTTCAAACAAGAAATTGATGATTTGTGCTTAAATATTGAATGCTTTTTATACTTAAATGATATATTTTCTTGATATTTTAATTTTATAAATCTTGTAGGAAATAAGAAGAAAAAGAAGCAAAGAAGCACAAAAAAAGGAGAAAAAAAGAGCTTTGGGACACACTTTGAAGTTGGGGTACACTTTGGAACCTTAGGCCACGCTTTTAAAAGCGTGGCCCATGACCAAATCAAGGAAGGAAGCAGCCAGCACGCACACTGCCCTGCCCTTGCCAAGGGCAGGGCAGAATCGTGATGCACATTGAGGATTGGAAGCAAGAATTTCGCTAAGGTAAAATCTGGGCGCTCACAGCATGACCATGCCTCCTTCAAAGGGCTATAACTTGAGCTACAGACATCCAATTGATGTGCTTCCAGTTGCGTTGGAAAGCTGACATTCAGAGCTTTCCAACGATATATAGCAATCCATATTTGGCATACAATTGAGGTAGGAACGGAAAGCATCTTTAAGGGCCAAAAACAAGCGAAAATAAACCAAAATGCTTCCACCAAGGCTCGAAGAGGGAGACACAAGGAAACCAAGGAAAAGAAGTAGCGTGTGCATCCACCAAGTTTCGAACTTGGAACTTCAACATTGGAAACATTGCCCTGCCCTCCGCAAGGGCAGGGCAGCATCTTTTGTGGCACGCACACGCGCACCAAGGAGCTTCGGCCAGCACCAGCAGCACGCACGGGGCACCATTCTGGCGCACCAAAAATTTCCGCCCTGCCCTCCGCGAGGGCAGGGCAGCATCCTGCAGCATCAACTCGTGCACCACGCTCGCACCAAGGCCGCACTCATCAAATCCTGCCCTGCCCTCCACAAGGGCAGGGCAGCCTCCTGGAAGCAACTTTCCTTCATGGGCTGAAATTGAATTAAAAACCCAATTTAATTCATTTCTTCACCAAATCAAAAGCCCATCCAAACCCCAAAACGCAAGAATAGAAAGTGTATAAATAGGAGCTAGTTTTATGTAATTGGAGGGCTCGAGACTTTATTTTTGAATTTTCCTTTCTACTTGCATTTTAATTTTGAACTTTGGAATTTCTTAGAGAATTAGGAAGGAGAATTGATCTCTCTTCCTCCTGGTTCCTTCTTGAGCACTCTTTACTTTTCTTGCTTTGGATCTTGGGTGAAGAATTGAAGAACTTCTGTTTCAATCTCACCTTGAGATCTCTTCTTTAATTTTCTGCATAATTGAATTTTACTTTCTGTTCATTTCTTCTTCTGCAATTTCTGCAATTTGCTTTCTTTTACTTCTTCTGCAATTGTTCTTGTTGGATCAAGGAAGGATTTGAGATCTAGACTTGTTATCTAGTCTCCTCCAATCCTGAGATCTTCAACATTCTTTTAAATTGCTGCAAATTAAGCACTGCTTTTCTGTTTAGAATTCTTCAAGCAATTTCCATTTTCTGTTTAGATCTGTTGCATGATTTTGCACCTTTTACTTCTCTGTTTGATTGCTATTTACACTTTCCTGTTGAATTTTAATTTCCAGCACCCAACCCCCTTTACTTTTCATGCAATTTACATTTCTTGCAATTTAAGTTTCAGTTATTTTACTTTCTTGTTATTTAAGTTACTTGCAATTTTACTTTCTGCAACTTTAAATTTCCTGTCATTTACAATTCTGTTGGCTACGATTTCACTCAATTTCACTTCAATGTTAGCTTGACTAAACTAATCACCCACTAAAGTTGCTTGATCCATCAATCCCTGTGGGATCGACCTCACTCTAAGTGAGTTATTATTACTTGATGCGACCCGGTCACTTGCCGGTTGGATATGTGTGTTGGAAATTCATTTTTCCACAAAAACACCATCAAGTTTTTGGCGCCGTTGCCGGGGATTGATTAGATCAACAATGATTAAGTGGGTGAGAAGTCTAGATCAAGCATTTTTTTTGTTTTTGTTCTCTGTTTTAAGTTGAAACCAAGGTGTTTGAGTTATTGCCTCACTAAGAAAATCATCTCTGAGATATGAATTTCAATTTTCCGTGGTGTTGTGTTTTACAAAATTCAAATGGAGTTCAACTCATCTTATGATCAAACAAATTTTATGGGATATTACCCACCATCACCAATCTCTAATGGTGGCTGGGAATATCACCAAGAGAATACACATTCTGAGCACTCCAATTCATGGAGATTTGCTTCAGAGACACAAGATGAGCATGAAAATCATATGGGATACCAACCACCACCACAAAATGATTCATATCATTATCCTCATGGTGGATGGAAGTATCACCAAAGAATGGAAGAGCATCCACCCTCACATCCCAGTTTCTCATTTGAAAGTTCTTCATCACTTGATTATTATTACTCTCAACCTTCATCTCTTGAACCACCTGATGAGGATTACCTTCAAGCCATTGAAATACATAAAAAACTCGTGGAAAGATACACACAACCCCAATCCTGGAAAGAAATCATCTTCAAGAAGATGAATGGCCCCTTAGAGCAAACAAGGAGGAGCGTAGAACCACTGAGCAAGGAAAATGAAGGCCAATTGATGGATGTGAAGGAGAAAGTGGAAGAGCAAGATAAGGAGGCCACTGCATCAAGTGAACTTTCAATGAAGAATGAGGTGATTGAAAATGAAACTGCACTTGAGGTGACAAGGGAAGAAGTGGAGGATCAAGAAAGTGAGGAAGACACTCAAGAGAAGTTACCCTCAATTGAAGCAGAGAGTTGCATAGAAGAAGGATTCATGGAACCACCAATTGAAG
Source organism: Arachis stenosperma (assembly GCF_014773155.1). Lineage (NCBI taxonomy): Eukaryota > Viridiplantae > Streptophyta > Magnoliopsida > Fabales > Fabaceae > Arachis > Arachis stenosperma. The sequence continues at coordinate 38,081,836 of NC_080381.1, read as the reverse complement.
AGGCTCTTAATGAAGAAATCACTCCAATAATCACACAGCAACCATGTCTTGACATCCAAGAAGTGAAGACAATTAACAAAAGCACCAAGAAGAGGATTGTGACCAAGATACCAAGGACAACATTCAAGAGAAGGTCAACTGCAAACAATCCTCCCCCTGATCCAGCAAGCAAGATTAATCAAGCCAATTTCACAAGGAAGCTTGCTGAAAGGAGACCAAGACAGGGGACAATAGCTGAAAATTTTCCCCTCTTGAAGTCATTCCTCTTAACAAACTGGAAGAAGAGGAAGAAAGTGAAGAGCAACATGTCAAGCTAATGACACTAAAAGAGCACTTGTTGGGAGGTAACCCAACCGTAGGTACATTTCTTTTTATGCTTTGTTTAAATTCAATAAATTGGCATATGGTTACATTCTAAGTTTGGTGTTGCCTTGCAACAAATTATTTTCAATCTTTTTGGATGATTGCATCAAATCAAAAATGAAAGTGACACACCAAGATTCTAAGTTTGGTGTGCCACTTATTTTCTATGCAAATCATTCTAGCAACATCACTTGTCTGCATAATCATATTGCCTTTTGCAGTGTTATTTTTCTTCTTCTTAGTTGGATAATTTTTGTTTTCTCTTTGTTTCATTTATTTACTTATTTTTAATGCTTCTTTCATTAACTGTTTTGTTAATACATCACCAAAACATCCTTATTCATGACAGATTCTTCACTTGGTGATTGTATTCAACAAATAACAGTTTCTTTTGTTTAGTTTTAGTTCAAATAAATTCACATATGGTTGCATTCTAAGTTTGGTGTTGCTATGCAACAAAATTTGGTTCCAATATCTATTAGATACTTGCATCAATTCCGAGTGAAAGTGTCACACTAAGTTTGGTGTGCCACTTATTCTTTATGCAAAGTATTGTGCACACCTTCTTATGCTTGCAATCAAATGTCGCTGTCTCTTGTGCCTTGATTGTTATTTTTCATTTTTGCTTGCTTAAAACACATGTGCTACTAACATTTCATTGTGAAAGACATTCATGATCTATCTTAGCCCCATAGCCATTGTTCTAATTGTTGCTTGAGGATGAGCAAGCACTCTAAGTTGGCAAGGGAAAGGGAAGAATTGGAGAAAAAGGACAACAATAATGAAGATGAACTACAAGGTTGTAAAGTTCCTTTTCCTCTCCTTTGTTTCCAGCACTTTAAATTGCATGATTGTCTTTATATTCTCTGTATGCATGTGTGGTATGACTAAGCATAGCTTGAATTTTGATTGAAACATGGTGCTGTGGCATTATAACTACCAACTTGAGCTTTGTGAATTCAAAAGCAATAAAGTATCATGATCATAAACAAACAAGACATTAAAGAAGAATTTGGCATGTGCATACAAGTATTGGATAGCTAGTATGATTGATTGTTGCTCAATTGCATTGGATTTTATTTAATTGAAGTTTTTCATCTAGTACATTTTGTGAAATCTTTTGAAATCATGAAAACCTTGAAGAAGCAAATACAATTAAAGCAAGAAAAGAAAAAGGGAAAGAATGAGAAAGCTAAAGGCTCTGAGTACCAATGGCAATTTAGTTGCTAAGTGCTTGTGGTGTTTATGTATCAAGCCAAATGCTTGAAAACAAAACACTTAGAAGTCAAGGCTAGGCTCAAGTGCAAAAGCACTCCCTCAAAGCTCAAGGTTCTGAGCATCAATGATTAGAGAGAAAAAAAAATGATGAGCTTAATGAAGTCCTCTAATTAAATGCTTGTGGTGCTTATGTATCAAGTGGTAATACTTGAAAACAAAGCATTTAGAAGTCGTAGCTTTGTTATCAACTCATGGGGCAAAGCACCCAAAAGGAGAAGCTAAAAAAAAAATTCAAATCAAAAGCTTGTTTCAAGGAAGAATCATAAGAAAAAGATTTCATAAAAGAAGCTAGATAGAAGCATCAATCATTTACATCTCTTTTGTAATTGTAGCATGCATAGAAAACTAGCTAACCATGAACATTGAGTTGCTATTCTTCTTACCTTGGATTGTCAATTTCTATTGCATGATTCTTTTCTTGCTTGGGGACAAGCAAGGTTTAAGTTTGGTGTTGTGATGACAAGTCACCATATACCCATTTTCTATGCTTTTTCATATAAGAAATTGATGATTTGTGCTTAAATATTGAATGCTTTTTATACTTAAATGATATATTTTCTTGATATTTTAATTTTATAAATCTTGTAGGAAATAAGAAGAAAAAGAAGCAAAGAAGCACAAAAAAATGAGAAAAAAAGAGCTTTGGGACACACTTTGAAGTTGGGGTACACTTTGGAGCCTTAGGCCACGCTTTTAAAAACGTGGCCCATGACCAAATCAAGGAAGGAAGCAGCCAGCACGCACACTGCCCTGCCCTTGCCAAGGGCAGGGCAGAATCGTGATGCACATTGAGGATTGGAAGCAAGAATTTCGCTAAGGTAAAATCTGGGCGCTCACAGCATGACCATGCCTCCTTCAAAGGGCTATAACTTGAGCTACAGACATCCAATTGATGTGCTTCCAGTTGCGTTGGAAAGCTGACATTCAGAGCTTTCCAACGATATATAGCAATCCATATTTGGCGTACAATTGAGGCAGGAACAGAAAGCATCTTTAAGGGCCAAAAACAAGCGAAAATAAACCAAAATGCTTCCACCAAGGCTCGAAGAGGGAGACACAAGGAAACCAAGGAAAAGAAGTAGCGTGTGCATCCACCAAGTTTCGAACTTGGAACTTCAACATTGGAAACATTGCCCTGCCCTCCGCAAGGGCAGGGCAGCATCTTTTGTGGCACGCACACGCGCACCATTCTGGCGCACCAAGGAGCTTCGGCCAGCACCAGCAGCACGCACGGGGCACCATTCTGGCGCACCAAAAATTTCCGCCCTGCCCTCCGCGAGGGCAGGGCAGCATCCTGCAGCATCAACTCGTGCACCACGCTCGCACCAAGGCCGCACTCATCAAATCCTGCCCTGCCCTCCACAAGGGCAGGGCAGCCTCCTGGAAGCAACTTTCCTTCATGGGCTGAAATTGAATTAAAAACCCAATTTAATTCATTTCTTCACCAAATCAAAAGCCCATCCAAACCCCAAAATCCAAGAATAGAAAGTGTATAAATAGGAGCTAGTTTTATGTAATTGGAGGGCTCGAGACTTTATTTTTGAATTTTCCTTTCTACTTGCATTTTAATTTTGAACTTTGGAATTTCTTAGAGAATTAGGAAGGAGAATTGATCTCTCTCCTCCTGGTTCCTTCTTGAGCACTCTTTACTTTTCTTGCTTTGGATCTTGGGTGAAGAATTGAAGAACTTCTGTTTCAATCTCACCTTGAGATCTCTTCTTTAATTTTCTGCATAATTGAATTTTACTTTCTGTTCATTTCTTCTTCTGCAATTTCTGCAATTTGCTTTCTTTTACTTCTTCTGCAATTGTTCTTGTTGGATCAAGGAAGGATTTGAGATCTAGACTTGTTATCTAGTCTCCTCCAATCCTGAGATCTTCAACATTCTTTTAAATTGCTGCAAATTAAGCACTGCTTTTCTGTTTAGAATTCTTCAAGCAATTTCCATTTTCTGTTTAGATCTGTTGCATGATTTTGCACCTTTTACTTCTCTGTTTGATTGCTATTTACACTTTCCTGTTGAATTTTAATTTCCAGCACCCAACCCCCTTTACTTTTCATGCAATTTACATTTCTTGCAATTTAAGTTTCAGTTATTTTATTTTCTTGTTATTTAAGTTACTTGCAATTTTACTTTCTGCAACTTTAAATTTCCTGTCATTTACAATTCTGTTGGCTACGATTTCACTCAATTTCACTTCAATGTTAGCTTGACTAAACTAATCACCCACTAAAGTTGCTTGATCCATCAATCCCTGTGGGATCGACCTCACTCTAAGTGAGTTATTATTACTTGATGCGACCCGGTACACTTGCCGGTTGGATATGTGTGTTGGAAATTCATTTTTCCACAAAAACACCATCATCAAGTATGTTGCCTTTTCTGTTGAGAAAGGTTTAATGTTTGAATCATATCTTTCCTTGTTAGCCAAGTCATTAATTTTTAAAATCAAATCTTTTTAAATTATTTTTCAAATCATATCTTCTCAATCACATTTTTTAAAACCATAACTTTTCAATCATATCTTCTTAATCACATCTTTTTCAAAATAGTTTTCAATCATATCTTTTTGATTTCTAATTTCAAAATCTTTTTCAAAAATCACTTGATTTCTTTTTCACTCTTGGTTTTCGAAAATCAATTAGTATTTTTTAAAATATTTTTAAAATCTTTTACTTAATTTTCGAAAATTTCTTCCCCTCTTCTCACATCCTTCTATTTATGGACTAACATTATTCCTTAATGCACAATTCAAACTCCATCTCTCTTGATAAGTTTGAATTCTCTACTTCTTCCTTCTATTTTTCTTTTTCTCTGACACCTCAAGGAATCTCTGTACTGTGACATAGAGGATTCCATACTTTCTTGTTCTCTTCTCTTTCATATGAGCAGGAGCAAAGACAAAAGTATTCTTGTTGAGGCTGACCCTGAACCTGAAAGGACCTTGAAGCGAAAGCTAAGAGAAGCTAAGGCACAACTCTCTGTAGAGGACCTAACAGAAATCTTCAAAGAAGAAGAACCCATGGCAGCCGAAAACAACAACAATGCCAACAATGCAAGGAAGGTGCTGGGTGACTTTACTGCACCTACTCCCGACTTCTATGGGAGAAGCATCTCTATCCCTGTCATTGGAGCAAACAGCTTTGAGCTTAAGCCTCAATTAGTTTCTCTAATGCAACAGAATTGCAAGTTCCATGGACTTCCATTGGAAGATCCTCATCAGTTTTTAGCTGAATTCTTGCAAATCTGTGACACTGTCAAGACTAATGGGATCAACCCTGAGGTCTACAGACTTATGCTATTCCCTTTTGCTGTAAGAGACAGAGCTAGGATATGGTTGGATTCACAACCTAAAGAAAGCCTGAACTCTTGGAAAAAGCTAGTCAATGCCTTCTTGGCAAAATTCTTTCCACCTCAAAAATTGAGTAAGCTTAGAGTGGAAGTCCAAACCTTCAGACAGAAGGAAGGAGAATCCCTCTATGAAGCTTGGAAAAGATACAAACAATTGATCAAAAAGTGTCCCTCTGATATGCTTTCTGAATGGAGTATCATAGGTATTTTCTATGATGGTCTGTCTGAACTGTCCAAAATGTCTTTGGATAGCTCTGCTGGAGGATCTCTTCATCTGAAGAAGACGCCTACAGAAGCTCAAGAACTAATTGAAATGGTTGCAAATAACCAATTCATGTACACTTCTGAAAGGAATCCTGTGAACAATGGGATGAATCAGAAGAAAGGAGTTCTTAAGATTGATACTCTGAATGCCATATTGGCTCAGAACAAGATATTGACTCAGCAAGTCAATTTGATTCCTCAAAGTCTGTCTAGAATGCAAAATGCACCAGGCAGTACTAAGGATGCTTCATCTGAAGAAGAAGCTTATGATCCTGAGAACCCTTCAACGGAAGAGGTGAATTACATGGGAGAACCCTATGGAAACACCTATAATTCTTCATGGAGAAATCATCCAAATCTCTCATGGAAAGATCAACAGAGACCTCAACAAGGTTTCAACAATAATAATGGTGGAAGAAACAGTTTTAGCAATGGCAAGCCTTTTCCATCATCTTCTCAGCAACAGACAGAGAATTCTAAGCAGAACAACTCTGACTTAGCAACCATGGTCTCTGATCTAATCAAAATCACTCAAAGTTTCATGACTGAAATAAGGTCCTCCATTAGGAACTTGGAGGCACAAGTGGGTCAGCTGAGCAAGAAAATTACTGAACTCCCTCCGAGTACTCTTCCAAGCAATACAGAAGAGAATCCAAAAGGAGAATGCAAGGCCATTAACACCATCAACATGGCCAAATTTGGAGAGGAGGGAGAGGCAGTGAATGCCACTGAGGAAGACCTCAATGGACGTCCACTGGCCTCCAATGAGTTCCCTAATGAGGAACCATGGGAATCTGAGGCTCACACTGAGACCATAGAAATTCCATTGGATTTACTTCTGCCATTCATGAGCTCTGATGAGTATTCTTCCTCTGAAGAGGATGAGTATGTCACTGAAGAGTAAGTTGCTAAATACCTTGGAGCAATCATGAAACTAAATGACAAGTTATTTGGTAATGAGACTTGGGAGAACGAACCTCTTTTGCTCACCAAGGAACTGGATTACTTGTCTAGGCAGAAATTACCTCAAAAGAGACAGGACCCTGGGAAGTTTTCAATACCTTGCGCCATAGGCACCATGACCTTTAAGAAGGCTCTGTGTGACTTAGGGTCAAGTGTAAACCTCATGCCTCTCTCTGTAATGGAGAAGCTAGGGATCTTTGAGGTACAAGCTGCAAGAATCTCACTAGAGATGGCAGAAAATTCAAGAAAACAAGCTTATGGGCTAGTAGAGGATGTTCTGGTGAAGATTGAAGACAATTACATCCCTGCTGATTTCATAGTCCTAGAGACTGGGAAGTGCATGGATGAATCCATCATCCTTAGCAGACCCTTCCTAGCCACAGCAAAGGCTGTGATTGATGTGGATAGAGGATAATTGATCATTCAAGTGAATGAAGAATCCTTTGTGTTTAAGGCTCAAGGATATCCCTCTGTCACCATGGAGAGGAAGCATGAAGAGCTTCTCTCAAAACAGAGTCAAACAAAGCCCCCACAGCCAAACTCTAAGTTTGGTGTTGGGAGGCCACAACCAAATTCTAAGTTTGGTGTTGAACCCCCACATTCAAACTCTAAGTTTGGTGTTGGGAGGTTCCAACATTGCTCTGAGTATCTTTGAGGCTCCATGAGAGCCCGCTGTCAAGCTACTAACATTAAAGAAGTGCTTGTTGGGAGGCAACCCAATGTTATATTTAATCTATTTTCCTTTGTTATTTTATGTTTTCTGTAGGTTGATGATCATGAGAAGTCACAAAATCAATTGAAAAAGCAAAAACAGAATGAAAAACAGAAAGAAAAATAGCACACCCTGGAGGAAGACCTTGCTGGCGTTTAAACGCCAGTAAGGGCAGCAAATGGGCGTTTAACGCCCAGTCTGGCACCATTCTGGGCGTTTAACGCCAGAAAGGGGCATCAGACTGGCGTTAAACGCCAGGAAAGGGCAAGAAGTTGGCGTTAAACGCCAGAAATAGGCACCAGCCCGGCGTTTAACGCCAGAATTGGCATGAAGAGCATTTTTGCTCGCCACTTGGTGCATGGATGACCTTTCCTTGACACCTCAGGATCTGTGGACCCAACAGGATCCCCACCTACCCCACCACCCTCTCTCTTCTTCTTCACCCATTCACCAATCACCTCAACCACTCTTCCCCAAAAACCCTTCACCTATCAAATCCCATCTTTCTCTTCACCACTCACATCCATCCTTCATAAAACCCCACCTACCTCACCATTCAAATTCAAACCACTTTCCCTCCCAAACCCACCCTCCCATAGCCGAACCCTACCCCCCTCTCTCCACCCCTATATAAACCCATCTTCACTCCTTCATTTTCACACAACCTAAACACTACTTCTCCCTCTTTGGCCGAACCACAAAGCCATCTCCATCTCCTCTATTTCTTCTTCTTCTACTCTCTTCTTTCTTCTTTTGCTCGAGGACGAGCAAACCTTTTAAGTTTGGTGTGGTAAAAGCATTGCTTTTTGTTTTTCCATAACCATTTATGGCATCCAAGGCCGGAGAAACCTCTAGAAAGAGGAAAGAAAAGGCAAAAGCTTTCACTTCTGAGTCATGGGAGATGGAGAAATTCATCTCAAGGGTGCATCAAGACCACTTCTATGAAGTTGTGGCCTTGAAAAAGGTGATCCCTGAGGTCCCTTTCAAACTCAAAAAGAGTGAATATCCGGAGATCCGACATGAGATCCGAAGAAGAGGTTGGGAAGTTCTTACCAACCCTATTCAACAAGTCAGAATCTTAATGGTTCAAGAGTTCTATGCTAATGCATGGATCACCAAGAACCATGATCAAAGTGTGAACCCAGACCCAAAGAATTGGCTTACAATGGTTCGGGGGAAATACTTAGATTTTAGTCCAGAAAATGTAAGGTTGGCATTCAACTTGCCCATGATGCAAGGAGATGAACACCCTTACACTAGAAGGGTCAACTTTGATCAAATGTTGGACCAAGTCCTCACAGTCATTTGTGAAGAGGGCGCCCAATGGAAGAGAGATTCGAGAGGGAAGCCGGTTCAATTGAGAAGGCATGACCTCAAGCCCGTAGCTAGGGGGTGGTTGGAGTTTATCCAACGCTCAATCATTCCCACTAGCAACCGGTCCAAAGTTACTCTAGACCGGGCCATCATGATTCATAGTATCATGATTGGAGAAGAAGTAGAAGTTCATGAGGTTATAGCCCAAGAACTTTATAAGGTGGCAGACAAGTCCTCTACCTTGGTAAGGTTAGCCTTTCCTCATCTCATTTGTCACCTCTGTTATTCAGTTGGAGTTGACATAGAGGGAGACATCCCCATTGATGAGGACAAGCCCATCACTAAGAAAAGGATGGAGCAAACAAGAGATCCCACTCATCATGAAATCCCTGAGATACTTCAAGGGATGCACTTTCCTCCACAAAACTATTGGGAGCAAATCAACACCTCCCTAGGAGAATTGAGTTCTAACATGGGACAACTAAGGGTGGAGCACTAAGAACATTCCATTCTCCTCCATGAAATTAGAGAAGATCAAAGAATCATGAGAGAGGAGCAACAAAGGCAAGGAAGAGACATTGAGGAGCTCAAGCACTCCATAAGATCTTCAAGAGGAAGAACAAGCCGCCATCACTAAGGTGGACCCGTTCTTTAATTTCCTTGTTCTTCATTTTCCTGTTTTTCGAAATTTTATGCTTATGTTTATCTATGTTTGTGTCTTGTGATCATTAGTGTCTTAGTGTCTATGCCTTAAAGTTATGAATGTCCTATGAATCCATCACCTTTCTTAAATGAAAAATGTTCTTAATTGAAAAAGAGAAGAATTGCATGAATTTTAAATTTTATAACAGATTAATTATTTTGATGTGGTGGCAATACTTTTGTTTTCTGAATGTATGCTTAAACAGTGCATATGTCTTTTGAATTTGTTGTTCATGAATGGTTGGCTCTTGAAAGAATGATGAAAAAGGAGACATGTTACTGAGGATCTGAAAAATCATAAAAATGATTCTTGAAGCAAGAAAAAGCAGTGAATACAAAAAAAAAAGAAGAAGCGAAAAAAAAGGGAGAAAAACGAAAAAAAAGAGAAAAAAAATGAAAAAGAAAAAAATAAAGTTGTGATCCAAGGCAAAAAGAGTGTGCTTAAGAACCCTGGACACCTCTAATTAGGGACTCTAGCAAAGCTGAGTCACAATCTGAAAAGGTTTACCCAATTATGTGTCTGTGGCATGTATGTATCCGGTGGTAATACTGGAAGACAGAGTGCTTTGGGCCACGACCAAGACTCATAAAGTAGCTGTGTTCAAGAATCATCATACTTAACTAGGAGAATCAATAACACTATTTGGATTCTGAGTTCCTATAGAAGCCAATCATTCTGAATTTCAAAGGATAGAGTGAGATGCCAAAACTGTTCAGAGGCAAAAAGCTAAAAGCCCCGCTCATCTAATTAATACTGATCTTCATAGATGTTTTTGGAATTCATTGCATATTCTCTTCTCTTTATCTTATTTGATTTTCAGTTGCTTGGGGACAAGCAACAATTTAAGTTTAGTGTTGTGATGAGCGGATAATTTATACGCTTTTTGGCATTGTTTTTAGTATGTTTCTAGTAGGATTTAGTTAGTTTTTAGTATATTTTTATTAGTTTTTAGTTAAAATTCACATTTCTGGACTTTACTATGAGTTTGTGTGTTTTTTTGTGATTTCAGGTATTTTCTGGCTGAAATTGAGGGACCTGAGCAAAAATCTGATTCAGAGACTGAAAACGACTGCAGATGCTGTTGGATTCTGACCTCCCTGCACTCGAAGTGGATTTTCTGGAGCTACAGAAGCCCAATTGGCGCGCTCTCAACGGCGTTAGAAAGTAGAAATCCTGGGCTTTCCAGCAATGTATAATAGTCTATACTTTTCCCGAGATTTGATGGCCCAAACCGGCGTTCCAAATCAGCTTAAGAATGCCCAGTGTTAAACGCCGGAACTGGCACAAGAATGGGAGTTAAACGCCCAAACTGGCACAAAAGCTGGCGTTTAACTCCAAGAAGAGTCTCTACACGAAAATGCTTCAATGCTCAGCCCAAGCACACACCAAGTGGGCCCGCAAGTGGATTTTTATGTCATTTACTCATCTTTGTAAACCTTAAGCTACTAGTTCTCTATAAGTAGGACCTTTTGCTATTGTATTTTCATCTTGAGATTTTAGATCATCTTTAGATCTTTGAATCTTTTGATCCTTGATCATTTTGAGTCTTTTGATCATGTATTGGGAGGCTGGCCATTCGGCCATGCCTGAACCTTGTTCTTATGTATTTTCAACGGTGGAGTTTCTACACACCATAGATTAAGGTGTGGAGCTCTGCTGTACCTCAAGTATTAATGCAATTACTATTGTTCTTCTATTCAATTCAGCTTGTTCTTATTCCAAGATATTCATTCGCACTCAAGAACTTGATGAATGTGATGATTATGTGACGCTCATCATCATTCTCACTTATGAACGCGTGCCTGACAACCACTCCCGTTCTACAAGCAAACAAGGCTTGAATGTTTATCTCTTGGATTCTTTAATCGGAATCTTCGTGGTATAAGCTAGAATTGATGGCGGCATTCAAGAGAATCCGGAAGGTCTAAACCTTGTCTGTGGTATTCTGAGTAGGATTCAATGATTGAATGACTGTGACGTGCTTCAAACTCCTGAAGGCTGGGCGTTAGTGACAGACGCAAAAGAATCAATGGATTCTATTCCAACCTGATTGAGAACCGACAGATGATTAGTCGTGCCGTGATAGGGTGCGTTGAACATTTTCACTGAGAGGACGGGACTGTAGCCACTGACAACGGTGATGCCCAACATACAGCTTGCCATGGAAAGGAGTAAGAAGGATTGGATGAAGACAGTAGGAAAGCAGAGAGACGGAAGGGACAAAGCATCTCCATTCGCTTATCTGAAGTTCTCACCAATGAATTACATAAGTATCTCTATCTTTATCTTTATGTTTTATTCATATATCATCCATGACCATTTGAATCTGCCTGACTAAGATTTACAAGGTGACCATAGCTTGCTTCATACCAGCAATCTCCGTGGGATCGACCCTTACTCGCGTAAGGTTTATTACTTGGACGACCCAGTGCACTTGCTGGTTAGTTGTGCGAAGTTGTGTTTATACCATGGTATTGAGCACCAAGTTTTTGGATTCATTACCGGGGATTATTTGAGTTGTGAAAAGTAGTGATCACAATTTCGTGCACCAAGCATCTTTACTTCCCTTTCATTTAGTTCTGAGAATTGGAGAATCGGATCAAGATCTTCTTTGCTGTTTTCATTTTCATTTCTTCTGCAATTTCTTTTCTGTTTGGTCAAGGGAGTGATTGAGATCTAGCTCTATTTTCTGATCTCATTTCTCTTCTTCGATCTTTAGTTTCTCTTTTAGAATTTCATAATTGAGCTAAGTTTTCTTGCTGTTTATTTCTTCAAGCAATTTTCCATTTTTTTTTGGCTACTGAGCTGAATTTCTTCATCTCATAGTTCTCTGATTTACTTTAACTTGCATTTCCTTATTCAATTCTGAATCCCAGCACCCAAATCCTTTTATTCTTCAAGCAATTTACATTTCTCAGCAATTTAGATTCAACACTTTACATTTCTTGCACTTTAAACTTCTGCAATTTACTTTTCTTGCAATTTAAGTTTCAGCTCTTTTACTTTCTTGCACTTCAAGTTTCTGCAATTTCACTTCTCCTGCACTTTGATTTTTAGTCAACTTATATTCTGTACTTTAGTTTACTTGCAATTTCACCTCTGTTGATTAAAATCACTCAAATAACTAAATATTCGCTTAACTAAATTCATCACCTAACTAAAATTGCTCAATCCATCAATCCTTGTGGGATCAACCTCACTCTTGTGAGTTATTACTACTTGATGTGACCCGATACACTTGCCGGTGAGTTTGTGTGGAATCATTTTTTCCTCATCAATAACCAAGAGTTATCCATAAGGAACCTAGAGGTGCAAGTGGGTCAACTTGCAAAGTAATTTATTGAGAAGCCCAAAAATACTCTTCCTAGTGACACAATTTCAAACCCCGAGGAAGAGTGCAAAACTATTAGTTTGAGAAGTGGAAAGATGGTAGAAAAGGAAGCCATGGAGGATGCCAACAACAAGTAATATGAGGAAGGCATAGAGAATCCCATTCCACATGATGCACAAGCCTATGATTCTTTAATTCAATCTAAAAGGGAAAAGGCACCAGAGAAGGAAAAAGTAAAAGAGTATGAGCCCAAGCTCCCATTCCCTAAAAAGGTTCCAGAAAGAGAACAAGGAAAAACAATATTCAAAATTTTTGGAGATATTCAAGACACTTCACATCAACATTCCTTTCATAAAATTACTTGAACAAATGCCACTATATGCTAAATTCATGAAGAAATTGTTCTCTAAGAAAAGCTCCTTAAATTGAGACCAAACATTGGTCATGACTAGAGAGTGTATTGCACTTATTCAAAGGGACTTGTCATGTAAGAAGAAAGATGCGGAAAGTTTCCAAATCCATGTACCATTAGAAACACACTCTTTGAAAAAGTCTTGTGTGACTTAGGAGGAAGTATCAATTTGATACCTCTCTCTATAATGACGAAGCTACAAATTTAAGAGATGAAGCCCACAAGAATAACTCTACAAATGGCAGACAAGACAATAAAACATGCACATGGGGTAATTGAGAACGTATTGATCAAAATAGAAAAGTTTTTTCTCCCAACAGATTTTGTAGTTCTTGACATGGAAGAGGATGAAAATGCCTCCATCATTTTAGGAAGACCTTTTCTAACTGCTCAGAGATCTCTTATTGATGTAGAAAATGGTGAATTAATGTTGAAAGTGCATGACGAGCACTTGGTTTTTCATGTTTTTAAAACCATGCATCATTCAAGTGAAGAGGAGAATTGCATGAAGATTAAATCAATTGATCCAAGCCACCAAGAACCTCCTAACGAAACTAACAAGAATTTTCCCTTACATCAAACCTAAGTTTGGTGTTGAGTGTACATCATCAAATAAGGAGGAAGCTCCCAAAAAAAAAGTGCCTAGGGGTGTAGAAACAAGAAAATCCCTAGCGAAGACTTCTCATCAGGGGAGAAAGTGGTGTTAGCTCACTATCCATTGTTGTCATATACAGTAAACAAAATCCTCTCTCTTGAGCATATTAAACTAATACATGAAGATATAGGGATAAGACACCCAGTGAGAGGGAAGGAGTTGAAGTATTTTGATCAACCTCTACCTTAGCAAGGATCAATCGTCAAGCTAGTGATGTTAAAGAAGCGCTTGTTGGGAGGCAACCTAACCGTCGGTAGCCATTTCTTTTATTTAATTTTATTTTGTTTTAATTTTGTTTGTTTTATTTGAATAATATTTTACATCACTTAATTGTTTTCTCTAGATAATCATGATTATTCATAATTTGATCACCACTATTTTTCTTTGTTACTTGAGGACAAGCAACCACTCTAAATTTGGTTTTGGAGGCTGTGCTTTACATAGCTTAAAAGATGATGAAAAGGGAAGTAACTCTATCTTTGAGCTTTTATTTCTTATACCTTGCTTCTATTTTGATAATCATGATTCAATCTTCCTCATTTCACCTCACTTTTGAAATTGCTTGCACCCAATATCATTAAGCATGCAACAAAGAGTTTTTTAATGGAAAAGTTGAAGAAAAGTTTTAAAATTTGAGGTAAGTAAAGATTAAGAGAAGTGGAGGTTATGATAGTATGATTGTGTCATGAGGTTACATGTTTGTAAAAACTTGCTTGGGGGCTCTAAGACATGAAATGAAATTTAGAGAAGTATTGTGAAGGTGCTCAAAAAATCTATAAAACCAAGAATTGGCAAGAAAGGAAACAAAAAAGAAAAACAAAAAACAAGGCCCAAAGCTCTGAGTGCCAATGCCTAGGAAGGTCAAAAGGAACCAAAGCTCAAAGAATTGTTTTCTTAGTTAAGTTCTTGTGGTGTGACTGTGTCAAAAAATTTTTGAGACAGAACATTTAGAGTCAAAGCCAAGTGCAAATAAAAGAGAAGTCAAAGGTTCTGAGCACAACTGGTTGGGAAGAAAAAAAGAAGCACGAACTCAAAGAGTTCCCCAGTTAAGTGTTTGCAATGTTTCTGTGTCAAGTAAAGCTTGAGACAAAGTGTTTAGAGTCACGGCTAGGTTCAAGGTGCAAAGTACCCAAGAAAAGAAAAGGGAAAGTTGTCTTCAAGGTGAAAATATATAAGGAGACCTCCATAATATCATCCAAATGGATTTTCTAAACTCTAAGACTTTCAATTGTAAGGCTAGTAAGCATTGGAATCCATACATACTCATACAATTCGGTGTTCACTCCACTGTCACTTGATCATTTTATTCACTAAAATTTCAAGCAATTCTTCAACCCACTCCAACTTAGAGGACTCCTTCGTGCATAGTTCTTTTTTTGCTTGGGGACAAGCAAAGTCTTAAATTTGGTGTTGTGATGCATGAGCACCATTAGTTATTTTAGTTATTATTTCTTTGGATAAAGTTAGTAATCTCCTTTATTAAGATTCTCATGGTTGTAACCTATGTTTCTTGGAGTTTCTTTTTTTGAACAAAGTTAGTGATTTTTTATTTTAATTGAGATTTGTATGCTTTAATCAATGTTTTGTAGAGTTTCCTTTTGCTTTGATTTGTTTAAGGAATTGTTGAAAGCTTTTAGACAAGAAATATGTTACAATTGGATTCATCTGATAGTAAATCTCACGGTAAACTTGATTCTTTCATTTTTTTAAAATTCTTTTCTGAACCTAATAGAACCTGATAGTCAACAATTAATATATAGTCACATCTCAATTAGTGAAAATCAAGTAATAATTTATCTAAAAATGGTGATTTATATTTAATTTGAAATATTAAGTAGATAGAATAAAAACTCGAAGAAATAAAATATTGTCAACCAAATCAAAACAAAAATGTAATGACTACGAATTCTGTTCATACCCTGGGTCGAGCTGTCCGACCCGGGATGTTCTACTGACAAGTCGACCGACCTTTTCAGGTCAGGACAATCCGACCTCTTCTCAAAAAGCTCGGTCAAATCACCTGGAAAGCCCAAAAAAGGCCCAAATGGAGGGCCACGCCCCAAATCTTAAGGCAGCCCAAGCCTACAGAGAGAATGGCGGTTCCCTTGAAGATAAGATGACCTCGCTTGAAGATAAGATAAAGATAAGATAAGATAACTAACTTATCTTATCTAAGAAGGTCGCTCTACACCATTATAAATACACTAGAGCACCCAGGTATAACTCATACTCTGATTCTACTAAAAACCTCCTTAATACCCTTGTTAACTTAAGCATCGGAGTCCCTTGCAGGTACCACCACCCTCCGGTGTCGAAGGATCAGCAGCATTGCTTATCCAATAAGTCAGACATGACAGCTTTGGCCGCCACACACAAGCCGGACCCGTCAGCTCCGACTAGTACAGAAGATCTCGTCTGAGATCGATCTACAGTTTTAGGTAACCCTCAGAATTTTGGCCCCGTTGCCGGGGAACCTGAAAGTCATCCTACCACCATGGCGGACGACCATGACAATGACCACGATTCGGATCTAGAAGACAGAACGCCGCACAAAAACGCGACACCACACCAAAAGATATCCCACAACCTAATGAAGACAAGAATTCACCAAACCCGGGAACCCTTGAAATGCTTCAAGATCATTTAAAACAACTTGAAAAAGAAGCCCAACATCAGCGAGAAGCTGGGAAAGACCTACAAAGGGAGATAAGGCGACGTCGGGAATTGGAGGGCAAACTCCTAAAACTCGAAGCCGGTCTCAAAACCAAAGCGATGCGATCCACTCACGAGGATAGTTCCCGCAAGGACCAAGATCCATTTACCAAGGAGATCATGAAGACCAAAATTCCAAAAGACTTTAAACTCCCAAATATGGCTTTATACGACGGCACGGCAGATCCCAGCCATCACCTCAATAATTTCAGGAGTTGAATATACCTCACTGACGACTCAGACGCAGTCCGCTGCAAAGCCTTCCCGACTACCTTAACAAAAATGGCGATTAAGTGGTTTGACAATCTACCCCCCAGGTCCATCACAAGCTTCGACGACCTAGCCGAAAAGTTTCTAGCCAGATTCTCTATACAGAAAGACATAACCAAGCACACCCCGAGTCTGTTAGGAATCAAACAAGGAGATCGGAAAAGTCTTCTCAGCTACATAGAAAGATTCAACAAGGCATGTCTAAACATACAAAGTCTGCCCACGGAAGCGGCCATCATGGGCCTCATCAATGGCCTACGAGAAGGGCCTTTTAGCCAATCCATATCAAAAAATCATCCCTCATCTCTAAATGAGGTACAAGAATGAACGGAGAAGTATATCAACATGGAGGAAAACTCTCGACTAGGAGAGACCTCAAAATTCGG
This sequence comes from Arachis stenosperma, assembly GCF_014773155.1. NCBI lineage: Eukaryota > Viridiplantae > Streptophyta > Magnoliopsida > Fabales > Fabaceae > Arachis > Arachis stenosperma. The sequence goes on along the minus strand of NC_080381.1, from coordinate 38,065,121 downwards.
ATTTTCCTACTCCTCCCGAGATAAGGACAAAGAATCCAAGAAAAAAGAAGATCGACATGGGGAGAAGATTAAAAAATACCACAATTATACCCCTCTTCGGGTATCCCTAGTGGATGTCTACAGAGAAGTTTGCCATACTGAAAAGATACCTCTAACTTGACCACTCAAAAGCAAAAACGGAGGAGGAAACCAGGCAGAATATTGTGAATATCACTGAATCTATGGACATTCCACCAACAAATGTTTCGACCTAAAAAATATCATAGAAAAACTTGTAAGAAAAGAAAAATTAGATTAGTACTTGGCGAGTCGAGCAGACGATCCCAGAAAAAGAAGAAGGGATGAGGATATCAGAGAGGCAGAACGACCACCTCGTACACCTAAGAGACACGTCCACATGATTCACAGAGGATTTACGGGAGGCAAGACCTCCAAATCATCTCGCAAAAGATATCTTAAAGAAGTATATCATGTCGAGGGAAGAGAGGAAACACCCGACATCCCCACAATTACTTTTACCAAAGAGAACGCATCTGGCATCCTCTCCAGACACGACGATCCCATGGTCATCACTATCATATTGGCAAACGTAAATCTCCACCACACACTGATAGACCAAGGAAGCTCCGCCGATATCCTATTCAAAACTGCCTTCGACAAACTCGGCCTAGAAGAAAAAGAACTCAGAGCATATCCAAACAGCCTATCGGACTGGGAGACACCCCAGTTCAACCACTTGGATACGTCTCACTACACACGACCTTTGGAAAAGGAAACCAGTTAAGAACACTCATAATAGACTACAGTGGTCGACGTAAGCTCAGCCTACAATGCCTTAATAGGTCGGACAACATTAAATCAGCTCGGCACAGTAGTCTCAACTCCACATCTATGCATGAAGTTCCCAACTGCAGAACGAATAGCTACAATAAAAGCGGACCAGAAGACGGCGCGTCGCTGCTACAACGAAAGTTTAAACCTCAGAGGCAGAGGAGAAGAATTCCACACAATCGAACTCGGTGGAGCTCAGAGACGGGAAGAACTCTGCCCACAACCTGAAGGTGAAGTAGAAAAAGTCCAGATCGGAGATATCCCGGACAAAACAACCAATATCGGTACAATCCTAACAGGAGACATAAAGGAATTACTCGTACAGTTCTTACGAGATAACGTCGACCTCTTTGCATGGAAGGCTGCAGACATGCCAGGCATAGACCCCAAGTTAATGTGTCACAAGCTAGCAGTCTACCCAGGATCTCGGCCAGTACAACAAAAATGTAAGAAGCTCGGACCAGAACGATCCCAAGCTGTGGAAGAACAGGTACAAGCTCTACTGAAGGCAGGATTCATAAGAGAAGTCAAGTACCCACTATGGCTAGCTAACGTTGTCTTGGTGAAAAAATCAAATGGGAAGTGGCGGATGTGCACCGACTACACTGATCTCAACAAAGTCTGCCCAAAAGACCCTTATCCACTCCCAAGCATCAACGCTCTGGTGGATGCCTCCTCCGGATATAAATACCTTTCGTTTATGGACGCATATTCGGGATACAATCAAATCCCGATGTATCCACCCGACTAAGAAAAAACCTCATTCTTAACCCCAAAAGCAAACTACTGCTACATCGTCATGCCCTTTGGACTTAAAAATGCGGGAGCTACTTATCAGAGGTTAATGAATAAGGTCTTTACGGATCACATCGGAAAAATCATGGAAGTATATGTGGATGACATGTTAATAAAGATACAAAGTGAAGAGACGTTGTTGTCCGACCTTACCCAAGTATTCGACACTCTATAAGAAGGCATGACATGCGACTTAATCCTGTAAAATGCACATTCGTAGTAGAAGCTGGCAAATTCTTGGGTTTTATGCTCACACAAAGAGGAATCGAGGCAAATTCGGATAAATGCCTGGCCATACTCGACATGAAGAGCCCGACTTGTGTCAAAGAAGTACAACAACTCAACGGAAGGTTGGCTGCCTTGTCCAGATTTCTAGCTGGATCAGCAATAAGATCTCTCCCCTTCTATGCCACTCTAAGGAAGGGAGAGAGATTTGAATGGACAACGGAGTGCGAACAAGCCTTCCAAGATTTTAAAAAATTCATGGGACAGCTACCTATCCTAACTCGGCCTCGGGAAGGAGAACCACTTATATTATATCTCGCAGTAGGAAGTCGGGCAGTAGCCTCAGCACTAGTCCGAGAAGACGATAATGGGCAACAACCTGTATACTTTATCAGCAAAGCATTACAAGGATCCAAGCTGAACTACCAAAAAATAGAAAAATTCGCCTATGCTCTCATACTAACCTCTCGACGGCTCCGTCCATATTTCCAAGCTCACATCATTAAGGTTCGGACCAACCAACCCATAAAAGGGATTTTGCAGAAAATAGACTTAGCAGACAGAATTTTGCAATGGGTAGTCGAGTTGTGTGAATTCGACCTTCAATATGCAGCTCAGACAGCCATCAAATCGTAATATCTAGCCGACTTCATTGCAGAATTTACAAACACTCTGGAAATTCCTACAAAATGGAATCTTTATGTGGACGGTTCCTCAAACAAAACTGGAAGCGGCGCAGGTGTCATCATAGAAAGCGACCAGGGAACCCAAATCGAACTTTCTCTCGAATTCGTGTTCCCTGCCTCAAACAACCAAGCCGAGTATGAGGCACTACTGGCTGGTTTGAAGCTGGCTAAGGAGGTTGGAGCTCAAAAGCTCATCATCTTCAGTGACTCACAGGTAGTCACTTCACAAATAGCAGGGAACTACCAAGCCAAAGATCCCACCATGAAAAATTACCTGGACAAAACCAGGAAATAGCTCGGACAACTCGGGGAATATGAGGTCCGCCACATACCCCGAGAACAGAATACCCGAGATGATGCACTCACAAAACTAGCCAGCACCAAACCAGGGGATAACAATAGAAGCCTCATCCAAGAAACGCTGTAGAACCCGTCAATCACGGAAGAAGAAAAAATCCTAGCCATAACAGGTCAGGATCAAGGATGGATGACTCCTATAATTAACTACCTCAAAATAGATACGCTCCCCACAGATAAGAAAGAGGCAAAGAGGTTAAAACGGGAGGCACAACACTACATAATCATAAACAATACTCTATACAAGAGAGTGATTTCAACACCACTGTTAAAATGTGTGCTGACTTCCAATACAAAGGAAGTCTTTGAAGAAGTACACAGCGACATCTGTGGCAACCATCTCGGAGCACAGGCTCTTACCAAAAAGGTACTCCGGGCCAGATTCTATTGGTCAAATCTACAAAAAGAAGCAACAGAATTTGTAAAGACATGTCCACCATGCCAGAAATATGCCAACTTTCACATCGCCCCACCAGAGGAGCTTATCAGCGTAAACTCACTCTGGCCATTCGCAAAATGGGGACTTAACCTTCTCGGTCCTTTCCCTCAAGGATCTGGACAAGTCAAATTTCTCATCGTAGGGGTAGACTATTTCACAAAATGGATTGAGGCGGAACCCCTAACTAACGCCACTGCTCAAAAAAGCCAAAAATTCCTGTATAGAAACATCGTCACAAGGTTTGGGGTTCCATACTCCATTACCACAGACAATGGTACTCAATTTACAAATGTAGGCTTCAGAAAATTAGTGACCGACCTGAACATAAAACACCAATTCACATCCGTAGAACACCCTCAGGCCAACAAACAAGCAGAAGCTGCTAACAAAGTCATATTAGTCGGATTAAAATGGAGATTACAGGACGCAAATGGAGCCTGGACGGAGGAGCTCTCGCAAGTCCTATGGGCATATTGGACAACTCCACACTCCACCACAAAGGAATCACCTTTCCAATTAGCTTACGGATTGGAGGCAATGATCCCAGTGGAGATCGAAGAAGGATCGCCCAGAGTGATTTACTATAATGAAGAAGCCAACTCCCAACTTCAAAGGGAAGAACTCGACCTACTTCCGAAAATTCGAGAAAAAGCTCAAATCAGGGAAGAGGCATTGAAACGTCGAATGGCTTCAAGATACATTCAAAAGGTAGTACCACGAGATTTTGCCGAGAACAACCTCATCCTAATCCGAAATGATATCGGAACAACTTGATCCGGAGAAGGAAAGCTGGTGGCAAACTGGAAAGGACCCTACCGAGTCCTAGAGGTACTTGGAAAGGGCTACTACAGACTATCCGAACTCGAAGGGCGAGAGCTTCCAAGGTCATGGCACGCCTGCAACTTAAGAAGGTACTACAGTTAGAGGTAATAAAGATCTTAGGATAAGGCGCACTCTTTTTCCTGAAAAGGTTTTTTAATGAGGTGCCAAGCCAAGATCTACAAATTGCCTGACTTAGAGGGATAAAACACCCACACACACACACACACACACACACATATATATATATATATATATATATATATATATATATATATATATATTTGCATTCTCTTTGAATAAAGTTTTAGATTCTTTACAATACTCAAGACGCATTAATCTGAAAAGCTAAAAATTCATCGCCCGATTATAAAGCTACAAGGTCAGCAGAAAGTGAAAATCAAATTCACTGCTCGATCACGAAAAGGACCAAAATAGATGAAAACTGAATTCATCAAAAGGTCAACCAAACGGGGAACAAAACCCAGTCTCTACAATATCGGCAAAGATGAAAAAGTGATGAAAACAGAATAATGCAAGAAGTTATCGAAAGCAATCCATAGAAAGGATCTGACGAGGTCTTAATAAAATAGGTTGCTATAAATAACTTAAAAGACAGGTCAACGTAAAGAAGTCGGACCAGTCGCCGCAATAACAAGTTATAAAAAATCAATCCCTGGAAAGAGGCCTGGCCAGCCCTAAAAAAGAGGATTGATAAAAATAACTTATAAGGGACTGACGTAAAGAAGTCGGCCCCAAAACCAAAAAGTTATAAAAAGTAATCCTTGAAAGAGATCTGACAAAGTAATACCTTGAAAAAGTAAATCACTTGCAATTCCGCAAAACTAACCAGCAAGTGCACTGGGTCGTCCAAGTAATACCTTACGTGAGTAAGGGTCGATCCCACAGAGATTGTCGACTTGAAGCAAGCTATGGTTACCTTGTAACTCTTAGTCAGGAGATTAATAATGAAAAGGGTTTTTGTTTGCAACGTAATAAAAGAGCATGAAATAAAAGGTACTTGTGATTTAATAATGGAGAACAGGTTGGAGTTTTGGAGATGCTCTGTCATCTGAATCTCTGCTTTCCTACTGTCTTCTTCTTCACACACGCAAGGCTCCTTCCATGGCAAGCTGTTTGTTGGCGAATCACCGTTGTCAATGGCTACCATCCATCCTCTCAGTGAAAAAGGTCCATGTACAATGGAGTTTAGAGACTCATGCCGTAGAGATACAATGTAAAACGTGAAAATGTCATGAGGTACAAAATAAATCTCTAAAAGTAGTTTTTATACTCAACTAGTAACCTAGGTTTACAGAAAATGAGTAAACTAAGATAGGTAGTGCAGAAATCCACTTCTGGGGCCCACTTGGTGTATGCTGGGGCTGAGCATTGGAGCTTTCATGTGCATAGGCTTTTCCTGGAGTTAAACGCTAGCTTTGGTGCCAGTTTGGATGTTTAACTCCAACTTTTATGCCAGTTCTGGCGTTTTGACGCTAGAAAAGAGCAGAGATCTGACGTTTTGACGCCATTTTACATCATCAAAACTCATGCAAAGTATGGACTATTATATATTACTGGAAAGCCCTGGATGTCTACTTTCCAACTCAATTGAGAGCGCGCCATTTAAAGTTCTGTAGCTCCAGAAAATCCACTTCGAGTGCAGGGAGGTCAGAATCCAACAGCATATGCAGTCCTTTTTCAGCATCTGAATCAGATTTTTGCTCAGGTCCCTCAATTTCAGCCAGAAAATACCTGAAATCACAGAAAAATACACAAACTCATAGTAAAGTCCAGAAATATGATTTTTGCACAAAAACTAATAAAAAATATACTAAAAAGTTGCTAAATCCTACTAAAAACTATATGAAAATACCCCCAAAAAGCATATAAAATATCCGCTCATCACAACACCAAACTTAAACTGTTGCTTGTCCTCAAGCAACTAGATGAATGAAATAGGAAAAAGAAAATCAAGAGGCAATAGCATCTCAGAGTTTACATGAAGCTCAAATTCTAATTAGATGAGCGGGACTAGTAGCTTTTTGCTTCTGAATAGTTTTGGCATCTCCATTTATCCTTTGAAGTTCTGAAAGACTAGCATCTATAGGAACTTAGAATTCAAATAGTGTTATTGATTCTCTTAGTTTAGCATGTTGATTCTTGAACATAGCTACTTTATGAGTCTTGGCAGTGGCCCTAAGCATTATGTTTTCCAGTATTACCATGGGATACATAAATGCCACAGACACAAAACTGAGTGAACCTTTTTAGATTGTGACTCAGCTTTGCTAAAGTCCCCAATTAGAGGTGTCTAGAGTTCTTAAGCACACTCTTTTTGCATTGGATCACGACTTTAACCACTCAGTCTCAAGTTTTTCACTTGGACCTGCATGCCACAAGCACATGGTTAGGGACAGCTTGATTCAGCCGCTTAGGCCAGGATTTTATGCATGTAAGCCCTCCTATCCATTGATGCTCAAAGTCTTGGATCCTCTTCACCCTTGCCTTTTGGTTTAAAGGGCTATTGGCTTTTTCTTTCTTTTATTTTTCATTTTTTTCTTTTTTTTTCAAGCTTTGTTCTTCACTGCTTCCTCTTGCTCAAGAATCAATTCTATGATTTTTCAAATTATCAGCAACATTTCTCTTTTTTCATCATTCTTTCAAGAGCCAACAATTTTAACATTCATAAACTTCACTATCAAAATTTATGCACTGTTCAAGCATTCATTCAGAGAACAAAAAGTATTGTCACAACATATAAATAATTTGAATTTTTCTTATTAAGAACTCAAAAATAAAATTGCTTCCTTATTCTAAAAATCTGCTATTTTATTCATGTTTAATGATGATGAGAAAAATAAATTATAGCTTACTTGGGGATAAAATTAAAAATAAAAAATAAAGACACTAATTACTACTATTCATATGACTCTTAAAATAGATTTCTAATAGCAGAGTTATCACTAAGTTAAGATTAGGACTCAACAACCTTTATTTTGGGAGGTGGATGCTTGGTGCACGAAATTGTGATCTCTAATAATGGCATTCAACTTGGTATGCGCATCTACTAACTCAGCACTTTCTTCACAACTTCGCACAACTAACCAGCAAGTGCACCGGGTCGTCCAAGTAATAAACCTCACGTGAGTAAGGGTCGATCCCACGGAGATTGTTGGTATGAAGCAAGCTATGGTCATCTTGAAATTCTCAGTTAGGCGGATAATATATGGTTATGGAGTTTACGAATAATAATAATAAATAAAAAGAAAATAAAGATAGAAATACTTATGTAAATCATTGATGGGAATTTCAGATAGGCATATGAAGATGCTGTGTTCCTTCTGAATCTCTGCTTTCCAACTACCTTCATCCAATCCTTCTTACTCCTTTCCATGGCAAGCTGTATGTAGGGCATCACTGTTGTCAATGGCTACATCCCATCCTCTCAGTGAAAAAGGTCCAAATGCTCTGTCACAGCATGACTAATCATCTGTCCGTTCTCGATCATGCCGGAATAGAATCCATTGATTCTTTTGCGTTTGTCATCATGCCCAACAATCGCGAGTTTGAAGCTCGTCACAATCATTCAATCTCTGAATCCCACTCGGAATACCATAGACAAGGTTTAGACTTTCCGAACTCTCATGAATTCCGCCATCAATTCTAGCTTATACCATGAAAATTCTGATTAAGGAATCTAAGAGATATGTGTTCGGTCTGAGGTAGAACGGAAGTGGTTGTCAGTCACGCGTTCATAGGTGAGAATGATGATGAGTGTCACGGATCATCACATTTGTCATGGTGAAGTGCAATGAATATCTTAGAACAGGAATAAACTGAATTGAATAGAAAATAGTAGTAATTGCATTAAAATTTGAGGTACAGCAGAGCTCCACACCCTTAATCTATGGTGTGTAGAAACTCCACCATTGAAAATACATAAGTGATGGTCCAGGCATGGCCGAATGGCCAGCCCCCATGAATGATCAAAAGACCGAATGGTCAAAAGACTAGACAATCAAAGACGTCTAATACAATAGTAAAATTTCCTATTTATACTAGACTAGCTACTAGGGTTTACAGAAGTAAGTAATTAATGCAGAAATCCACTTCCGGGGCCCACTTGGTGTGTGCTTGGGCTGAGCTTGAGCTTTTCACGTGCAGAGGCTTCTTTTGAAGTTGAACGCCAAGTTGTAACATGTTTCTGGCGTTCAACTCTGGTTCGTGACGTGTTTCTGGCGTTTGACTCCAGAATGCAGCATAGAACTGGCGTTGAGCGCCAGTTTACGTCATCTAATCTCGAATAAAGTCTGGACTATTATATATCGATGGAAAGCTCTGGATGTCTACTTTCCAACGCCGTTGAGATCGCGCCATTTGAAGTTTTGTAGCTCCAGAAAATCAATTTTGAGTACAGGGAGGTCAGAATCCAACAACATCAGCAGTCCTTTGTCAGCCTTCTTATCAGAGTTTTGCTCAGGTCCCTCAATTTCAGCCAGAAAATACCTGAAATTACAGAAAAACACACAAACTCATAGTAAAGTCCAGAAATGTGAATTTAGCATAAAAACTAATGAAAATATCCCTAAAAGTAGCTAGATCCTACTAAAAATTACCTAAAAATAATGCCAAAAAGCGTATAAATTATCTGCTCATCACAACACAAAACTTAAATTGTTGCTTGTCCCCAAGCAATTGAAAATCAATTAGGATAAAAAAAAGAGAATATACTATAAAGCTCAGAATATCAATGAATATTAATTCTAATTAGATGAGCGGGACTTGTAGCTTTTGCTTCTGAACAGTTTTGGCATCTCACTTTATCCTTTGAAGTTTAGAATGATTGGCATCTCTAGGAACTTAGAATTTTAGATAGTGTTATTGATTCTCCTAGTTAAGTTTGTTGATTCTTGAACACAGCTACTTTTATGAGTCTTGGTCGTGGCCCTAAGCACTTTGTTTTCCAGTATTACCACCGGATACATAAATGCCACAGACACATGACTGGGTGAACATTTTCAGATTGTGACTCAGCTTTGCTAAAGTCCCCAGTTAGAGGTGTCCAGAGCTCTTAAGCACACTCTTTTTGCTTTGGATCACGACTTTAAGCACTCAGTCTCAAGCTTTTCACTTGGACCTGCATGCCACAAGCACATGGTTAGGGACATCTTGATTTAGCCTTTTAGGCCTGGATTTTATTTCCTTGGGCCCTCCTATCCATTGATGCTCAAAGCCTTTGATCCTTTTTACCCTTGCCTTTTGGTTTTAAGGGCTATTGGCTTTTTCTGCTTGCTTTTTCTTTTTCTTTCTATTATTTTTTTCGCCACTTTTTTTTTCTCAAGCTTTTGCTATTCACTGCTTTTTCTTGCTTCAAGAATCAATTTCATGATTTTTCAGATTATCAATAGCATTTCTCTTTGTTCATCATTCTTTCAAGAGCCAACAATTTTAACATTCATAAACAACAAGATAAAAAATATGCACTGTTCAAGCATTCATTCAGAAAACAAAAAGTATTGTCACCACATCAATATAATTAAACTAAATTCAAGGATAAATTCAAAACTCATGTACTTCTTGTTTTTTTGTATTAAAACATTTTTCATTTAAGAGAGGTGAAGGATTCATGGATTTATTCATAGCCTTAAGACATAGTTACTACATACTAATGATCATGAAGTAGAGACACAAAACATAAAACAACATATAGCATAAAAATCGAAAAACAGAGAAATAAGAACAAGGAATGAGTCCACCTTAGTGATGGTGGCGCTTTCTTCTTGAAGAACCAATGATGTCCTTGAGCTCTTCTATGTCTCTTTCTTGCCTTTGTTGCTCCTCCCTCATTGCTCTTTGATCTTCTCTAATTTCATGGAGAATGATGGAGTGTTCTTGATGTCCCACCCTTAATTGATCCATATTGTAACTCAAGTCTTCTAGAGAAGTGTTGAGTTGTTCCCAATAGTTGTTGGGAGGAAAGTGCATCCCTTGAGGCATCTCCGGGATTTCTTGGTGATGAGCTTTCTCATACGTCTCTTGGGATCCATAATTGGGCTCTCTTGTTTGCTCCATCCTCTTCTTAGTGATGGGCTTATCCTCCTCAATGGGGATGTCTCCTTCTATGATAACTCCAGCTGAGTAACATAGATGGCAAATAAGATGAGGAAAAGCTAGCCTTGCCATGGTGGAGGACTTTTCGACTATTTTGTAGAATTCAAGGGAGATGACTTCATGAACTTTTACTTCCTCTCCATTCATAATGCTATGAATCATGATGGCCCAATCCACAGTAACTTCGGATCGGTTGCTAGTGGGGATGATGGAGCATTGGATGAACTCCAACCATCCTCTAGCCACAGGATTGAGGTCCAGTCTTCTTAATTGAACCGGCTTGCCTTTGGAGTCTCTTTTCCATTGAGCTCCTTCAACACATATGTCCATAAGGACTTGGTCCAACCTTTGATCAAAGTTGACCCTTCTTGTGTAGGGGCGTGCATCTCCTTGCATCATGGGCAAGTTAAATGCCAACGTTACATTTTTCGGACTGAAATCTAAGTATTTCCCCCGAACCATTGTAAGATAATTCTTTGGATTCGGGTTCACACTTTGATTATGGTTCCTAGTGATCCATGCATTGGCATAGAACTCTTGAACCATTAAGATTCCGACTTGTTGAATGGGGTTGGTCAGAACTTCCCAACTTCTTCTTTGGATCTCATGTCGGATCTCCGGATACTCATTTTTCTTGAGTTTGAAAGGGACCTCAGGGATCACCTTCTTCTTGGCCACAACATCATAGAAGTGGTCTTGATGGGCTTTAGAGATGAATCTCTCCATCTCCCATGACTCAGAGGTGGAAGCTTTTGTCTTCCCTTTTCCTTTTCTAGAGGTTTCTCCGGCCTTAGGTGCCATAGGTGGTTATGGAAAAACAAAAAAAGCTATGCTTTTACCACACCAAACTTAGAATATTACTCGTCCTCGAGCAAGAGAAGAAAGAATAGATGAAGAAGAAGAAAATATGGAGGAGAGGGAGAGAGGGTTGTGTTTTGGCCAAGGAGGAGAAGAGAGGGTTGTGTTGTGTGAAAATGAAGAAGAATGGAGGGGTTTATAAAGTGGAGGGAGAGGGAGTAGGTTCGGCTATTTAGGGTGGGTTTGGGTGGGAAAGAGATTTTGAATTTTGAAGGTAGGTGGGGTTTATGGGGAAGAGTGGAAGGATGTGAGTGGTGAAGAGGTGATGGGGAAGAGAGATTAAGGTGATTGGTGAAGGGTTTTAGGGAAGAGTGTTATTGGATTATGTGAAGAGGAGAGAAGGTGAGTTGAGGTAGGTGGGGATCCTGTGGGGTCCACAGATTCTAAGATGATCTTGTTGGGTCCACAGATCCTGAGGTGTCAAGGATTTACATCCCTGCACCAATGAGGCATGTAAAACGCCCTTTTCATGCAATCCTGGCGTTCAACGCCTGATTGATGCTTGTTTCTGGCGTTGAACGCCAGCTTCATGCTTGTTTTGGGCGTTCAATGCCCATTTGCAGCATGTTTCTGGCGTTGAACGCCAGTTCCATGCTTGTTTCTGGCGTTCAGCGCCAGCTCTCTTTAGGGTGTTTTCCTGGCGTTTAAACGCTAGGATGTTGCTTGTTTCTGGCGTTCAACACCAGATCCATGCTCTGTTCTGGCGTTGAACGCTAGCCAGATGCTCCTTACTGGCGTTTAAACGCCAGCAAGCCCTTCCTCCAGGGTGTGCTTTTTCTTCTGCTATTTTTGATACTATTTTTAATTTTAATATTTATTTTGTGACTCCACATGATCATGAACCTAATAAAACATAAAAGAACAATAAAAGAAAAATAAAATAAGATAAATAAAAATTGGGTTGCCTCCCAATAAGCGCTCCTTTAATGTCACTAGCTTGACAGTGGGCTCTCATGGAGCCTCAAAGGTGATCAAGTCAATGTTGTAGACTCCCAACACCAAACTTAGAGTTTGAATGTGGGGATTCAACACCAAACTTAGAGTTTGGCTGTGGCCTCCCAACACCAAACTTAGAGTTTGATTGTGGGGGCTCTGTTTGACTCTGTACTCAGAGAAGCTTTTCATGCTTCCTCTCCATTGTTAAAGAAGAACACCCTTGGGTCTTAAACACAAGGTAGTCCCCATTCAATTGAAGGACTAATTCTCCTCTGTTAACATCTATCACAGCTCCTGCTGTGGCTAGGAAAGGTCTTCCAAGGATGATGCATTCATCCTCCTCCTTCCTAGTGTCTAAGATTATGAAATCAGCAGGGATGTAAAGGCCTTCAAACTTTACCAACACGTCCTCTACCAATCCATAAGCTTGTCTTACTGACTTGTCTGCCATTTGCAATGAGAATATGGAAGGCTGTACCTCAATGATCCCCAGCTTCTCCATTACAGAGAGTGGCATAAGATTTATGCCTGACCCTAGGTCACACAGAGCCTTTTCAAAGGTCATGGTGCCTATGATACAGGGTATTAAGAATTTACCAGGATCTTGTTTCTTTTGAGGTAAAGTTTGCTGAACCCATGTATCTAGTTCACCAATGAGCAAGGGAGGTTCACCTTCCCAAGTCTCATTACCAAACAACTTGGCATTCAGCTTCATGATAGCTCATAGATATTGAGCAACTTGCTCTCCAGTTACATCTTCATCCTCTTCAGAGGAAGAATAGTTTTCAGAATTCATGAATGGAAGAAGGAGGTTTAATGGGATCTCTATGGCCTCTATATGACCTTCAGATTCCTTTAAGTCCTCAATAAGGAACTCCTTCTTGCTTAAGAGATGTCCCATGAGGTCTTCCTCATTGGGATTCACGTCCTCTCACTTCCTCTCTAGGTTCGGCCATGTTGATTATGTCAATGGCCTTACACTCTCTTTTTGGATTCTCTTCAGTGTTGCTTGGGAGAGTACTAGGAGGAGTTTCAGTGATTTTCTTACTCAGCTAGCCCACTTGTGCCTCCAAATTTCTAATAGAGGACCTTGTTTCACTCATGAAACTTAAAGTGGCCTTAGACAGATCAGAGACTAAGTTTGCTAAGTTAGAGGTGCTCTGCTCAGAATTTTCTATCTGTTGCTGAGAAGATGATGGATAAGGCTTGCTATTGCTGAGCCTATTTCTTCCACCATTATTAAATCCTTGTTGAGGCTTTTGTTGATCCTTCCATGAGAAATTTGGATGATTTCTCCATGAAGAATTATAGGTGTTTCCATAAGGTTCACCCATGTAATTTACCTCTACTATTGCAGGGTTCTCAGGATCATAAGCTTCTTCTTCAGAAGATGCCTCTTTAGTACTGTTGGATGCATTTTGCCATCCATTCAGACTTTGAAAAATCATGTTGACTTACTGAGTCAACATTTTGTTCTGAGCCAATATGGCATTCAGAGCATCAATTTCAAGAACTCCCTTCCTCTGAGGCATCCCATTATTCACGAAATTCCTCTCAGAAGTGTACATGAATTGGTTATTTGCAACCATTTCAATAAGTTCCTGAGCTTCTGCAGACATTTTTTTTAGGTGAATAGATCCACCTGCAGAATGATCCAATGACATCTTAGAGAACTCAGACAGACCATAATAGAATATATCTATCATGGTCCACTCTGAAAACATGTCAGAAGGACACTTTTTGGTCATCTGCTTGTATCTTTCCCAAGCTTCATAGAGGGATTCACCATCTTTTTGCTTGAAGGTCTGAACATCCACTCTAAGCTTGCTCAGCTTTTGAGGAGGAAAGAATTTAACCAAGAAGGCCGTGACCAACTTATCCCAAGAGTCCAGGCTGTCCTTAGGTTGTGAGTCTAACCATGTTCTAGCTCTGTCTCTTACAGCAAAAAGAAAAAGCATGAGCCTGTAGACTTCAGGATATACTCCATTAGTCTTAACAGTCTCACAGATCTGCAAGAACTCAGTTAAAAACTGGTAGGGATCTTCTGATAGAAGTCCATGAAACTTGCAGTTTTGTTACATTAGAGCAACTAGTTGAGGTTTCAGCTCAAAATTGTTTGCTCCAATGGCAGGAATTGAGATGCTTCTTCCATCAAACTTGGAAGTAGGTGTAGTATAATCACTAAGCATCCTTCTTGCATTATTTTTGTTGGGTTCGGCTGCCATATCCTTTTCTTGTTCGAAAATTTCAGTAAGGTTGTCTCTGGATTATTGTAATTTATCTTCTCTTAGTTTCCTCTTCAGAGTCCTTTCAGGTTCAAGATCAGCTTCAACAAGAATGCATTTTTCCTTGTTCCTGCTCATATGAGAAAGAAGAGAACAAAAAAGAAAGAGAAATCCTCTATGTCACAGTATAGAGATTCCTTTATGTTAGTAGAAGAAGAAAAGAATAGAAGAAGGAGAAGAGTTAAGAATCCAAACACAAGGGTGAAGATAGGTTCAGATTCTTGAGATGAAGAGAAGTGTTAGTAAATAAATAAATAAATAGAAGAAGATGAGAGGGGGAGAATTGGAAAATTAATTTTGAAAAATAAGTTAGTGATTTTTGAAAATTAAAGGAAGAAATAAAATTAAAATTAAAATTTAAAATAATTAGTTAATTAAAAGAATTTTGAAAAAGAGGGAGGTAATTTTCAAAAATTAGAGAGCTAAAATTAGTTAGGTGGTTTTGAAAAAGATAAAAAATAAACAAAAGTTAATTGGTTAGTTTGAAAAAGATTTGAAAATCAAATTTTGAAAAGATAAGAAGTTGGAAAAGACATTTTAAAATCAAATTTTTGAAAAAGATAAAATTTAAAAAGATATGATAAAAAGATATGATTAAAAAGATATGGTTGGAAAAGATAAAAATTTTTAAAATTAAAATTAATTACTTGACTAACAAGAAACTAAAAGATATGATTCTAGAATTTAAAGATTGAACCTTTCTTAACAAGAAGGTAACAAACTTCAAATTTTTGAATCAATCACATTACTTATTAGTTAAGTTTCGAAAATTATGAATTAAAGATAAGAAAAAGATTTTAAAATTCAAATTAAAAATTTTCGAAAAATAGTAAGAAAAATGAAAAAGATTTGATTTTTGAAAAGATAAGATTTTTAAATATTGAAAATTTGACTTGACTTACAAGAAATAACTAATTTTAAAATTTTTTGACTAAGTCAACTCAAATTTTCAAAATTTTGAGAGAAAAAAGGAAAAGATATTTTTTTGATTTTTAAATTTTTAATGATGAGTGAGAAAAACACAATTATGACCCAAAACATGAAAATTTTGGATCAAAACACATGATGCATGCAAGAACACTATGAATGTCAAGATGAACACCAAGAACACTTTGAAGATCATGATGAACATCAAGAACATATTTTTGAAAAATTTTTTATGCAAAGAAAACATGCAAGACACCAAACTTAGAAATCTTTAATGCTTAGACACTATGAATGCAAAAATACATATGAAAAACAACAAAAATTACAAAACAAGAAAATTTAAAGATCAAACAAGAAGACTTACCAAGAACAACTTGAAGATCATGAAGAACACTATGAATGCATGAATTTTAGAAAAATGCAAGAATAAGATGAATATGCAATTGACACCAAACTTAAAACATGACACTAGACTCAAACAAGAAACACAAAATATTTTTTATTTTATGATTTTATAATTTTTTTGGATTTTATTTTGTATTTTTTTCGAAATTTTTTTTTGGGAAAAAGAAAATAAGAAATTCAAAATTTTTAATAAGAATTCCAAGAATCTTTCAATGTTAGCCTAAAGCTCCGATCCAGGAATTGGACATGGCTTAATAGCAAGCCAGCTTTAGGATATAAATCAGACATACAACAGCTGATACTTCAATTAACTTGCCTCTATGCTGATGATTGGAAGCCTCAGTCCAAAAGAATTGAACATGGCTTTACAGCCAGCCAGGCTTCAACATGCTTCATGAAACACTAGAATTCGTTCTTAAAAATTTAGAATAATTTTCGAAAACAGATGAGAAATTTTTGAAAGATTTTTTTTTGAAAAATTCTTGAAAAAAAAAAGAAAATTACCTAATCTAAGCAACAAGATGAATCGTCAGTTGTCTAAACTCGAATAATCCCTGGCAACAGCGCCAAAAACTTGGTGCACAAAATTGTAATCTCTAATAATGGCATTCAACTTGGTATGCACATCTACTAACTCAGCACTTTCTTCACAACTTCGCACAACTAACCAGCAAGTGCACTGGGTCGTCCAAGTAATAAACCTTACGTGAGTAAGGGTCGATCCCACGGAGATTGTTGGTATGAAGCAAGCTATGGTCATCTTGAAATTCTCAGTTAGGCGGATAATATATGGTTATGGAGTTTTCGAATAATAATAATAAATAAACAGAAAAAAAAGATAGAAATACTTATGTAAATCATTGATGGAAATTTCAGATAGGCGTATGAAGATGTTGTGTTCCTTCTGAATATCTGCTTTCCTACTACCTTCATCCAATCCTTCTTACTCCTTTCCATGGCAAGCTGTATGTAGGGCAGCACCGTTGTCAATGGCTACATCCCATCCTCTCAGTAAAAAAGGTCCAAATGCTCTGTCACAGCATGGCTAATGGTGCACAAAATTGTGATCACTACTTTTCACAACTCAAATAATCCCTAGTAATGGCCCCAAAGACTTGGTGCTCAATACCATGGCATAAACACAACTTCGCACAACTAACTAGCAAGTGCACTGGGTCGTCCAAGTAATAAACCTTACGCGAGTAAGGGTCGATCCCACGGAGATTGTTGGTATGAAGCAAGCTATGGTCACCTTGTAAATCTTAGTCAGGCAGACTCAAATGGTTATGGATGATATATGAATAAAACATAAAGATAAAGATAGAGATACTTATGTAATTCATTGGTGAGAACTTCAGATAAGCGAATGGAGATGCTTTGTCCCTTCCGTCTCTCTGTTTTCCTACTGTCTTCATCCAATCCTTCTTACTCCTTTCCATGGCAAGCTGTATGTTGGGCATCACCATTGTCAATGGCTACAGTCCCGTCCTCTCAGTGGAAATGTTCAACGCACCCTGTCACGGCACGGCTATCCAGCTGTCGGTTCTCGATCATGTCGGAATAGAATCCAGTGATTCTTTTGCGTTTGTCACTAACGCCCCACAATCACGAGTTTGAAGCTCGTCACAGTCATTCAATTATTGAATCCTACTCAGAATACCATAGACAAGGTTTAGACCTTCCGGATTCTCTTGAATGCAATCATCAATTCTAGCTTATACCACGAAGATTCCGGTTAAAGAATCCATGAGATATCTACCCAATCTAAGATAGAACGGAGGTGATTAACGGTCACGCGTTCATAGGTGAGAATGATGATAAGTGTCACGGATCATCACATTCATCAAGTTGAAGAACAAGTGATATCTTGGAATAAGAACAAGCCGAATTGAATAGAAGAACAATAGTAATTGCATTAATACTCGAGGTACAGCAGAACTCCACACCTTAATCTATGGTGTGTAGAAACTCCACCGTTGAAAATACATAAGAACAAGGTCTAGGCATGGCCGTGAGGCCAGCCCCCAGTGATCTAAGAACTAGACGTCCAAAGATGATCCTAAGATCGAAAAATGATCAAAAGATGAAAATACAATAGTAAAAGGTCCTACTTATAGGGAACTAGTAGCTTAAGAATTACAAAGATGAGTAAAAGACATAAAAATCCACTTCCGGGCCCACTTGGTGTGTGCTTGGGCTGAGCATTGAAGCATTTTCGTGTAGAGACTCTTCTTGGAGTTAAACGCCAGCTTTTGTGCCAGTTTGGGCGTTTAACTCCCATTCTTGTGCCAGTTCCGGCGTTTAACGCCGGGCATTCTTGAGCTGATTTGGAACGCCGGTTTGGGCCATCAAATCTTGAGCAAAGTATGAACTATTATACATTGCTGGAAAGCCCAGAATGTCTACTTTCCAACGCCATTGAGAGCGCGCCAATTGGGCTTCTGTAGCTCCAGAAAATATACTTCGAGTGCAGGGAGGTCAGAATCCAACAGCATCTGCAGTCCTTTTCAGTCTCTGAATCAGATTTTTGCTCAGGTCCCTCAATTTCAGCCAGAAAATACCTGAAATCACAGAAAAACACACAAACTCATAGTAAAGTCCAGAAAAGTGAATTTTAACTAAAAACTAATAAAAATATACTAAAAACTAACTAAATCCTACTAGAAACATACTAAAAACAATGTCAAAAAGCGTATAAATTATCCGCTCATCAGCTAATCATCTGTCGATTCTCGATCAGGCCGGAATAGAATCCATTGATTCTTTTGCGTTTGTCATCACACCCAACAATCGCGAGTTTGAAGCTCGTCACAGTCATTCAATCCCTGAATCCTACTCAGAATACCACAGATAAGGTTTAGACTTTCCAGACTCTCATGAATGCCGCCATCAATTCTAGCTTATACCACGAATATTCTGATTAAGGAATCTAAGAGATATGCGTTCGGTCTGAGGTAGAACGGAAGTGGTTGTTAGTCACGCGTTCATAGGTGAGAATGATGATGAGTGTTACGGATCATCACATTCGTCATGGTGAAGTGCAACGAATATCTTAGAACAGGAATAAACTGAATTGAATAGAAAATAGTAGTAATCGCATTAAAACTCGAGGTACAGCAGAGCTCCACACCCTTAATCTATGGTGTGTAGAAACTCCACCGTTGAAAATACATAAGTGATGGTCCAGGCAAGGTCGAATGGCCAGCCCCCATGAATGATCAAAAGACTGAATGGTCAAAAGACTAGACAATCAAAGACGTCTAATACAATAGTAAAATGTCCTATTTATACTAGACTAGCTACTAGGGTTTACAGAAGTAAGTAATTAATGCAGAAATCCACTTCTGGGGCCCACTTAGTGTGTGCTTGGGCTGAGCTTGAGCTTTCCACGTGCAGAGGCTTCTTTTGGAGTTGAACGCCAAGTTGTAACGTGTTTCTGGCGTTCAACTCTGGTTCGTGACGTGTTTCTGGCGTTTGACTCCAGAATGCAGCATGAAACTGGCGTTGAGTGCGAGTTTACGTCGTCTAATCTCGAATAAAATATGAACTATTATATTTCTGGAAAGCTCTGAATGTCTACTTTCCAACGCCATTGAGATCGCGCCATTTGGAGTTGTGTAGTTCCAGAAAATCTATTTCGAGTGCAGGGAGGTCAGAATCCAACAGCATCAGCAGTCTTTGTCAGCCTTCTTATCAGAGTTTTGCTCAGGTCCCTCAATTTCAGCCAGAAAATATCTGAAATTACAGAAAAACACACAAACTCATAGTAAAGTCCAGAAATGTGAATTTAGCATAAAAACTAATGAAAACATTCCTAAAAGTAGCTAGATCCTACTAAAAATTACCTAAAAACAATGCCAAAAAGCGTATAAATTATCCGCTCATCAATGCTCCTTCAAGAGATAGCTTCTAGCGTTTCAGCTCCTGCAGTTCATGCCCTTGCTTCTCCTGTTCCTTAAGCAGCTTGCAGAGCATGCTATTTTGATTTTGCTATTCTTCTTTCATTTGATCCATGGCTTCTTGCAGCTTGGTGATAAATGCTTCTAAGCGGTTCCAGTAGTCAATCTGTGGAATTTCTGGGAGGAACTCCTGCGCCCTCCTTTTGATGGGAATGTCTTGCACTTGTTGCCCTTCCATTGACTTTTTTTTTATTAGGAGATCAACTGAGATATACTCATCTACTCCTATCTTCACTCCAGCATCTTTACATAGTAGAGAAATCAAGCTTGGGTAGGCCAATTTGGCTTCAGTGGAGTTCTTATTTGCAATTGTATAAAGCTCACAAGCAATCAGATGATGAACTTCCACTTCGTTTCCCATCATGATGCAATGGATCATCACTGCTCTTTTAACAGTGACCTCAGAGCGATTGCTGGTGGGTAGTATGGAACGCCCAATAAAATCTAGCCAGCCTCTAGCAACTAGTTTGAGATTCCCTCTCTTGAGTTGAATTGGGACATTCTTTGTGTTGGTTACCCACTTGGCTCCAGGGATGCATATGTCCTCTAGAACTTGGTCCAAGCGCTTATCTTGACTCACAATTCTCCTGTTAAAGGATTCCGGGTCATCTTGTAGTTAAGGCAGCTTGAAGATCTCTCTTATGATGTCAAGGTGGAAGTAGATAATCCTCCCTCTGACCATAGTTCGAAAGGTATAGAAGGCGGTTCCAGACATTCTTTGTTTATCTGTTTGCCACAGATTTGAGTAGAATTCCTGAACCATGTTTCTTCCCACCTTTGTCTCAGGATTAGCTAGGATTTCCTAGCCTCTGTTTCGAATCTGCTCTTGGATCTCCGGATATTCATCTTCTTTCAGATCAAATTTAACTTCCGAGATCACTGACCTCAGACCCATTATTTTATAATAATGGTCTGCATATTCTTTGGTTAAGAACCTCTCTTGATTCCAAAGTGATTTTGAAATATTCTCTTTCTTGCCTCTTGAGGTGGTTTGTTTTCCCTTAGGAGCCATGATCTTGGTGAGTCTTGGCTCAGTGATCACGAAAAGCACACCAAACTTAGAGGTTTGCTTGTCCTCAAGCAAAAGAAAGGAAATGAGAGGAAGAGAAGGAGAGACAATTTCGAATGGTGGAGGAGAGGGGATGGCTGAATGTGAATTTAAAAGGGAGAGGGGTGGGTTCGAAAATTTTGAAAAAGATATGATAGAAGATATGATTTGTAAAAAGATAGTTATGATATGCAAAAGATGTGTTGTTAAAATTGAAAACATAAGAGAAAGATTTGAAACGGATAAATCTAATTTTGAAAAGATAATGTGATGGGTTGAAAAAGATTTGAAAAGAAATAAAAAAAGATATATGAGTTTTGGAAAAGATTTGAAAAGAAATTAAAAATATATATGAGTTTTGACAAAGATTTTGAAAGAAATAGAAAAATATTTTTTTTGGATTAAGAAATTTTTGAAATTGAAATTGAAAGATGAGGATTTGTAACATGTTCATGCAAGAAATGTGGGTGGAAATATGAAAATTAAAAAAGATCTGAGTTGGGAACAAGAACCTCCTCCCCTCCATGTTCCTAGCGTTAAATGCCCAGGAGTAGGATGTTTTGGGCGTTTAACACCCAATTGCTACTTGCTTTGGGCGTTTAAACACCCAGCCAGGTACCCTGGCTGGCGTTTAAACACCAGATTTCCTTTGTCACTGGGCATTTTTCTAAACGCTCATGATGCTGCAAGTCTGGTGTTAAACCCTCAGAATGGCACCCATTCTGGTGTTTAACGCCCAGAAGGTGCTTCTTACTGGCGTTAAACGCCCAGAATGATACCCATTCTGGCGTTTAACGCCCCAAAATGCTCCTTACTGGCGTTTTTCTACCAGTGAGCTCCTTTTCTCTGTTTTCTGCTCTGAATCTTTCTGTAACTCTGTGAACTCCTGTAATTGAAGAAAAATTTTATATTGAACTCCTAAAATTATTATTTAAATATAAATATACTTAACCAATGGCTGGGTTGCCTCCCAGCAAGCGCTTCTTTATTGTCTTTAGCTGGACCTTACTGAGCATTATTCTAGTCTCAGTACTGAGCATTCTTGCTCAATATTGCTTTCAAGATTGTGTTTGACTCTTTGTCCATTAACAATGAATCTTTTATCAGAGTCAGTATCCTGAAGCTCCACATATCCATATGGTGACACACTTGTAATCACATATGGTCCCCTCCACCGGGATTTTAATTTCCCAGGGAATAATCTAAGTCTAGAGTTGAATAGCAGGACCTTTTGTCCTGGTTCAAAGACTCTGGATGACAATTTCTTGTCATGCCACCTTTTTGCTTTCTCCTGGTAAATTTTTTCATTCTCGAAAGCATTGAGCCTGAACTCCTCTAGCTCATTCAACTGGAGCAATCTTTTCTCTCCAGCTGATTTAGCATCAAGGTTTAGGAATCTGGTTGCCCAATAGGCCTTGTGTTCCAGTTTCACGGGCAGATGACAGGCCTTGCCATACACAAGTTGGTATGGAGAAGTTCCTATAGGAGTCTTGAATGCTGTTCTGTATGCCCACAGAGCATCATCCAAGCTTTTTGCCCAATCCTTTCTACCGGTCATTACAGTCCGTTCCAGGATTCTTTTTAGTTCTCTATTAGAGACCTCAGCTTGCCCATTTGTTTGTGGATGATACGGAGTTGCCACCTTGTGGCTAATTCCATACCGGACCATAGTAGAGTAAAGCTGTTTATTGCAGAAATGAATGCCTCCATCACTGATTAATACTCTAGGGACACCAAATCTACTGAAGATGTATTTCTGGAGGAACTTTATCATTGTTTTAGTATCATTAGTGGGTGTTGTAATTGCCTCTACCTATTTAGATACATAGTCCACTGCCACCAAAATATAAGTGTATGAGTATGAAGGTGAAAACGGTCCCATGAAGTCAATACCCCATACGTCAAATAATTCAATCTCTAAAATCCCTTGCTGAGGCATGGCGTAACCATGAGGCAGATTACCAGCTCTCTGGCAACTGTCACAGTTCCGTACAAACTCTCAGGAGTCTTTATAGAGAGTAGGCCAGTAGAAGCCGCATTGGAGGACTTTTGTGGCTGTTCGCTCACTTTCGAAATGTCCTCCATATTGTGATCCATGGCAATGCCAAAGGATCCTTTGCGCTTCTTCTCTAGGCACACATCTACGAATTATTCCGTCTGTGCATCTCTTAAAGAGATATGGTTCATCCCACAAGTAGTACTTTGCATCATAAATTAATTTTTTTTGTTTGCTGCATGTTGTACTCCTTGGGTATGAACCTTGCAGCCTTATAGTTTGCAATGTCTGCAAACCATGGTACTTCATGAATGGCAAAGAGTTGCTCATCAGGAAAGGTTTCAGAGATCTCAGTAATGGGGAGGGACGCCCCTTCTACTGGTTCTATCCGGGACAGGTGATCTGCTACTTGGTTTTCTGTCCCTTTTCTGTCTCTTATTTCTATATCAAACTCTTGCAGAAGCAATACCCACCTTATGAGCCTGGGTTTTGTGAGTAGATATTTAAGAGCAGCATGGTTAGTGTACACAATCACCTTTGATCCTACTAAATAAGATCTGAACTTGTCAATAGCATAAACCACTGCAAGCAATTCCTTTTCTATGGTTGTGTAATTCTTCTGTGCATCATTTAGAACACGACTGGCATAGTAGATGACATGCAAAAGTTTGTCATGCCTCTGTCCCAATACTGCACCAATGGCATGGTCACTGGCATCACACATCAGTTCGAATGGTAATGTCCAGTTTGGTGCAGACATGACTGGTGCTGTAACCAGCTTGGCTTTCAAGGTCTCTAACGCCTGCAAACACTCTGTGTCAAAAATAAATGGCGTGTCAGCAACTAGCAGATTACTTAGAGGTTTTGCGATTTTTGAAAAATCCTTTATAATCCTCCTATAGAATCCTGCATGCCCCAGAAAGCTTCTGATTGCCTTAATATTGGCAGGTGGTGGTAATTTTTCAATTACCTCAACCTTTGATCCACCTCTATTCATTTGTTCGAAATCTGGTGCCCAAGGACGATCCCTTCAGTCACCATAAAGTGACATTTTTCCCAGTTTAAAACCAGGTTAGTCTCTTGGCACCTTTTTAGAACAAGTGACAGGTGATCAAGACAGGAGCTGAATGAGTCTCCATATACTGAGAAGTCATCCATGAAGACTTCCAGAAATTTTTCACCATATCAAAGAAAATAGAGAGCATGCATCTCTAAAAGGTTGCAGGTGCATTACACAGACCAAATGGCATCCTTCTGTAGGCATATACTCCAGATGGATATGTGAATGCTGTTTTCTCTTGATCCTAGGGATTTACTGCAATTTGGTTGTAGCCTGAATAGCCATCCAAAAAGCAGTAATAATCATGACATGCTAGTCTTTCTAGCATCTGGTCTATGAATGGTAAAGAAAAATGATCCTTTCTGGTGGCTGTATTGAGTCTTCTATAGTAAATACACATGCACCATCCTGTAACTGTTCTTGTAGGAACCAGTTCATTTTTCTCATTATGAACTACTGTCATGCCTCCCTTCTTGGGGACGACTTGGACAGGGCTCACCCAGGGGCTATCAGAAATTGGATAAATAATCCCAGCCTCTAGTAATTTAGTGACCTCTTTCTGCACCACTTCCTTCATGGCTGGATTCAGCCGCCTTTGTGGTTGAACCACTGGCTTAGCATTATCCTCCAAGAGAATCTTATGCATGCATCTGGCTGGGCTAATGCCCTTGAGATCACTTATGGACCACCCAAGAGCTATCTTGTGTGTCCTTAACACTTGAATAAGCTCTTCCTCTTCTTGTGGCTTTAAGGTAGAGCTTATGATCACAAGAAAAGTGTTGTCTTCTCCCAGAAATGCATATTTCAGGGATGGTGGTAGTGGTTTCAGCTCTGGCTTGGGGGGCTTTTCCTCTAATTGAGGAGTTTTCAGAGGTTCTTCTATTTCCTCTGGCTCCTCCAGATCAGGCTGAACATCTTTAAATATGTCTTCTAGCTCTGATTCGAGACTTTCAGTCATATTGACTTTTTCTACCAGAGAGTCAATAAGATCAACTTTCATGCAGTCTTTTGGTGTGTCTGGATGCTGCATAGCTTTGACAACATTCAACTTAAACTCATCCTCATTGACTCTCAGGGTCACTCTCCCTTTTTGAACATCAATGAGAGTTCGACCAGTTGCTAGGAAATGTCTTCCTAGAATGAGAGTTGCATTCTTGTGCTCCTCTATTTCCAGCACTACAAAGTCAGTAGGAAAGACAAATGGCCCAACCTTGATAATCATGTCTTCAATTATGCCTGATGGGTATTTAATGGAGCCATCAGCAAGTTGAAGACAGATCCGGGTTGGTTTGATCTCTTCTGTCAAACCAAGCTTTCTGATAATGGATGCAGGGATTAGGTTGATACTTGACCCAATAGAGCTGCCTTGATACAAATTCCCTCTAATGTGCATGGTATCATAAAGCTTGTGGGGTCCTTAAGCTTTTCTGGTAAGCTCTTTAGAATGACTGCACTGTATTCCTCAGTGAGAAAAACTTTTTCAATTTATCTCCAATCCTTCTTATGGCTTAAGATCTCTTTCATGAACTTAGCATAGGAAGGTATTTGCTCAAGTGCTTCTACAAACGGAATCTTTATTTCAAGAGTCCTGAGATAGTCTACAAAGCAGGCAAATTGCTTATCCTGTTCCACTTGGCGGAGTTTCTGAGGATAAGGTATTTTGGCTTTATATTCTTCAACCTTGGTTGCTGCAGGTTTATTTCCTACAGAAGCAGGCTGAGACACCTTCTTGAGGGAGTTATTATCAGCACTTGCAGTTGTCTGATCCCTTACTGGCGTTTGATCGCCAGGATTAGGTGCTGGATTGGCGTTTAACGCCAGATTCCTACCCTGTTCTGGCGTTTGAACGCCAGAATTGAACATGGATTTGGCGTTTGACACCAACTTTTCACTCTTTTCCGGCGTTTGAACACCAGAACTGGGTGTCCACTGGGCGTTTAATGCCAGTTTGTCACCCTTTTCTGGCGTTTGAACGCCAGAATCATTCCTTTCTGGGCTCTTACTGTCCTCAGAGGGATTTTGGGTAGCATTATATTCATCTTCTATTAGCTGTTCTTTCCTTGGCTTTCTGCTGCTTTGAGTTGATGTATTTAATGTTTTTCCACTCTTTAATTGAACAGCTTGACATTCTTCTGTTATTTGTTTAGATAACTGTTGTCTTGTCTGGTCAAGTTGTGCTTCCATATTCTTATTAGCATTCTGAGTATCTTGTAACATTTCTTTAAATTCTGCTAACTATTTTGTCAGAGTAAGTAATTGCTGGTTGAGCTCAGCAACTTTTTCTGGAGGACTAAGGTCAGTAGATACTGCTTTAACCTCTTCCTTCATGGAGGACTCACTGCTCAAGTACAGATGCTGATTTCTAGCAACTGTATCTATAAGCTCTTGAGCCTCTTCAATTGTCTTTCTCATGTGTATAGATCCACCAGCTGAATGGTCTAGAGATATCTGAGCTTTTTCTGTAAGCCCATAGTAGAAGATGTTTAACTGCACCCATTCTGAAAACATTTTAGAGGGGCATTTCCTCAGCATCTCTCTGTACCTCTCCCAGGCATTGTAAAGGGATTCATTATCCTCCTGTTTAAAGCCTTGGATGTCCAGCCTTAGCTGTGTCATCCTCTTAGAAGGGAAATATTGATTCAGAAATTTTTCTGACAGCTGTTTCCATGTTCTTATGCTGGCTTTAGGTTGGTTATTTAACCACCTCTTAGCTTGGTCTTTTACAGCAAATAGAAACAGTAATAATCTGTAGACATCCTGGTCTACTTCCTTATCATGTACTGTGTCAGCAATTTGTAAGAACTGTGCCAGAAACTCAGTAGGTTCTTCCTATGGTAGACCAAAATACTGGTAATTTTGCTGCACCATGATAATGAACTGAGGATTCAACTCAAGACTACTGACTCTGATGGAGGGTATACAGATACTACTCCCGTATGAAGCAGTAGCGGGGTTAGCATATGAACCCATAGTCCTTCTGGACTGTTCATTTCCACTTAGTTCCATGATGGAGAAAGGGAGATGATGTGGATTTATTTTATTATGCTTATTTATTTATTTATTTATATTTATTTTTTCTTTTTTTGAAATAATAATAAATGAATAAAATGGAGACTAAAATAATTAAATAAAAAAATATTTGAAAATTTTTTGATGAGGATTTTTGAAACAGTGAGGGGAAAGAAAATGGTTAGGGAGTTTTGAAAAAGATATGATTTTAAAATTTTCACCAAGTCAACCAAAAGGGATTCGAAACTAATGTGCATTTAAAGAAAAGGATATTTTTTTATTTTTGAATTTTATGATGAAAGAGAAAAACACACAAAAGACACAGGACTTAAAATTTTTAGATCTAGTGCTCCTTGTTTTCGAAAATTTTGGAGGGAAAACACCAAGGAACACCAAACTTAAAAATTTTAAGATCAAAACAAAAAAAGACTCAAGAACACCTTGAAGACTCGCAAGAACAACAAGAACAAAAAGAAAGAACACCAAACATAAAATTTTTAGAAAACCAAAGTAAAATTTTCGAAAACTCAAAGAAAATTAACAAGAAAACACCAAACTTAAAATTTGACACAAGATTTAATCAAAGGAAAATTAAAATTTAATAAAGAAAAATAGTATTTTTAAAAGGATTTTGAAAGGAAAAATATAAGATGTAATCCTAGTGACTCTAAACACAACTAAATAAATTGTTCCTAATCTAAGCAACAAAATAAAACGTCAGTTGTCCAAACTCGAACAATCCCCGACAACGGCGCCAAAAACTTGGTGCACGAAATTGCAATTGCACTTGCAATTCTACACAACTAACCAGCAAGTGCACTGGGTCGTCCAAGTAATACCTTACGTGAGTAAGGGTCGATCCCACGGAGATTATCGGCTTGAAGCAAGCTATGGTTACCTTGTAACTCTTAGTCTGGAGATTAATAATAAAAAGAGTTTTTGTTTGCAATGTAATAAAAGAGCATGAAATAAAAGGTACTTGTGATTCAGTAATGGAGAACAGGTTGGAGTTTTGGAGATGCTTTGTCATCTGAATCTCTGTTTTTCTACTGTCTTCTTCTTCACAACGCAAGGCTCCTTCCATGGCAAGCTGTATGTTGGCGGAACACTGTTGTCAATGGCTACCATCCATCCTCTTAGTGAAAAAGGTCCATATACATGGCTAATAATCTGTCGATTCTCACTTATGTTGGGATAAGATCCACTTATCCTTTTGCGTCTGTCACACGCCCAACATTCATGAGTTTGAAGCTCGTCATAGTCATCCCTTCCCAGATCCTACTCGGAATACCACAAACAAGTTTTAGACTTTCTGGATCTCAGGAATGCTGCCAAAGGATTCTAGCTTATACGACGAAGACCCTGGTTGCACAGATTCAAGCACTCTGTTGTCAGGAGAGATACTCAAATTCATGAACCAGGAACCCAAGAGATGCACATTCAATCTAAGGTAGAACGAGAGTGGTTGTCAGGCACGCATTCATAGCTTGAGAATGGCGATGAGTGTCACGGATCATCACATTCATCATGTTGAAATGCGAATGAGTATCTTAGAATGGAAACAAGCGTGTTTGAATAGAAAACGGAAGTAATTGCATTAATCCATCGAAACACAGCAGAGCTCCTCACCCCCAACAATAGAGTTTAGAGACTCATGTCGTAGAGATACAATGTAAAATGTGAAAATGTCATGAGGTACAAAATAAATCTCTAAAAGTAGTTTTTATACTCAACTAGTAACCTAGGTTTACAGAAAATGAGTAAACAAAGATAGGTAGTGCAGAAATCCACTTCTGGGACCCACTTGATATGTGTTGGGGCTGAGCATTGGCGCTTTCATGTGCATAGGCTATTTCTGGAGTTAAACGCTAGCTTTGGTGCCAGTTTGGGTGTTTAACTCCAACTTTTATGCCAGTTCTGGTGTTTTGACGCCAGAAAAGGACAGAGAGCTGGCATTTTGACGCCATTTTACGTCGTCAAAACTCGCGCAAAGTGTGGACTATTATATATTACTGGAAAGCCCTGGATGTTTACTTTCCAACGCAATTGATAACGCGCCATTTGGAGTTCTGTAGCTCCAGAAAATCCAGAGTGTAGGGAAGTCAGAATCCAACAGCATCTGCAGTCCTTTTTCAGCATCTGAATAAGATTTTTGCTCAGGTCCTTCAATTTCAGCCAAAAAATACCTGAAATTACAGAAAAACACACAAACTTATAGTAAAGTCCAGATATATGATTTTTGCACAAAAACTAATAAAAAATATACTAAAAAGTGACTAAATCCTACTAAAAACTATATGAAAATACCCCTAAAAAGCGTATAAAATATCCGCTCATCAAGACTCCAACATTCCAAAAAGGTACCAAACAGATGCAGACAAACATGTTATGAAAGGAAACGAAGTTATAATATTAACAAGGCTCAAAGAGACCACCAAAAGTCGACCTCAAAGAAGCCTAAGAAAATACTTTGTTTTTCCCAAAATAAAGTTGCTAATAGCAAAGCAACTAAAAGTGTTCAGAGAACAAAATAACGAAACCACAAAATAAAAGAGTTTAAAGACCCACAAATCGGGCCATACACATCCAAGAAAATTCATAAAAACTACATAGGGTTCAGAGATTCTCCAGCGGTAGCATCTCGAGGCAAAGGAGGCCGAGTTTGAAGGGACATTGCATCTACTGTTCCATCATCTCGGTTCAGAATTTGAACATCGGGATCAGACTCCGGTTGAGTGACTTCAGCCGAAGTAGAGGAGTGCGGAATATTAGAGGTCTTTGCAGAAGAAACAACAGGAGGGCCGACATCATCATCATCATTAGGATCATCAGGAACAATCTTACCATCCCTAACAATGTTGTCCAGGCTAAAAAGGGAAAGGTCAAGCTCGGTGCAAGAACTCGAACTTGCTCCTTCAGATTCTCATAAGCAGCATTAACACTGCCTACAAGGTGACCTTGGAGTTCGGTATAATCAACCCGGACAGATTCCAAGCTCTTCCTGAGATCCATCATCTCTCTATAGGTGGTAACATAACTCTCCTTATGTTTCAACGCTGCGTCCTCAGCTAATCTCACAAAGGCCGTTAGACCAATAGCCCGAGTCTTCTCCCCTTCCAACTCCTTTCCTAGCTTGGTCACTTTCACCTCAAGCTCCTCGGTACTCTGACTTGGCTTCCTCCATAAAGGCCTTTGTAGCATGGATAGGAAGCTCTTGAGCGGTCTGGTATAAAGCTGCTCCCATGTGTGCCAATTTAACGCCACTCCGAGTGATAAAATCCAAATGATGAAGAACGGATACATCATCAGTAGGCATGACACCATAAGGAGTAATCTGTTGATCAACAAACCCGACAGCATCAAAGTCAGGAGCATCCAGATTAAAAGGCTCGACAATCCGGGGTCTTTTTGGAGGCGGAACGGCCGTAGGAGAAGAAATAGTAGCAGAAGCCTGGGAGGATCGAGCACGTGGACCCGAGGGGTAGGGATCATCCTCCCTGGTCCAGGAGAGCTCGGTACCAATGGCTTGGACAAAGCATGAGAAGATCCCTCCCCAACCACCTTGGTCGAGATGTTTCGGGCCGCCGTAGCCTTCCTTGCCTTTTTAAAAGCCTTAATAGAGTCATTATTCTTGGCCATCCCTGAAAAACAAAAGAAACCATAGAAGCAGATTACAAACCAGAAAACAAAGAAAGCAAAGTAAAGTGGAGCAAAATATAATACCCATCACAGTTCGAATTAAGGATAGATCCCCCAAAAATTTCTTGTTATCAAGATGGGGAGGCTCCCCCCAAATATCCTCCAAGACAGTCACAAAAGCCTGCTCAACCTCATCCAACATTTCCCAAGTATACCTAGACACCACTACGTTCTTTTACCATTCTAAAGGAAAGCGGGGCTCGCCATTCTCATCCAAAAAGAAAGGACGAGCTCCTTCAACAGCTCGGATCTTAAAAAAGTAATTCTTAAAATCCCGGAAGGACTCATCATACATAAAAAAACTTTATGTCCCTGGGCCGACCTAAAAGAAATCCAAAAAACTTTCTTTTTGGTAATCCCAGGCTTGGTCAACACAAAGAGATACAGAAAAAGAGTTTGAGAAGGCGTAACACCAAATTCTTGACAAACCAACTGAAAAATCTTAATGAAACCCCAAGAATTCGGATGAAGCTGAGATGGAGCTATATTACAAGACCATAACAGGTCGGTCTCAAAAGAAGTAAAGGGAAGGGTGATGTTCATCTGGCTAAAGAAGAAATCGTATGCATAAAAAAAGGGACGCTCCCCCTGGGTCAGAACAGGGAAGCAGACCCTTTCGTCAGAATCAGGTGCTACCAATTCATAGTTGTTTTCTTGATCCTCACTACTACATATTCGATGATGTTTCCTAAGCTCCACACAGAATTCCGAATTAGCTAGAGATACACACAACAACACAAGGGAGTCCAACCAGTCAGACATCCCCTCAGGAACCTTAGAAGACGCCTCGACAATATTTTTTGAGAAGACATGGCCAACTAATCCTACAATCAAGAAAAGAAAATGGATTACTAACCAAAAAAACAGCTCGGGCGATATTAAAACAACTCGGACAATATGATCCAGAGCAATTCAAACAGTATAAGGAAAGCCCCAAGACACACACCAAGGTCCAGGGGCATCCTTTGGAGGCAGTGACATAGAGCGAAAGACTCAAGAAAACCTACAGAAGCTAAAACAACCTAGAAAAAGACTCTAAGCAAAAAAGAGGCAAATTAGAGCAAGATCACCGAGAAAACCATCGTTCTCTACAACGCTATCACAACAGAGAAGATACTTTCTTGCAATCAATACTCTGAAAAGAAAATTGGATTGTCAAAGCCACCTCTCAACTACAGTTTCAGTCTACAAAAACTACCAAGCAACAAAATATACCAAATCATCAAAGACGCAACCTTTCTCAGAATCAAATAAGCCATTATCCCAACAAGCTACAAAATCTACAGAAGCAATAGACAAACATACAAAGCCTTAAAACCCCATCCATCAGCAGAAACACCAAAGTACACATAAAGATCGAAAGAAAGCCAGAAAAGTACATCACAATGAACAGACAGGCACAGAAACACGAAAAGGTCCAAGCTTTCCGACAATGCATTCAAACAAAATTTAAAATTTTCCAAGAAACAAAGGAGCAACGAGAAAAGTAAAGAAACGAGAAGCCAACCTGAAAGAAGAAAGCTCTGGAGAAGTTGAAAGATAGAGGAACGAAATTGCCCTTCAAACAAAGCACCAACAAATCACCAAATAGTGTCGCGAGGAAAAATGCGAATACGCAAAGTCTCAGGCAAAGCAGAATGATAGAGAGAAAAAGGGGAGAAGTTACAGAGAAGAGAAAGAACCGTTTTCTGTGTGTAAAGTTCAAAATAAAAGAAGCAAAAGAAACGGGGCATTAAAAACTAATTAATGAGGGTATTAAACCCTCGCACATTTCCAACACAAAAAAAAGTTAAAAACGCACGCTTTTAAAAGCGAAGGAGAAACGCTTCACGTTTAAAAGCTGCAGCAAAGTCGACAAAATGCTCGAGTTCGACTTCACCATAAAAGGATCGAAGTCCTAAAACTGAAGACTCGACCTCAAAAACAGAAGACCGAGCTCGAGCAGGGGCACTGTTCATACCCTGGGTCGAGCTGTCCGACCCGGGATGTTCTACTGACAAGTCGACCGATCTTTTCAGGTCAGGACAATCCGACCTCTTCTCAAAGAGCTCGGCCAAATCACCTGGAAAGCCCAAAAATGGCCCAAATGGAGGACCACGCCCCAAATCTTAAGGCAGCCCAAGCCTACAGAGAGAAGTGTGGTTCCCTTGAAGATAAGATGACCTCGCTTGAAGATAAGATAAAGATAAGATAAGATAACTAACTTATCTTATCTAAGAAAGTCGCTCTACACCATTATAAATACACTGGAGCACCCAGGTATAACTCATACTCTGATTCTACTAAAAACCTGCTTAATACCCTTGCTAACTTAAGCATCAGAGTCCCTTGCAGGTACCACCACCCTCTGGTGACGAAGGATCAGCAGCATTGCCCGTCCAACAAGTCGGACACGACAGCTCTGGCTGCCACACACAAGTCGGACCCGTCAGCTCTGACCAGTACAGAAGATCTCATCCAAAATCGACCTACAGTTTTAGGTAACCCTTGGAACAGATTCTGATAATCGTGTTGTCATTATCCCTTAGTCAGAATAACTCTACCGTTCATCATATGTACCTAAAAGAATATAGTTATATCATAATCAAATTTAAATTTTAATGAAAAAATACATAAGACATAACTAAGCTAGCGTGCATTGTAATTATATAATCTTATTAATTAAAGTTTAAACATATAACAAGCTAGTTAAACTATACTTAGGTTGATCTTATTCGGATTTATCATCTTCTTTCTCTGGTTCATCCTCCTCTTCTGAAGCAATTTTCTGATCATCAAACTCGTCTTCTTCTTCTTCGTCTCCATCCACTCCTTCTTCTTCTTCAATATCGTCATCCTTTACTAGTAGCATCTCGTCATCTACCCTAACTTCAATGATGTCATCATTCATATATAATAGCCAACCAAAGGGTGATCAAATCACCAGTATCAACCACACCATCTTGGAAGGAGTTGGGTTATCAATTTGGTAAGATTCTTAACCCTTTATCACATCAAACTTGATGTGACCTCTTGACTTAATCTTAACCACAACCACTCAACTAGACTTAAGTTTTGATCAGATGAAGAAATTATCTTACTAATTGAAATATAGATGAAAACTTAAAAAACTCGAGTCACGTAGGGTGAAACCTGGCCACAGTTAAGCAATATATACAGATGTGCAGTATCGATTTTCTTCTTCTCTAACCAATATTTACTATTTGTGCCCACTGCAACTCCTTCCAGAACAAATATTGGATAGGTTGGCCCAATGATAAACCCCAATTTGACGGTTTATCTTGTATTGAATTTAGGGGATTTTATCACCTTTTACCCACATTTATTCAATGAAATAGCATGGTTTTGTATATTCTCATTTAATTGTGCTTAAGAGTGAAAACATGCTTTTTAGGTCTTAAAATAGATAAATGTAATTTACCTTGATTCCATTAGATGCCTTGATATGTTTGTTAAGTGATTTCAGATTTAGGAGGCAAAGATTGGATTAAAGGAATGAAGAAAAAGCATGTAAAGTTGGAGAACTCATGAAGAAATGAAAGAACCGGAAAGCTGTCAAGCCAACCTCTTTGCATTTAAACGACCATAACTTGAGCTACAGAGGTCCAAATGATGCGGTTCCAGTTGGGTTGGAAAGCTAACATCCGGGGCTTCGAAATGATATAAATTTTGCTATATGTTGCTTCGCGTTCAGGGGCGCGCGCGCGCCGATTCTGTCCGTGGCCCACTTTAATAAAATCGTCCCCAGCGGTTTTAGGAGCCTTGTGGGCCCAATCCAACTCATCTCTGATGCTATTTAAGTCAAGTATTGAAGGGGAATCAACATACTTTAGATACTTTTGATCATTAGCTTAGTTTTAGGAGTTAGAGTTAGTTTTAGAGAGAGAAGCTCTCACTTCTCTCTAGGATTAGGAATTAGGGTTAGATTAGGATCTCATAGTTCTAGGTTTAATTCAAGTCTCCTTCTACTTCTACCTTCAAGTGGTGATTGCTACACTTTGGTTCTTCTTTCTATCCCTATCCTCTTGTTGTAATTTCTCTTATTTTGTTTCTAGGTTTTGTAATTGAGATATTCTTGTTCTTTTGTTTTCTTTTAATAATGCAATTTGAGATAATTCATGTGATTGTGATGTTGTTGATTGTTGTTTTGTTAATTCTTTGTAATTGTTGGTTGTTGATTCCTTTTATTCTGACAAATAAAAATGCTTTCTTTCATTACCCTCCAAGTGTTTGATGAAATGCTTGAGAGGATGTTAGAGTAGGATTTTATGTTCTTGGCTTGAGAAGGTAACTTAGGATTTCTTGAGTCACTAGTGTCCAATTGATTGCTAGTTGATAGCCATTAACTCTAGCCTTCATTAATCCAATTAGTGGAAAGCTAGGACTTATGGACTAGGATTGATATAACTCACTTGACTTTCCTTTGTTAATTGATTTAAGGATGACTAAGTGGGATTAATCCTTGCGACTACCATACTTGTGGCTAGTGATAATGATGAAGACCCTTGATAACCAAATCTTGCCAAGACCATTTTGTTAATAAAGTTTTCTTACCATTTACTATTCATGTTTCTCATTTAAAACCCCAAAATAACTCACAACCAATAACAAGACACTTTATTGTAAATCCTAGGGAGAACGACCTGAGGTTTAAATACTTCGGTTTATAGATTTTAGGGGTTTGTACTTGTGACAAACAAATTTTTGTATGAGAGGATTATTGTTGGTTTAGAGACTATACTTCGACGAGATTTCATTTGTAAAATTCTAAACTGTCAAAAATTCATTCATCAAAATGGCGCCGTTGTCGGGGATTTGCAATGGTGTTGTGTTATTGGTTATTGTACATATGTAAATATTGTGAATAGGTTTATCTTTTGTTTGTTTCTTAATTTCTTGTTAGTTTTATTTTGTTCTCTCACTATGAATTCTCACTTTGGTTTTGAGTTTGGTTCTAATTGTGTTGTAGGAAATGTGAACTTTAATGGCAACATGTACCATGGATGGAACCAACAAAGATGAGAGGAGCCTCAAGGAATTGATCACTCCTATTGGCAACAACCTCCAGATACTTATAGGTATAATTTCCATCCTAATGCATGCCAATTTAACGGCTATGATGATTCTTTTTGTGACACTCAACAACCACCATCATATGCCTATGAATCCTATCCTCAACATGAACCTTGGAGGAAAGGTTGAAATCGAGGAAGCTCGCAAAGAGGTGGAAATACACAAAGAAGAGCACAAGGAAGTGGACCTTGCATTGTCTAAGTGTGGGGAAGCCCCCCTTCCCAAATTACCATCCAACACAACATTCAAGTGGGTAAAATTCTTATCCATAAGCTTTGTTTTCTTGCTTGAATATGGTTTGATTGAAACGGATGGACAACTTAGAGCTCTTTGTGGAATTAAAAGCAAGAATGAGTTGTGTAGTGGTTGGAAGTTTGGAATTAAGCTCATTAAGGTCAAAGCTTCAAAATGTGGGAACTATGATTGGATGCATGCTACCTTGTGTTGGTCTAGGAGGAAGACTTGGTATACTCAAGAGAATTCTATGTCTCAACCACCCGGATGGAAGAATCATGATAATCAACTAGAAGATGGGTGTGAGAATAAGATATGGGATCCCGGATCGAAGCATGTCAACCAACTATGGGAGCTCATTTCTTGGGTAGAACTTTGCCCAAGGATGGTGAATTTGGTTGGAATTTCTGTCAACCATTTGAAGAACAATGATCCTTGGAGATTCAAGGATGAGTACAAGTATAAGCCACCATGACAAAGAGCTTCTCAAAATGTCCAACTTAAGGACTTAAACTAAAAGTGCTAGGTGAGAGACACCCCACCATGGTAAACTCTTTCCATCCTCTTTTAGTTTTGTTTAATAAGTGATTTGAGTTGCCATTGTAGGTAGATTTTCATTTCATATTGATTTGTTTGTAAAGATTGGTTGTTAGTATGTTGTATTCATTAGTAGTAGATGAATAAATTCTAAAATCAAATTGCATTTTTGTGAATTGTTTGATATTTGATTGAAAAAAGAAGAGTTTTGGACATTATAGGGAGCTCTTGGGCATTTTTTATGCTTTTTGGGCAAAAAAAAAAACGGCCATCGGCGCGCGAGCACGCTGTGCGCGCGCGCGCACATTGCACTTCTGCAACTTCTGGTACAAAAACCAGAGAGTTGTGCGCGCGTTGTGCCAGCATTGTGCTGGGAGCACAAGCTCATCCACGCGTGAGCGCGCTATGCGCGCGCGCGCGGATCGTCCCTGCTGCATCCACGCGTGAGCACGCTGTGCGCGCGCGCGGGGATCGTCCCTGCTGCATCCACGCGTGAGCACGCTGTGCGCGCGCACGCGGATTGTCCCAACCTCATCCACGTGTAAGCGCGCTGTGCGCGCGCGCGGATTTGCTCCCTGCTTTTCCCCTTCCTCCTTTCTCCTTCTTTCCTCTTCTCTTCTTCTTTCTTTCTCATTTTTTTTTTCTTCTTCCTCTCTTGAAAGATTTTTTTTCTTTTCTCTTTTAATATAAAAAAAAAGAAAAAAAAATTTTAATAATAAAAAAAATATAATAATAAATAAATAAATAAAATACTAAAAAAATAAAAAAAATTAAAAATATAAAAAAAAAATTTTTTCTCTTCTTCCATTTTCTTTTGTCTATTACATTTGCATACTTTTATTCTTTGCATTTTAATTTTGTTTCTATAATTTGTTCTTATTTTATTTTCTAAATTTCTCATTTTAATAATGGTGTTGAATTCTCTCACTCAATTGTTGAGAATTTCTTGCATTTGTTTTGGCGCTTCATGACTTGTGTTACATTAATTATAATATTTGTCAATACACAAGGTTAGTGCTTTAGTCCTTCCTAATTTATTATCCTTTGTTTTTGTACTTCTTCATCATTGAGTTAGGATGGGACCAAATGCTCTCATGCTACCACAAATCTTGTTCGTGTCTATTCTTGTTTGATCTTGATGCTCAACATGCTTTTCATGCTTTGACTTTAATCTTGCATCAAGTATTAGTTGATATGCCATTTGCTTATATTGTTTTCTTACTCACATGTTGTAGCTACCATGTAGTAGAGAACCATACTCTTATTTGGCATTAGCCCCCGCCTATGTTCTAATTGCTTTGATGTCTTTGTTATAGGCTTAATTTTCTTTCTTTTTCTCTCCTTCTAGGTTGGCCACCAAGAAGGAAAGGAATGAGAAAGCTTCTAAATGGGGCAACAAACAAGTTCATCCGCATAACCCTTTGAAAAAACTCATCAATTGTAGCAACCCGTCCACCTTGCTCTTCTTTGCATGCACCGAGGACGGTGCAATATTCAAGTGTGGGGAGGTCGTCCGACCGATCTCCATGGGTAACAATTTCCTTTTTCAACACCAATGTTAGCTAGCTATTGCATTGCATGATAGGTTGCATGTTAAGTTAGAATTTATACATATTTTTCCACTTCTCTCCTATTAGGACTACTTGGTTAGGGTGATGATTTCTTTTCCAAGAAACTGTTTTAGGGCACCCTACCAATTTGAAAAAGAAAAATTTTTGTTGAACTCGCTTGAAAGAATGTATTTTGGAACATGGTTTTGAGCTAAGAACACAAGCAAGTGAGATTTGAGCCTAATGATGTGGTTACATCTTATAACCACTTATTTTTCCTTCTTGTGTGCATTATTCTCTTCCTATAATTGTAATCTTCGATTTGTTTGATTCTTTATATCCATTATTTTGTGTATTCATGAATTTATATGATTGAGGCCATCATTTCATTAGCTCACTTACCCAAATGGCCTTACCTTTTATCTTCCTTTGTTAGCCAACTTTGAGCCTACGCTTAACCCACTTATTCTTATTTTAGCACATTACAAGACTTAAAGCGGAAAACAATGAATGTCCTTTATTTGGATCTTTGATTGGCTTAGGCTAGTGAGTGTGAGTGTCATCCAAGAGTGGGAAGACTTTGGGATATTGGTTGGGATAAAAGGGTGTTTGTGTTTTGTATTTTTATATTGGGGAATTGGGTACATGCTCATGTATTGATTAAATGTATAGACCTTATGCATTGATGTTCTTGTATATAGTTTGAAGGAAAAAAAAAAGAAATAAAAGTTAAAAAGAAAGAAAAAGAAAAAGAAAAGAAAAGAAAATGTATATAGAAAAAGAAAGAAAAAGAAAAGCAATAAAGGGGACAAAATGCCCCAAAGTGAAGCTCAATAAGAATCAATGCATAAGTGTTGTGAAATGAAAAGAAAATGCATGAGTATGTGAAAAAGTGAGGAATTGGTAGTTAGGTTAGTACTTAATTGTATAGGTCATTATATAGGTTAGGTGGGAAAGTTTAAGTTAATCAAAGATTCAAATCCTAAGTCCACTAGCCATATATGATCATACCTTGACCCTACCCCCATTACAACCTAAAGAAAAGACCTCATGATACATGTATGCATGCATTGAATAATTGTTGATTGTTAGATGAAAAACGAATCTTAGAAAGCATGATTAGGGGAGAATTGAGTGAATCAACCCCAAACACTGAGCGACTAGAGTGCAAACACTTCCGGTGAGAGCTCGATGCTCAATTCCATGATTCCCGGGTTTCATAAACTTTCTTCTTGCAAGTCTATTTGAACTTCAATTTTTATATTTGAATTGGTAGGATTCATGAATCGTTATATGATCTTGACCTTACTTGTGCATGTATGACTTGGAGAATTGATTTATTTTTAACCAAGTAGGTAAAACCATTTTGCATTTAGTTGCATATAGTTTAGGTTGCATATAGCTCATTTACATGGAATAAATGTTGATACCCTTTGTTTCTCTCTTGGCTTAAGCATGAGGACATGCTAAGGTTTAAGTGTGGGGAGGTTGATAA
This sequence comes from Arachis stenosperma, assembly GCF_014773155.1. NCBI lineage: Eukaryota > Viridiplantae > Streptophyta > Magnoliopsida > Fabales > Fabaceae > Arachis > Arachis stenosperma. The sequence goes on along the minus strand of NC_080381.1, from coordinate 38,025,784 downwards.
ACCCCAATTTGACAGTTTATCTTGTATTGAATTTAGGGGATTTTATCACCTTTTACCCACATTTATTCAATGAAATAGCATGGTTTGTATATTCTCATTTAATTGTGCTTAAGAGTGAAAACATGCTTTTTAGGTCTTAAAATAGATAAATGTAATTTACCTTGATTCCATTAGATGCCTTGATATATTTGTTAAGTGATTTCAGATTTAGGAGGCAAAGATTGGATTAAAGGAATGAAGAAAAAGCATGTAAAGTTGGAGAACTCATGAAGAAATGAAAGAACCGGAAAGCTGTCAAGCCGACCTCTTTGCACTTAAACGACCATAACTTGAGCTACAGAGGTCCAAATGATACGGTTCCAGTTGGGTTGGAAAGCTAACATCCGGGGCTTCGAAGTGATATAAATTTTGCTATATGTTGCTTCGCGTTCAGGGGCGCGCGCGCGCCAATTCTGTCCGTGGCCCACTTTAATGAAATCGTCCCCAGCGGTTTTAGGAGCCTTGTGGGCCCAATCCAACTCATCTCTGATGCTATTTAAGTCAAGTATTGAAGGGGAATCAACATACTTTAGATACTTTTGATCATTAGCTTAGTTTTAGGAGTTAGAGTTAGTTTTAGAGAGAGAAGCTCTCACTTCTCTCTAGGATTAGGAATTAGGGTTAGATTAGGATCTCATAGTTCTAGGTTTAATTCAAGTCTCCTTCTACTTCTACCTTCAAGTGGTGATTGCTACACTTTGGTTCTTCTTTCTATCCCTATCCTCTTATTGTAATTTCTCTTATTTTGTTTCTAGGTTTTGTAATTGAGATATTCTTGTTCTTTTGTTTTCTTTTAATAATGCAATTTGAGATAATTCATGTGATTGTGATGTTGTTAATTGTTGTTTTGTTAATTCTTTGTAATTGTTGGTTGTTGATTCCTTTTATTCTTACAAATAAAAATGCTTTCTTTCATTACCCTCCAAGTGTTTGATGAAATGCTTGAGAGGATGTTAGAGTAGGATTTTATGTTCTTGGCTTGAGAAGGTAACTTAGGATTTCTGGAGTCACTAGTGTCCAATTGATTGCTAGTTGATAGCCATTAACTCTAGCCTTTATTAATCCAATTAGTGGAAAGCTAGGACTTATGGACTAGGATTGATATAACTCACTTGACTTTCCTTTGTTAATTGATTTAAGGATGACTAAGTGGGATTAATCCTTGCGACTACCATACTTGTGGCTAGTGATAATGATGAAGACCCTTGACAACCAAATCTTGCCAAGACCATTTTGTTAATAAAGTTTTCTTACCATTTACTATTCATGTTTCTCATTTAAAACCCCAAAATAACTCACAACCAATAACAAGACACTTTATTGTAAATCCTAGGGAGAACGACCCGAGGTTTAAATACTTCGGTTTATAGATTTTAGGGGTTTGTACTTGTGACAAACAAATTTTTGTATGAGAGGATTATTGTTGGTTTAGAGACTATACTTCGACGAGATTTCATTTGTAAAATTCTAAACCGTCAAAAATTCATTCATCACCCACCTAACGAGGATTCTCCTCTCTCATCGTTCTTTCCAACTCTTATTCTCTGTTATTCAATATTAGGCTCGAAATAGAAGGAGTAAGATGTGAATATTACTCTCGATTCGAGCTCTATTCTTCATGGTTTGCTTGAATGAACCAATCAATCTCTCAAAAGGGTACATCCACCTAAATTAGACAGATTCATATACTATTGCTTCTTGTGGCAGGTAGATTACTAAGTGTTCCATCACATCAAAAAATCATAGAAGGAATATCCTCTCTAACTTATAAAGTATAATGAAATCGTTCTTCTCCATGATAGTGAGATCATCAATCCTAAATTTTGTAGCACATAACTCTCTAAAGAACTCACTTATTTCTGTGAGGGATTTTCAAATGTCCGTATGAATTTCTCTGAACGCAACAAGAAACAATGACTTCATAAATACTTGACAATCATAACTCTTCAACCCAAAAAATTTATCCTGTGATATGTTTACACACCTACCCAAGTTAAAAGTGTTACCATTAGAAAACCTCAATCTCCTAATTCACCTAAAAATATTTTGTCTTTGATCCTCCGTTAGAGCGAATATAGCATTTGGTTTAGCCCACCAGCCATTGTCAAGTCTCTTTAAGTTTAAATTTGGTCACTTGCAAATATTTACCAAGTCTAACATTGCCTTATCGTTATCCTTGGTTCACTCATCGTCTATTACCGTGTGCATAATATTATCAAACATGTTTTTTTCAATATATATCACGTCGAGACAATGATGAACTAAGTTGTCTTTTTAATAAGGCAACTCCCAAAATATACTTTATTTCATCGAATTACACTCCCTACAATATCTCGAAAAAATTGTCCATTATTGTTCTCTCTCTACTTGATACCTCGATGCATTGCAAAATTTACAAGCACTGAGATCTACGTCCTCCTTGTAATACAGTATATAACCATTCAAATAATAATTAATTTTCAACGAATTTAGACCTAATTTCTAAGTTAGCTTCTTTGCCTCATAATGGCTCCGGGAGATGCCAGTAGTCCTAGTTGGCACTAATTCATTACAAATGGTGGCCCACTTATTAAAATACTATTGGATATGATTTGACATAGACATAATATTCATCATTTTAATACAGGCAGACAATTTTGAGTGAATGCACCCGTCAAACAACAGTTTCATGGCAGATTCTATAGATTATAAAATCTCTTTGTCTCCGAATTAGCCTTTTGTTTAACATCTTCCATATCATTTACACTGATTGCATCAAACACCATCTCATTGTATCTCTTTTGGTTGCCCTCCCAATTCACCTCTTTTATGTTCAGTTCTCTAACCACCCGAACCCTTTTGATTGGCCCTCAAACCTATTGGAATTCAGTCCAGACTGATAGATTCATGCTCATTAACTTCTCTGTGTTCTATCCACACTCAATACCCATCCTTAAACCCATTATGGTAAAGGTGAAGGGTTATTTCCAAAGGTCCTAACCACTTAGTCAGCCAACACTTATAACACAAACATTTAAATACCCCTTGAGACCTAAACAATTTCATGTTGAAGACATACGCAACAAACTCGTTACCCCCCTCAAAAAATTCAGCTTTTAACCCTTATCCTTCTAATATATCCACAAATGGTGACTTAGAATAATTTTGCAAAAAAAAAAAAAAACCTAGAATTCAACCAACAACATAACTTATTAAATTTTTCAGAAATTTTGATAGAGTTTTTTCTAGTTAGAATTCTGAACCAAATATAATTTTCATTTTCTCACAAATCAAACATGTTTTTAAACAATTTTAATGAAAATTTGGCATATTTTTTTTTAATTCAGAGACACCCACAAAAAAATTTATCAATTTTCACAAAAAAAAAACAGTTGTAAGCATAAAATAAACAAGGATTTTAAGAAGACACCACTAGGGAACCTTCTCCCACTTCAATCCTAAAACTCTATCTTAAAAAAAGTAAATCCAACATAAAACTTAAAATTAGAGACTAGAAATCAACGTGAGTACTACACAAACAATCCACGTATATATGTCAGCGCGAACAACACACGATTAAAGCTAAATAAAGTTCAAACAAAAAAAAATTCTAAAATAGAAATAAAGTTAATAAAGTGTAAAAATTATTAAATAAATAAAAAATAACAAAAAAATATACGGATACTTTCTCAAATGCAATTAAGCAAATATTAAATATTAATCTTTTAGTTTAATACTAAATTCTTAATATATAAAGTAATTATTGTGTGCAAAATATAAGGTAATCTTAACAACAACAAAAAAATCAATTTTATATTTAAAGAAGTTTTATAAATTTTGTCATGTTCTTTTATTTTGATATCATCCATCCAAAAGTAGAAAATTCAAAAATTAAACTTTGACAAAAAAAAAATACATTAGTGAACTGAGTCAGCAAATAACTTAAAGTAACTTAAATTCAAAAAGTATTTTTTTAATAAAAAATTAAACTCTAATCTACGCATCTTTACTAAAATAGAATTTTCATATCTTTTGTCCTACCAAAAAAGAGAATTTAGTTATATATTTTTATTATTCATAAATTTTTAAAATTTTTAAAATTAACAAGTATATATATATATAATGTAGCAAAAAATTAGAGTTTCAATACCTTTTTGGCGTGTAGCAACAATAATGGTGCAGCGATAATGGCAGTGGCACAGTATTCAAACTGAATCGGGTTCAAAATAGGATTAGAATTTTTTATTAAGAAAAAAAATAAAAAATGAGAGCAACGGCAAAGAGAAATGAGGGAGTTGTGCTACCTACCTAGATGAGGGAGGAAACACGCAGTTTCAACGACAGAAGGAGCAACGGTGACAACGATACCAACGATGGTGGAGACAGAAAGAATAGTTTCGTTTCAGGTAACGAGACACGATTTACATGAGTCCATGAAGTCTTTGGAGAATATTGTAAATGGACGGCGCTCGTAGAGGGTGGCTGAAGGCGCTGCCAGAGGTAGAGAGAGAAGAGAGTGGTGGAGAAAGAAGAGAGTTTCTGAAATAAAGGAGGAGAGCCACACGTTTTGAATTTATGGCAGCATTACTGTTAGATTTATCAGCCGATGATAATGTATTCGACAACATCAAAACACAGTGCTCTACTAAAGTTGATTATCGGGGAGTTTATCTGCTAGTAAATTCACCCCTTGTTTTAGCGCCTATTATTTTATTTTTCCCACCCAAAATTACTACCGCCTTTACCATCGAAAAAATAAATCCGCCAATAATTTTTTGATCTAACGTATTTTACTCCTCTATCGTTAATAAATTCGATGGTAAAAGCCGCCACCAATGGCAGAACCAAAATTTCAATATCAGAAACTAAATTTTTAATTTATAATTACTCTTAATTTTTTAAAATATTTACAATATTTTTAACTTTAAATTTTTGTGTGGTTTAATTATTTTGTTTGTTTTTATAATTTTATTAAATTTTTAATTAGATTTTTATAATTTAAAAGTTTATAATCAAATATTTATATTAGATAAAAATTATAAATTAGATTTCTTCAAATTACTTTTTGTTAAAAAATATTCTAAAAGTAAATATTCTAGTATTTTGTATTTTTTCTAAAAATAATTAATCAAAATGTAATTATAATTTTTTATTTAACATAAAAATCCAATCGTTAATTTTTAAACTATTTGAATTTTATTAAAATTTTAGTAATTTAATTTGTTAATTAAATAATTTAAATATTAATTATATTTTAATATAATTAATATAATAATAAAATTATTGTCATATTATATATATTTTGTTTTTATTGTCAAAATTTTATGAATTTATTAGGTCTAAATTCTTTTTTTTAATAAAGTTAGAAAGACTCGAATTTACAATTTTTAAATGAGTATAAAAAAATTATAGCATTTAAATTATAGATCGTTTATTTTACCTCCATCGCTATTTTGATTGTTGATAACTTTTTTTTTTAATATAATTAGAGTAAAGTGTTCTATAGTTTATAACTTAAGAGCTAGTAAAAGATTGTTATATATTAGTCTATTATTATTTTTAAATTCATATAAGATCCTAACGTCGTGGTGGGAGGAAAAGAATTCGCTTATACTATAACAATACTATATAAATAAAATAAATAATCCCAATAGTGGTTTGCATTGCATGAAGCCTGTGGACTGTTGAGTCTTAAGAAAGGCTATGACTAAATTGAAGTAGCTATATAGAATGATTTGTTCAGACATTACAATTGCCAACTCACTGAGTGCCTAGTGGCTAGAGTCATATATTCTATCCAAAATGGCCTCGGTTCGAAGCAAGGCAAAAGGAGGAGAAGAGAGAAGAAGAGGAAAATGAGGTATTCTAAAATACCTCTTTTATATTGAGTTTTTGTTATTCTCGTTCTATTTTTTCTTTTCCTGGCGAAGAGTATAGCTACCTAATTATTATTAAAAATATCATTTATATATTAAAGTTTATCGCTAAAATTAATTATTATGTATTTATATATAAATTTATGTATAATTTAATTTATTTATATTATGTATTTTATATTTTTATAATTTTAATAATTAATTTTAATGTATACTTAATACAGTTAAATTATTATTTACTTCTCTTTTTTGGATAGTTAGTTGTTATTTACTTCTTATTAACAAGATATAGATATAGAACAATTTATTTTGTTGATTTAAATATTAAAAGATGTTATTTAATATTTTTCCAACTATGCATATATCGAAAGGGTTATAAAGGCTCAATTTGATTTTAGATTTTTCATCCAATAATCAATTTTGAAAATTTTACCTAATAATTAATTTGGGTCATTTCTTGAAATAAAAGTCAATTTAGTAAGCAAAATGCTTTATATATATATATATATATATATATATATATATAATGGACATAAATGATATCAAACTTATGGGTATTCAGACTATAAGAGTTCCGATGAACAGCCACTCATATAAATACATATATATATATATATATATATATAGTTACCATTATAACAATTTATTACCTAATTTAGATAATATTAAAGATGTTGAACTCACTCATAAAAAAAAAGTAAAAAAAAGGGGGATGTTGAGCTCAATTTTATAGATGTAAATGATTTAATTTAATCAATTAAAAGACCAAAATAAATCATATATTTTTAGTAGGGCCGGAAGATACCATGAAAAATCTATTAAGTTGCCACAATAACAGCTAACTACACGCCTAGCTACTTGTTAACTAGAATTGCAATAAAAGAAAAATTGAGTTATTCTTATAAAATTCAAGGATCAAATTCAATATGTTTAAATTAAAAACTCAAAAATCTATAATTTCACAGTTTTGTATTCTTTGAAAAATAAGTCTGACGCTATGAAGTACAGACACTTGGTTAAATTGTTGTATCCGTGTATTGGACATATTTTGGATATAATACTTATCGACAGTTGTCCGACACGTGTGTTTGCTGTGTCCAATCGCGTCTTAATAAAAATAAATTTTTTTTAGACACTATTAAAAACACCTAAATACCATCACGTATCAGCGTGTCCAATCTTATTCTTAACATATATTCTTAAAATAAGTTTAGATATAGTATATATTATTATTTATTAAAATAAAAAAATATTTTAAATATTTGATATAATTAAAATAAGACTTAAATAATTAAAAAATTAATTTATATTTTAGTATTAATAAAATATTAAAATATCATTATGATTTATTTAAAAAAAATTTATATTTTATTTATATGTACGTGTATTTCCATATTTTATGAGATTTTAAAATTCACTTATCGGTATGTCCCGTGGTAGGTTGTGTCCCGTATCCTTGTTAATATTCGTGCATCATAGATCTAACCTAGTTCATAAATAATGAATTCATTTGTTTTTAGTGGAGTTAAAATTTAAATTAGTTCTTAAATTTATCTCATTTTAAATTAATTTTTAAAATTCTAATTATCTCAATTTAAACTTTGAATTTTTATTTTACAACTCACATTCATTTTTGAAATAATTTTCTTTAATATTATGTTACATAAACAGTCAATTTCACGTATTAGAACAATATTTGACCTGTAAAATAAAATAATAACGTGTCTGCTAACAATATGTAGTATATTGACATAAATAATAATGCTATATATCATATTACCATTTATCTATGTGTTATTATGTGCCACTTGTTATAATATAATTTGTTCATATGTTACCAATATATATTATCATTTTTTAAGTGATTTAGATTAACCGTTAAATTTTTATTCATGATTATTTTAATCTCTAAAATTAAAGGATATAAATCAAATGATCCCATATATTAATTTTTCTCATTTTTTAATTTTATAAATTTAAAATTATTAATATTTTTTAAATTTTTAAATTTTCCATCTATTTTTAAGTAAATTAAACAAAATTCTTGTTACATAATAAAAATAAATATTTAAATAAACTTATGATACAACAAATTATTTTATAAAAACAATAAATACATAGCTTCTATATTTATTTTACAATTCTCATTTCTCATATGTAAATCTAGTACTACTTCAATAAAATATATTACGTAATCATCAATTAAATCCAACAAAATTTAAAATATAAAATTAGGCGTTGATGATGAAATATGATATTAAGCATTTCTTTATTTTATTTGTTTTGTTTGATGATAAATTTGAAAGAGAGAGAAAATAGAAAAAAAAGTAAAAAATTATTAATATCTATATAAAAGATCAATTTAACTTATTTACTTTATATATTTTTCAAACAAATCATTTTGTGATAATTTTCATAAGAGTGGATCTTGTGAATAATTAATTAGTGTTAATTGTAATAGACATAATTTAGACCAAAATAAAAAAAAGTTGCATTTTAGTCAATCATATATTTATCTTACTGAAATAGAATAATTAAATATTATAAAATTTATCAATATTTATCTAAACTAAAAATTTGAAAACATTCATAAGAAGTTTGGTGTTTATGCAATATGCAAAAACTAGAAAAAAAATTTATTGATTCAAATAATATTAATAATTTTGAATTATGAAATAAAATAGAAAAAAATATTTTAAAAATTAATTTGATTCATATTTTTTAATTTTAATGGTTAAAATGAATCATGAGTAAAAATTTAGGGATTAATTTAAATTATTTAAAATGATAATATATTAATAACAAGTGGATAAATCGTGTTGTAACATGTGACACATAACTTATATATAGACAAAAATCATGGTATATAACACATAACACTACCATTTATGCTATACCACATGTCCTGATATCATTTCATTTCACATGATCGAATATTGTTTTAACACGTGGTAGTGATTGTTTATGCCAATATGTCACGTCAACATGGAGTTAACCAAAATTTTTTGAGAGAACTAATATGAAATATAAAGTAAAAATTTAGGATCCAAATTAAGACCATTAAAATTTCAAAAGTCAATTTAATTAAAATTTGAGACAAATTTCATAAACTAGTTTGAGTATTAAAATATAAACTTTTTTAATTTAAATAAAATATAAAAAGAAAATAAAGTTCAAAGATTCAAGAACACAAAATTAGAAGAAATTTTAATTATTTTTTAAAATTCATTAAAAACGTCATTTAATTTATTAACATCTAATAATCGTCGTTACTACACCTTTTTATTTCTAGAAAATTCCCCTATATAACCCTTTCAGGAGGCAAATAATTCTAACTTAGGATCTTTGCTTTCGTAAAATACTCTTGAGTTATTGATGAAAATATTAGCTCATATACTTATAAATTTATAAATAAATAGTTTGAAAATTTAAAAATGACAAATAATATTTTAACCAAAATAATACTTGCTCAACTTTTTTATACACTTAGAAGAAAGCTTTCCTTTTATTTATTTCTCTTTTTTTGTCCAACAAAAGGTAGCTTATAAAAACACTAATTCCAACTTTTTTGGATCCTACCCTATAATTTGTACTAAGGTTTTAAAATTAGATGAAGTTATAGATTTAAAAAATAAAAATTCAATTAGATTTAAACATAATATATTTTTATTTAATCCAATTAAATTGACTAGTCTCATTCTGAGAATTATACTTTGTACCCAACATTCATGTTGTGTCTTGCCCAGAAACGGCTAAGCTTAAATTATATTTGTTATACTCAATTGTTGCCAGCTTCCCAACTAGCTTTATGGTTGTGGTCTTGTACTCTTAATCTGAGTTATGTTGGGTCGAAACTTGGCAAAAGAAAGGGAAAAAAGAACAAATGAGGTATTTCAAAATACCTCTCCTTTTTTTTTTTTTTTGGGCTATCAAGTATTCAAATTTTGTCCTTTTTTTATTTTTGGTTATCAAGTATTCAAATTTTGTCTTGAAAATAAAAAATTTAACATGAAAAATGTTCAAAAATTATTAAAATTTATTGGTTTTGGTCATGTTTAAAAATAAAGTTAAAAATATAATATTAAATTATTAGACTAAAAAAATTGAATTAATAACTAAAAATAATAGTTAAAAATAATAACTTCTGATGGTTTTTTAATATTTTTCATTAAACATTATGTGGCCATGAAAAAATACCCAACAGCAACCAAGATACAAGATGTATTGCTGCTTCACATCCACACAACAGTGTATAATGAAAACGTATTAGGGAGCTCGAACTTTTGTTAGAATTATATTCTTAAAATAATGTGTGTATCATTACAATATCGAAATGGAGAATGATAAATGTAGGGTAATTTCAGTTCCGCAATAGACTGACTGATCTAATTGGTAAAACAAGTAGTGGAGCTATTATGTTCTAAAAATCATTCAAACGTATCTTATCATTTGATCTAATTGTCACATTTCACATTTAATCTTAATCTAATCATATACAGAACAAAAGTCTTATTTCTCATTACTTAGTCTTAGATCATTCATAATTCTTCAAAATTAGTCTTTTTATATAGGCTACGAATTCCTTACTCTATATTTTATGTAAGGGTATTATTAACCCACTTAAAAATAATTATAAATTAAATTTTATTTTTTTATTTTTGGAATAATTAATAATTAAAATTTGACTTCTATATTTATTCTTTTTATATATTTTTTTCTTTTGATCCTAAATTTAAAGTAGTAAGACATTTGTTCTGTTAGAGTTTTTATTCTTTTTTTAATAATTATATATGCATTTATCTTCAGCCATAAGTCAACATTCTCCTCAGCCATCAGGCTTAAATTCATAATCCATTAACAGCTGTAAATCATCATCACACACAGCTATTCGACTCACATTATACTCAACCTTTCGACTCATATCATACTCAGCCATTTGACCCATATCATATTCAGCCATTCAGCTCATATCATATACAAAACTCTACCATCCTCCTAAACAACTCGTAGCATCATCTTTCATTACAACTCATCATGACATCTCCTTTCTTCATCCACAAGTTACCCTCTCCCGTAGCTTACCCTCATTCACTAGGCATCTTACATCAATTTAAGATTCAAGCGATGAAATTGGGGGTTTATAAGTGTGAAATAACATTTCGGAAGGTTACAAGCTTGTTGCGAATGTGAACGACTGGAGAACAATAGTTTTAGAAGGACTGAGTCGTGTGCGTACGCACAGGAGTGTGCGAGCGCACGCTGTAACACCCTAACTATCAAAGTGTCACGCTTCCGGCTACGCCACTCTGATAGCTCGAGCATTACGATGACTCTTCTAATATTTAATACTAAAATATGAGCCTGTTTAAAACTTAAAACGCATAACCCTTCCTAAACACTTTTTGTTGAAAACATAAACATACATGTACATACAAACCAGATATAATACCATAGGATATATATACATAACACTAGTTTACAAACATACATATCATAATTACCTATCCCTCTTACAAATTTAATAAAGATAAAGGCGAGGGAAGAATAATAACTAAGTTAATACAAAGATACCAAATAAACAAAAAATAAACATAACTCTTCTGAAGCTCCGTCATCCATATCATGAAAGGGAATAACCTGTAGGGAAGTGAGAACGTCGTCCTCGCTTGTTCTCACTATAGGATTACTGATAGGCAAAATTGTGATTTACTCTTTTCATAACTCGAACAATTTTTAGTAATGGCTCCAAAAACTTGGTGCACACTACTATGGTTCACTCACATTCCTCACAACTTCGCACAACTAACCAGCAAGTGCACTGGGTCGTCCAAGTAATAAACCTTACGTGAGTAAGGGTCGATCCCACGGAGATTGTTGGTATGAAGCAAGCTATGGTCATCTTGTAAAACCCAGTTAGGTTGATTCAAATGATTATAATGGTTTTCGAAAATAATAATAAATAAAGCATAAAATAAAGATAGAGTTACTTATGTAAATCATTGGTGGGAATTTCAGATAAGTGTGTGGAGATGCTTTGTCCCTGTTGAATCTCTGCTTCCCTACTGCCTCCCTTCAATCCTTTATACTCCTTTCCATGGCAAGCTGTATGTAGGGCATCACCGTTGTCAATGGCTACATCCTATCCTCTCAGTGAAAATGGTCCAAATGCTCTGTCACAGCACGGCTAATCATCTGTCGGTTCTCGATCATGTCGGAATAGAATCCATTGATTATTTTGCGTCTATCACTACGCCCAACAATCACGAGTTTGAAGCTCATCACAGTCATTCAATCCCTGAATCCTACTCGGAATACCACAGACAATGTTTAGACTTTCTGGATTCTCAAGAATGGCCACCAAAGGGTTCTAGCTTATACCACGAAGATTCTGATTAAGAAATCCAAGAGATATTCATTCAATCTTAGGTAGAACGTAGGTGGTTGTCAGGCACACGTTCATAAGGACAGATGATGATGAGTGTCACGGATCATCACATCCATCAGGTTGAAGTACGAATGATATCTTAGAACAAGAATAAGCTTGAATTGAATAGAAGAATAATAGTAATTGCATTAATTCTCGAGGTACAGCAAAGCTCCACACCTTAATCTATGGTGTGTAGAAACTCTACCGTTGAAAATACATAAGTGATGGTCCAGGCATGGCCGAATGGCCAGCCCCCAAAATGTGATATGAATTCGAAAATAGGGAAAAGGACCCCCTGTACAATAGTAAAAAGTTCTATTTATATTAAACTAGCTACTAGGGTTTACAAAAATAAGTCTAAGTGCAGAAATCCACTTCCGGGGCTCACTTGGTGTGTGCTTGGGCTGAGCTTGAGCTTTACACGTGCAGAGGCTTCTCTTGGAGTTAAACGCCAAGTTGTAACGTGTTTTTGGCGTTTAACTCTAGTTCGTGATGTGTTTCTGGCGTTTTACTCCAGAATGCAGCATGAAGCTGGCGTTGAACGCCAGTTTGCATCGTCTAAACTCGAACAAAGTATGGACCATTACATATTGTTGGAAAGCCCTGGATGTCTGCTTTCCAACACCGTTGAGGTCACGCCATTTGGAGTTCTGTAGCTCAAGAAAATCCATCTCAAGTATAGAAAGGTCAGAATCCAACAGCATCAGCAGTCCTTTGTCAGCCTCCTATCAGACTTTTGCTCAGGTCCCTCAATTTCAGCCAGAAAATACCTGAAATCACAAAAAAGACACAAACTCATAGTAAAGTCTAGAAATGTGAATTTTTGATAAAAACTAATGAAAACATCCCTAAAGTAAGCTAGATCCTACTAAAAACTACGTAAAAACAATGCCAAAAAGCGTATAAATTATCCGCTCATCACAACACCAAACTTAAATTGTTGCTTGTCCCCAAGCAACTGAAAATCAAATAGGATAAAAAGAAGAGAATATACTATAAATCTCAAACTATCAATGAATATTAGTTCTAATTAGATGAGCGGAACTTGTAGCTTTTTGCTTCTGAACAGTTTTGGCATCTCACTTTTTCCTTTGAAGTTCAGAATGATTGGCATCTATAGGAACTCAGATTTCAGATAGTGTTATTAATTCTCCTAGTTAAGTATGTTGATTCTTGAACACAGCTACTTTTATGAGTCTTGGCCGTGACCCTAAGCACTTTGTTTTCCGGTATTACCACCAGATACATAAATGCCACAGACACGTGACTGGGTGAACCTTTTCAGATTGTGACTCAGCTTTGCTAAAGTCCCTAGTTAGAGATGTCCAGAGCTCTTAAGCACACTCTTTTTGCTTTGGATCATGACTTTAACCACTCAGTCTTAAGCTTTTCACTTGGACCTGCATGCCACAAGCACATGGTTAGGGACAGCTTGATTTAGCCGCTTAGGCCTGGATTTTATTTCCTTGGGTCCTCCTATCCATTGATGCTCAAAGTCTTGGATCCTTTTTACCCTTGCCTTTTGGTTTAAGGGCAATTGGCTTTTTCTGCTTGCTTTTTCTTTTTTCTTTTATATATTTTTTTGCCACTTTTTTTTTCGCAAGCTTTGTTTTTCACTGCTATTTCTTGCTTCAAGAATCAATTTTATGATTTTTCATATTATCAATAACTGGTGCACAAAATTGCAATCACACTTTTGCAACTCCGCACAACTAACCAGCAAGTGCACTGGGTCGTCCAAGTAATACCTTACGTGAGTAAAGGTCGATCCCACGGAGATTGTCGGCTTGAAGCAAGCTATGGTTATCTTGTAAATCTTAGTCAGGATATCAGAAATTATCAGGATTGATTGTGAAAAGCAAAAGAACATGAAATAGGTACTTGTTATGCAGTAATGGAGAATAGGTTGAGGTTTTGGAGATGCTCCATCTTCTGAATCTCTGCTTTCCTACTGTCTTCTTCATCAAACACGCAAGGCTCCTTCCATGGCAAGCTGTATGTAGGATTTCACCGTTGTCAGTGGCTACCTCCCATCCTCTCAGTGGAAATGTTCAACGCACCCTGTCACGGCACGGCTATCCATCTGTCGGTTCTCAATCAGGCCGGAATAGAATCCAGTGATTCTTTTGCGTCTGTCACTAACGCCCCGCCTTCAGGAGTTTGAAGCTCGTCACAGTCATTCAATCATTGAATCCTACTCAGAATACCACAGACAAGGTTTAGACCTTCCGGATTCTCTTGAATGCCGCCATCAGTTCTAGCTTATACCACGAAGATTCCGATTAAAGAATCCAAGAGATATCTACTTAATCTAAGGTAGAACGGAGGTGGTTGTCAGGCACGCGTTCATAGTTGAGAATATGATGAGTGTCACGGGTCATCACATTCATCCGGATTAAGAACAATTGATATCTTAGAACGGAAGCAAGCATGATTGAATAAGAAACAGTAGTAATTGCATTAATCCATCAAGACACAGCAGAGCTCCTCACCCCCAACTATGGGGTTTAGAGACTCATGCCGTGGAAGGTACACAAAGAAACGTGTAAAGTGTCATGAGATGCAGATACAATGTCAAAAGATCCTATTAATAGTAAACTAGTAACCTAGGGTGTACAGAAATGAGTAAATGACGTAAAAATCCACTTCTGGGTCCACTTAGTGTGTGCTTGGGCTGAGCAATGAAGCATTTTCGTGTAGAGACCTTTTCTGGAGTTAAACGCCAGCTTTTATGCCAGTTTGGGCGTTTAACTCCAAGTTTTATGCCAGTTCTAGCGTTAAACGCTGGAAATTCTGAGGCTGATTTGCCACGCCGGTTTGGGCCATCAAATCTCGGGCAAAGTATGGACTATTATACATTGCTGGAAAGCCCAGGATGTCTACTTTCCAATGCCGTTGAGAGCGCGCCAATTGGGCTTCTGTAGCTCCAGAAAATCCACTTTGAGTGCAGGGAGGTCAGAATCCAACAGCATCTGCAGTCCTTTTCAGTCTCTGAATCAGATTTTTGCTCAGGACCCTCAATTTCAGCCAGAAAATACCTGAAATCATAGAAAAATACACAAACTCATAGTAAAGTCCAGAAAAGTGAATTTTAATTAAAAACTAATAAAAATATACTAAAAACTAACTAAATCCTACTAGAAACATACTAAAACCAATGCCAAAAAGCGTATAAATTATCCGCTCATCACAACACCAAACTTAAATTGTTGCTTGTCCCCAAGCAACTGAAAATCAAAGAAGATAAAAAGAAGAGAATATACTATAGATTCCAAAATATCAAAGAAACATAGTTCCAATTAGATGAGCGGGACTAGTAGCTTTTTGCTTCCGAACAGTTTTGGCACCTCGCTTTATCCTTTGAGGTTCAGAATGATTGGCATCTATAGGAACTCAGAATTCAGATAGTGTTATTGATTCTCCTAGTTAGGTATGATGATTCTTGAACACAGCTACTTTATGAGTCTTGGCCGTGGCCCAAAGCACTCTGTCTTCCAGTATTACCACCGGATACATTCATGCCACAGACACATAATTGGGTGAACCTTTTCAGATTGTGACTCAGCTTTGCTAGAGTCCCCAATTAGAGGTGTCCAGGGTTCTTAAGCACACTCCTTTTTGCCTTGGATCACAACTTTATTTCTTTCTTTTTCTTTCTTTTTCTTCCCTTTTTTTTTCGTTTATTCTTCTTTTTTTTTTGTATTCACTGCTTTTTCTTGCTTCAAGAATCCTTTTTATGATTTTTCAGATCCTCAATAACAGTTCTCCTTTTCCACCATTCTTTCAAGAGCCAACAATTTTAACATTCTTAAAACAACAAATTCAAAAGACATATGCACTGTTCAAGCATGCATTCAGAAAATAAAAAGTATTGTCACCACATCAAACTAATTCAACTAGTTTCAGAGATAAATTCGAAATCCTGTACTTCTTGTTCTTTTGTGATTAAAGCATTTTTCATTTAAGAGAGGTGATGGATTCATAGGACATTCATAGCTTTAAGGCATAGACACTAAGACACTAATGATCACAAGACACAAACATGGATAAACATAAGCATGAAATTCGAAAAACAAGAAAATAAAGAACAAGGAAATTAAAGAACGGGTCCACCTTAGTGATGGCGGCTTGTTCTTCCTCTTGAAGATCTTATGGAGTGCTTGAGCTCCTCAATGTCTCTTCCTTGCCTTTGTTGCTCCTCTCTCATGATTTTATGATCTTCTTTAATTTCATGGAGGAGGATGAAATGTTCTTGGTGCTCTACCCTTAGTTGTCCCATGTTGGAACTCAATTCTTCTAGGGAGGTGTTGATTTGCTCCCAATAGTTTTGTGGAGGAAAGTGCATCCCTTGAGATGAATTTCTCCATCTCCCATGGCTCGGAGGTGGAAGCTTTTGCCTTCCCTTTCCTCTTTCTAGAGGTTTCTCCGGCCTTAGGTGCCATAAATGGTTATGGAGAAACAAAAAGCAACGCTTTTACCACACCAAACTTAGAAGGTTTTCTCGTCCTCGAGCAAAAGAAGAAGGAAGAGAGAGAGTGGTGGGGTAGGTGGGGATCCTGTGGGGTCCACAGATCCTGAGGTGTCAAGGATAATTCATCCCTGCACCAAGTGGCGAGCAAAAATGCTCCTACTACCAATCCTGGCGTTAAACGCCGGGCTGGTGCCCATTTCTGGCATTTAACGCCAGCTTGGTGCCCATTCCTGGCGTTTAACGCCAGTCTGGTGCCCCTTTCTGGCGTTAAACGCCCAGAATGGTGCCAGACTGGGCGTTAAACGCCCATTTGCTGCCCTTACTGGCGTTTAAACGCCAGCAAGGTTTTCCTCCAGGGGTGTGCTGTTTTTCTTTCTGTTTTTCATTTTGTTTCTGCTTTTTCAATTGAATTTGTGACTTCCCATGATCATCAACCTATAGAAAACATAAAATAACAAAGGAAAATAATAAATGTAACATTGGGTTGCCTCCCAACAAGCGCTTCTTTAATGTCAGTAGCTTAACAGTGGGCTCTCATGGAGCCTCACAGATGTTCAGAGCAATGTTGGAACCTATCCAACACCAAACTTAGAGTTTGACTGTGGAGGATCTATTTGACTCTGTTTTGAGAGAAGCTCTTCATGCTTCCACTCCATGGTTACAGAAGAAGAACCTTGAGTCTTATAGTTTGCATTGTCTGTAAGCCACGGAGCTTCCTGGATAGCAAATAATTGCTCATCCGGAAAGGCTTCAGAGATCTCAGTAGGAGGGAGAGATGCTCCTGCTACTGGTTCTATCCGGGACAGGTGATCAGCTACTTGATTCTCTGTCCCTTTTCTGTCTCTTATTTCTATATCAAACTCCTGCAGAAGCAACACCCATCTTATGAGCCTGGGTTTTGAATCCTGCTTTGTGAGTAGATATTTAAGAGCAGCATGGTCAGTGTACATAATCACTTTTGATCCTACTAAATAAGATCTGAACTTGTCAAGGGCATAAACCACTGCAAGTAACTCCTTTTCTGTGGTTGTATAGTTCTTCTGTGCATCATTTAGAATACGGCTGCCGTAATAAATGACGTGCAGAAGCTTACCATGCCTTTGTCCCAAAACTGCACCAATGGCATGGTCACTGGCATCACACATTAGTTCAAATGGTAATGTCCAGTTTGGTACAGAGATGACTGGTGCTGTGACCAGCTTAGCTTTCAGAGTCTCAAACGCCTGCAGACACTCATTATCAAAGATAAATGGAGTGTCAGCAGCTAGCAGATTACTCAGAGGTATGGTAATTTTTGAAAAATCCTTTATAAACCTTCTGTAGAATCCTGCATGCCCCAGAAAGCTTCTGATTGCCTTAACATTGGCAGGTGGTGGTAATTTTTCAATTACCTCCACCTTAGCTTGATCCACCTCTATTCCTTTGTTCGAAATTTTATGCCCAAGGACATTCCTTCAGTCACCATGAAGTGACATTTTTCCAGTTTTAAACTAGGTTGGTCTCTTGGCATCTTTTCAGAACAAGTGCTAGATGGTTAAGGCAGGAGCTGAATGAGTCTCCAAATACTGAAAAGTCATCCATGAAGACTTCCAGAAATTTCTCTACCATATCTGAGAAGATAGAGAGCATGCACCTTTGAAAGGTTGCAGGTGCATTGCACAGACCAAAAGGCATCCTTCTGTAGGCAAATACTCCAGAAGGACAAGTAAATGCTGTTTTCTCTTGGTCCTGAGGATCTACTGCAATTTGGTTGTAACCTGAGTAGCCGTCCAAAAAGCAGTAGTATTCATGACCTGCTAGTCTCTCTAGCATCTGGTCTATGAATGGTAAAGGAAAATGATCCTTTCTGGTGACTGTATTGAGCCTTCTGTAGTCAATACACATGCGCCACCCTATAACTGTTCTTGTAGGAACTAGTTGATTCTTTTCATTATGAACCACTGTCATGCCTCCCTTCTTAGGGACAACGTGGACAGGGCTCACCCAAGGGCTATCAGAAATAGGATAAATAATCCCAGCCTCTAGTAACTTAGTGACCTCTTTCTGCACCACCTCCTTCATGACTGGATTTAGCCGCCTTTGTGGTTGAACCACTGGCTTAGCATCATCCTCCAATAGGATCTTGTGCATGCATCTTGGGCTAATGCCCTTAAGATCACTTATGACCACCCAAGAGCTGTCTTGTGTGTCCTTAGCACTTGAATTAGTGCTTCCTCTTCCTGTGGATTTAGAGCAGAGCTTATGATCACTGAAAAGTGTCACCTTCTCCCAGAAAATGCATATTTCAGGGATGGTGGTAGTGGTTTGAGCTCTGGTTTAGGAGGCTTATCTTCCTGAGGAATTTTCAGAATTTCTTTTATTTCCTTTAGTTCCTCCAGACCAGGCTGAACATCTTTAAAGATGTCATCTAGCTCTGATTCAAGACTTTCAATCATATTGACCTCCTCCACCAAAGAGTCAATAAATCAGTGCTCATGCAGTCATTTGATGTGTCTGGATGCTGCATAGCTTGACAACATTCAACTTGAACTCATCCTCATTGACTCTCGGGTTATTTCCCCTTTTTGTACATCAATGAGAGTTCGTCCAGTTGCTAGGAAAGGTCTTCCTAGAATGAGAGTTGCACTCTTGTGCTCCCCATTTCTAGCACAAAGTCGTTGGAAAGGCGAATGGCCCAACCTTGACAATCATATCCTCTATTATGCCTGATGGATATTTAATGGAGCCATCAGCAAGTTGGAGGCATATCCGGGTTGGTTTGACTTCTCCAGTCAACCCAAGCTTTCTGATAGTGGATGTAGGTATTAGATTGATGCTTGCTCCAAGATCACATAGGGCTCTTGGTGCAAGCAACTTCTAATGTGCATGGTATCATAAAGCTCCCTGGATCTTGAAGCTTTTCTGGTAAGCTTTTCAGAATGACTGCACTGCATTCTTCAGTGAGAAACACTTTTTCAGTTTCTCTCCAATCCTTTATGATTAAGATCTCTTTCATGAACTTAGCATAAGAAGGTATTTGCTCAAGTGCCTCTGCAAACGGAATCTTTATTTCAAGAGTCCTTAGATAATCTGCAAAGCGGGCAAATTGCTTATCCTGCTCGCTTGGGAGTTCTGAGGATAAGGCATCTTGGCTTTATATTCTTCAACCTTAGTTGCTGCAGGCTTATTCCTTACAGAAGTGGTTGAAGAAGCCTTTTTAGAGGGATTACTGTCAGCACTCTCAGGTGTCTGATCCTCCCTTGGCGTCTGAACGCCAGGAATGGGTACAGTTTGGGCGTTAAACGCCAACTTCTCTCTCTTTTTTGGCGTTTGAACGCCAGAACTGGGCAAGGAATGGGCGTTTAACGCCAGTTTTCCTTCCCTTTCTGGCGTTTGAACGCCAAAAGTATTCCTCTCTGGGCTCTTACTGTCCTCAGAGGGATTTTGGGTAGTGGCTTGGTTATCCTCTGTCAATTGTTCCTTATTTGACTTTTTGCTCTTTTGAGTGGTGTTGTTCAGTGTTTTCCCACTCCTCAGTTGAACTGCTTGACACTCTTCTGTTATCTGTTTGGATATCTGCTGTTTTGCTTGATTCAACTGCAGTTCTATGTTCTTGTTAGCAACTTTAGTTTCATGGAGCATCTCTTTAAATTCTGCTAACTGTTCTGTCATCAGGAGCAATTGTTGATTAAGCTCAATCATCTGTTCTTGAGGATTAGGATCAGTGACTACTGCCATGACTTCCTCTTTTGGAGAGAACTCATTGCTAGAGTATAAATGTTGATTTCTAGCAACAATATCTATAAGCTCTTGAGCCTCCTCAATCGTCTTTCTCATGTGTATAGATCCACCAGCTGAGTGGTCTAGAGACATCTGAGCTTTTTCTGTAAGCCCATAGTAGAAGATGTCTAACTGTACCCACTCTGAAAACATTTCAGAGGGGCATTTTCTTAGCATACCTCTATACCTCTCCCAGGCATTATAAAGGGATTCATTATCCTCTTGTTTAAAGCCTTGGATGTCCAACCTTAGCTGTGTCATCCTCTTTGGAGGGTAAAAATGATTCAGGAATTTGTCTGATAACTGTTTCCATGTCTTTATGCTTGCTGTAGGTTGGTTATTCAACCACCTTTTAGCTTGATCTTTTACAGCAAATGGAAACAGTAATAGTCTGTAGACATCCTGATCCACCTCTTTATCATGTACTGTGTCAGCAATTTGTAAGAACTGTGCCAGAAACTCAGTAGGTTCTTCCTGAGGAAGACCGGAATACTGGCAATTTTGCTGCACTATGATAATGAGTTGAGGGTTTAGCTCAAAGCTGCTTGCTTTGATGGGAGGTGTACAGATGCTACTCCCATATGCAGCTGTAATGGGATTGGCATATGACCCCAGAGTCCTTCTGGACTGATCAATCCCACTTAGGTCCATAATGGATAAAGGGAAATGATATGGATTGCAAATAGATAAATTTTTTTTTTGAATTAACCAAAAAATAAAATAAAAACAAAAGGAAGATAAAATAAAATAAAAAAAATTCAAAAATTGAAAGAAAATAAGATCAAAGCAAATTGAAAACTGAATCAATTAGTTAATTAAAAAGATTTTGAGATTAGCAATTAGAAAGATATGATTGAAAAATTTTTATGAAAAAGATTTGATTTTTGAAAAGAGGAAAGAGAAAAACAACAAAATGACACCAAACTTAAAATTTTTAGAAAATCAAACACAATTTTTCGAAAATTTTTAAGAGAAAAACACAAAGAGGACACCAAACTTAGAATTTTTACGGATCAAAAAGGGACCAAGGACATGCAAAATCGAAAATTAAAAGAAAAGCAAAAGCATGCAATTGACACCAAACTTAAAATATGAAACCAGACTCAACTAAAAGACTCTAAACCAATAAAAACAAAACAGTCCTAATCTAAGCAACAAGATAAGCCGTCAGTTGTCCAAACTCGAACAATCCCGGCAACGGCACCAAAAACTTGGTGCACGAAATTGCAATCACACTTTTGCAACTCCGCACAACTAACCAGCAAGTGCACTGGGTCGTCCAAGTAATACCTTACGTGAGTAAGGGTCGATCCCACGGAGATTGTCAGCTTGAAGCAAGCTATGGTTATCTTGTAAATCTTAGTCAGGATATCAGAAATTATCAGGATTGATTGTGAAAAGCAAAAGAACATGAAATAGGTACTTGTTATGCAGTAATGGAGAATAGGTTGAGGTTTTGGAGATGCTCCATCTTCTGAATCTCTGCTTTCCTACTATCTTCTTCATCAAACACGCAAGGCTCCTTCCATGGCAAGCTGTATGTAGGGTTTCATCGTTGTCAGTGGCTACCTCCCATCCTCTCAGTGGAAATGTTCAACGCACCCTGTCACGGCACGGCTATCCATCTGTCGGTTCTCAATCAGGCCGGAATAGAATCCAGTGATTCTTTTGCGTCTGTCACTAACGCCCCGCCTTCAGGAGTTTGAAGCTCGTCACAGTCATTCAATCATTGAATCCTACTCAGAATACCACAGACAAGGTTTAGACCTTCCGGATTCTCTTGAATGCTGCCATCAGTTCTAGCTTATACCACGAAGATTCCGATTAAAGAATCCAAGAGATATCTACTTAATCTAAGGTAGAACGGAGGTGGTTGTCAGGCACGCGTTCATAGTTGAGAATATGATGAGTGTCAAGGGTCATCACATTCATCTGGATTAAGAACAAGTGATATCTTAGAACGGAAGCAAGCATGATTGAATAAGAAACAGTAGTAATTGCATTAATCCATCAAGACACAGCAGAGCTCCTCACCCCCAACTATGGGGTTTAGAGACTCATGCCGTGGAAGGTACACAAAGAAACGTGTAAAGTGTCATGAGATGCAGATACAATGTCAAAAGATCCTATTAATAGTAAACTAGTAACCTAGGGTGTACAGAAATGAGTAAATGACGTAAAAATTCACTTCTGGGTCCACTTAGTGTGTGCTTGGGCTGAGCAATGAAGCATTTTCGTGTAGAGACCTTTTCTGGAGTTAAACGCCAGCTTTTATGCCAGTTTGGGCGTTTAACTCCAAGTTTTATGCCAGTTCCAGCGTTAAACGCTGGAAATTCTGAGGCTGATTTGCCACGCCGGTTTGGGCCATCAAATCTCGGGAAAAGTATGGACTATTATACATTTCTGGAAAGCCCAAAATGTCTACTTTCCAATGTCGTTGAGAGCGCGCCAATTGGGCTTCTGTAGCTCCAGAAAATCCACTTCGAGTGCAGGGAGGTCAGAATCCAACAGCATCTGCAGTCCTTTTCAGTCTCTGAATCAGATTTTTGCTCAGGACCCTCAATTTCAGCCAGAAAATACCTGAAATCACAGAAAAACACACAAACTCATAGTAAAGTCCAGAAAAGTGAATTTTAATTAAAAACTAATAAAAATATACTAAAAACTAACTAAATCCTACTAGAAACATACTAAAAACAATGCCAAAAAGCGTATAAATTATCCGCTCATCAATAACATTTCTCTTTTTCATCATTCTTTCAAGAGTCAAAAATGTTAACATTCATAAACAACAAGATAAAAAATATGCACTGCTCACGCATTCATTCAGAAAATAAAAAGTATTGTCACCACATCAATATAATTAAACTAAATTCAAGGATGAATTCAAAACTCATGTACTTCTTGTTCTTTTGTGTTAGAAACATTTTTTCATTTAAGATAGGTGAAGGATTCATGGAATTATTCATAGCCTTAAGACATAGACACTAGACACTATTGATCATGTAATAGAGACACAAACATAGACAAACATGAAGCATAAGATCGAAAAACAGAGAGATAAGAACAAGGAAGTTAAGGAATGAGTCCACCTTAGTGATGGTGGCACCTTTTTCTTGAAGGACCAATGATTTCCTTGAGCTCTTATATGTCTCTTCCTTGCCTCTGTTGCTTGATCCCTAGTGATTTTGGTACTCCTATCCTTAGTTGCTCCCAATAATTATGTGGAGGAAAATGTATCCCCTGAGGTATCTCAAGGATTTCTTGATGAGGGAATTCCTCATGCTCTTGTTGAGGTCCATGTGTGGGCTCTCTTGATGTGCAATCAAATGCTCTACTACTGAGCTATGGACCCTTGAGATGAATCTCTCCATCTTCCATGACTCGGAGGTGGAAGCTTTTGTCTTTCCTTTCCTCTTTCTGGAGGTTTCTCCAGTTTTAGGTGCCATAGATGGTTATGGAAAAACAAAAAAAAGCTATGCTTTTACCACACCAAACTTAGAATGTTGCTCACCCTCGAGCAAAGGAAGAAAGAATAGAAGAAGAAGAAGAAGATATGGGGGAGAGGGAGAGAGGTTTATGGTTCGGTCATGTAGGGTGGGTTTGGGTGGGAAAGAAATTTTGAATTTGAAAGTAGGTGGGATTTATGGGGAAGAGTGGGTGGATGTGATTGGTGAAGGGGTAATGGAGAAGAGAAATTGAGGTGATATAGTGTTATTGGATTGTGTGAAGAAGAGAAAAGTGGGGTTGAGGTAGGTGGGGATCATGTGGGGTCCACAGATCCTAAGGTGATCCTATGGGGTCCACAAATCCTGAGGTGTCAAGGATTTATCATCCCTGCACCAATTAGGCGTGTAAAATGCCCCTCTGCATGCAATCCTGGCGTTTAACGCCAGACTGAAGCTTGTTTTTGGCATTAAACGCCCAAATGTAGCATGTTTCTGGCGTTTAACACCAGCCTGATGCTTGTTGCTAGCGTTAAACGCCAGCTTTCCTCAGGGTGCAATCCTGGCATTTAAACGCCAGATTGCTGCTTATTTCTGGCGTTCAACGCCAGATTCATGCTCTGTTCTGGCGTTGAATGCCAGCCAGATGCTCCTTACTGGCGTTTAAACGCCAGTAAGCTATTCCTCCAGGGTGTGCTTTTTCTTCTGCTATTTTTGATTCTGTTTTTAATTTTTGCAATTGTTTTGTGACTCCTCATGATCATAAACCTAATAAAACATAAAAGAACAATAGAAATATAGATAAATAAAAATTGGGTTGCCTCCTAATAAGCACTTCTTTAATGTCAATAGCTTGACAGTGAGCTCTCATGGAGCTTCACAGATTATCAGAGCATTGTTGGGACCTCCCAACACCAAACTTAGAGTTTGAATGTGGGGGTTCAACACCAAACTTAGAGTTTGGTTGTGGCCTTCCAACACCAAACTTAGAGTTTGACTGTGGGGGCTTTGTTTGAATCTGTATTGAGAGAAGCTTTTCATGCTTCCTCTCCATGTTTACAGAAGGATAACCTTGAGCTTTAAACATAAGGTAGTCCCCATTCAATTGAAGGACTAGTTCACCTCTGTCAACATCAATCACAGCTCCTGCTGTGGCTAGGAAGGGTCTTCCAAGGATGATGTATTCATCCTTCTCCTTCCCAGTGTCTAGGATTATGAAATCAGCAGGGATGTAAAGGCCTTTAACCTTCACTAGCACGTCCTCTACCAATCCATAAGCTTGTTTTATTGACTTGTCTTCCATCTCTAATGAGATTGTGGCAGCCTGTACCTCAAAGATCTTCAGCTTCTCCATTACAGAGAGTGGCATAAGATTTATACCTGACCCCAGGTCACATAGGGCCTTCTCAAAGGTCTTGGCGCCTATGGTACAAGGTATTAAGAATTTACCAGGATCTTGTTTCTTTTGAGGTAGAGCTTACTGAACCCATGTATCTAGTTCACTAATGAGCAAGGGAGGTTCACCTTTCCAAGTCTCATTACCAAACAACCTGGCATTCAGCTTTATGATGGCTCCTAGATATTGAGCAACTTGCTCTGCAGTTACATCTTCATCCTCTTCAGAGAAAGAATAGTTCTCAGAGCTCATGAATGGCAAAAGGAGGTTCAATGGAATCTCTTGGTCTCTATATGAGCCTCAGATTCCTTTAGGTCCTCAATAGGGAACTCCTTCTTGTCTGGGAGACGTCCCATGAGGTCTACCTCATTGGGATTCACGTCCTCCCCTTCCTCTCTAGGTTCAGCCATGTTGATTATATCAATGGCCTTGCACTCTCTTTTTGGATTCTCTTCTGTATTGCTTGGGAGAGTACTAGGAGGAGTTTCAGTGATTTTCTTACTCAGCTGGCCCACTTGTGCCTTCAAATTTCTAATGGAGGACCTTGTTTCACTCATGAAACTTAAAGTGGCCTTAGACAGATCAGAGACTATATTTGCTAAGCTAGAGAGACTCTGCTTAGAATTCTTTGTCTGTTGCTGAGAAGATGATGGAAAAGGCTTGCTATTGCTAAGCATGTTTCTTCCAGCATTATTAAAGCCTTGTTGAGGCTTTTGTTGATCCTTCCCTGAGAAATTTGGATGATTTCTCCATGAGGAATTATAGGTGTTTCCATAAGGTTCACCCATGTAATTTACCTCTGCCATTGCAAGGTTCTCAGGATCATAAGCTTCTTCTTCAGAAGATGCCTCTTTAGTACTGTTGGATGCATTTTGCCATCCATTCAGACTTTGAGAAATCATGTTGACTTGCTGAGTCAACATTTTGTTCTGAGCCAATATGGCATTCAGAGCATCAATTTCAAGAACTCCCTTCCTCTGAGGCATCCCATTACTCACAAGATTCCTCTCAGAAGTGTATATGAATTGGTTATTTGCAACCATGTCAATGAGTTCTTGAGCTTTTGCAGGCGTTTTCTTTAGGTGAATGGATCCACCTACAGAATGGTCCAGTGACATCTTTGAGAACTCATATAGACCATAATAGAATATATCCAAAATGGTCCATTCTGAAAGCATGTCAGAAGGACACCTTTTGGTCATCTGCTTGTATCTTTCTTAAGCTTCATAGAGGGATTCACCATCTTTTTGTTTGAAGGTCTGAACATCCACTCTAAGCTTGCTCAGCTTTTGAGGAGGAAAGAACTTAGCCAAGAAGGTCGTGACCAGCTTATCCCAGGAGTCAAAGCTATCTTTAGGTTGTGAGTCCAACCATGTTCTACCTCTGTCTCTTACAGCAAAAGGGAAAAGTA
This sequence comes from Arachis stenosperma, assembly GCF_014773155.1. Lineage (NCBI taxonomy): Eukaryota > Viridiplantae > Streptophyta > Magnoliopsida > Fabales > Fabaceae > Arachis > Arachis stenosperma. The sequence continues at coordinate 37,998,980 of NC_080381.1, read as the reverse complement.
TGAGCCTGTAGACTTCAGGATCTACTCCATTAGTCTTAATAGTCTCACAGATCTGCAAGAACTCAGTTAAAAACTGATAGGGATCTTTTGATGGAAGTTCATGAAACTTACAGTTCTGTTGCATTAGAGCAACTAGTTGAGGCTTCAGCTCATAATTGTTTGCTCCAATGGAAGGGATTGAGATGCTTCTTCCATCAAATTTGAAAGTAGGTGTAGTATAATAACCAAGCATTCTCCTTGCATTATTATTTTCGGCTGCCATTTCCTCTTCTTTTTTGAAAATTTCTGTAAGGTTGTCTCTGGATTGTTATAATTTAGCTTCTCTTAGTTTCCTCTTCAGAGTCCTTTCAGGTTCAGGATCTGATTCAACAAGAATATTCTTGTCCTTGCTCCTGCTCATATGAAAAAGAAGGGAACAGAAAATAATAATAGGGATCCTCTTTACCACAGTAGAGAGATTTTTTTATGTTAGTAGAAGAAGAAAAGAATAGAAGAAGGAAAAGAGGAAAATTCGAACTCAGAGAGGAAGAGGGGGTTCGAATTTTATGATGAAGAGAAGTGTTAGTAAATGAATAAATAAATAGAAAGAGATGAGAGAGAGAGAATTTCAAAAATTAATTTTGAAAAAAAAGGGGTTAGTAATTTTCGAAAATTAAAATTAAAATTTGAAACAATCAGTTAATTAAAAGAATTTTGAAAAAGGGGGAGGTAATTTTCGAAAATTAGAGAGAGGAAAGTAGTTAGGTGGTTTTGAAAAAGATAAGAAACAAACAAAAAGTCAATTAATTAGTTGAAAAAGATTTGAAAATCAATTTTGAAAAGATAAGAAGTTAGAAAAGATTTTTGAAATCAATTTTGAAAAAGATATGATTTGAAAAAGATATTTTGAAAAGATATGATTGAAAAAGATATTTTGGAAAAGATTTGATTTTTAAAATTAAAAATTGATTACTTGACTAACAAGAAACTAAAAGATATGACTCTAGAATTTAAAGATTGAGCCTTTCTTAACAAGAAAGTAACAACTTCAAATTTTTGAATCAATCACATTAATTGTTAGTAAAGTTTTCGAAATTTTGAAATAAACATAAGAAAAAGATTTTGAAAATAAAATTTAAAAAAATTTTTGAAAATAAAAAATGAAAAAGATTTGATTTTTGAAAAAGATTCTGAAAAGATAGGATTTTTAAAATTGAAAATTTGACTTGACTTATAAGAAATAGCTAAGTTTTAAAATTTTTTGACTAAGTCAACTTAAATTTTCGAATTTTTGAGTAAAATAAGGAGAAGATATTTTTTAGTTTTGAATTTTTAATAAGGAGAGAGAAAAACACAAATGTGACCCAAAACATGAAAATTTTGGATCAAAACACTTAATGCATGCAAGAACACTATGAATATCAAGATGAACACCAAGAACACTTTGAAGATCAAGATGAACATCAAGATTTATTTTTGAAAATTTTCAAGAAAAGAAAAACATGCAAGACACTAAACTTAGAAATTTTCAATGCTTAGACACTATGAATGTAAAAATGCACATGAAAAACAACAAAAGACACAAAACAAGAAAATATAAAGATCAAACAAGAAGTCTTATCAAGAACAACTTGAAGATCATGAAGAACACATGCATGAATTTTCGAAACATGCAAAAGTTTTAAAGACATGCAATTGACACCAAACTTAAAAATTGACACTAGACTCAAACAAGAAACACAAAATATTTTTTATTTTATGATTTTATTAATTTTTTTGTAAATTTTTTTTTTCGAAAATAAATTTTGGAAAAACGAAAAAGAGAAAAAATTTGAAAGATTTTTGAAAACTTTTTGAAAAGAAAATTACCTAATCTGAGCAACAAAATGAACCGTCAGTTGTCCAAACTCGAACAATCCCCGGCAACGGCGCCAAAAACTTGATAGGCAAAATTGTGATTTACTCTTTTCATAACTCGAACAATTTTTAGTAATGGCTCCAAAAACATGGTGCACACTACTATGGTTCACTCACATTCCTCACAACTTCACACAACTAACCAGCAAGCGCACTGGGTCGTCCAAGTAATAAACCTTACGTGAGTAAGGGTCGATCCCACGGAGATTGTTGGTATGAAGCAAGCTATGGTCATCTTGTAAGTCTCAGTTAGGCTAATTCAAATGATTATAATGGTTTTCGAAAATAATAATAAATAAAGCATAAAATAAAGATAGAGTTACTTATGTAAATCATTGGTGGGAATTTCAGATAAGTGTATGGAGATGCTTTGTCCCTGTTGAATCTCTGCTTTCCTACTGCCTCCCTTCAATCCTTCATACTCCTTTCCATGGCAAGCTGTATGTAGGGCATCACTATTGTCAATGGCTACATCCCATCCTCTCAGTGAAAATGGTCCAAATGCTCTGTCACAGCACGACTAATCATCTGTCGGTTCTCGATCATGTCGGAATAGAATCTATTGATTCTTTTGCGTCTATCACTACGCCCAACAATCGCGAGTTTGAAGCTCATCACAGTCATTCAATCCCTGAATCCTACTCGGAATACCACAGACAAGGTTTAGACTTTCCAGATTCTCAAGAATGGCCGCCAAAGGGTTCTAGCTTATACCATGAAGATTCTGATTAAGGAATCCAAGAGATATTCATTCAATCTTAGGTAGAACGGAGGTGGTTGTCAGGCACACGTTCATAAGGACGGATGATGATGAGTGTCACGGATCATCACATCCATCAGGTTGAAGTATGAATGATATCTTAGAACAAGAATAAGCTTGAATTGAATAGAAGAATAATAGTAATTGCATTAATTCTCGAGGTACAGCAGAGCTCCACACCTTAATCTATGGTGTGTAGAAACTCCACCGTTGAAAATACATAAGTGATGGTCCAGGCATGGCCGAATGGCCAGCCCCCAAAATGTGATATGAATTCGAAAATAGGGAAAAGGACCCCCTGTACAATAGTAAAAAGTTCTATTTATATTAAACTAGCTACTAGGGTTTACAGAAATAAGTCTAAGTGCAGAAATACACTTCCAGGGCCCACTTAGTGTGTGCTTGGGCTGAGCTTGAGCTTTACACATGCAGAGGCTTCTCTTGGAGTTAAACGCCAAGTTGTAACGTGTTTTTGGCGTTTAACTCTAGTTCGTGGCGTGTTTCTGGCGTTTTACTCCAGAATGCATCATGGAGCTGGCGTTGAACGCCAGTCTGCGTCATCTAAACTCAAACAAAGTATGAACCATTATATATTGCTGGAAAGCCCTGGATGTCTACTTTCCAACGTTGTTGAGAGCGCGCCATTTGGAGTTCTGTAGCTCCAGAAAATCCATCTTGAGTGCGGGGAGGTCAGAATCCAACAGCATCAGCAGTCCTTTGTCAGCCTCATATCAGACTTTTGCTCAGGTCCCTCAATTTCAGCCAGAAAATACCTGAAATCACAGAAAAATACACAAACTCATAGTAAAGTCTAGAAATGTGAATTTTTCATAAAAACTAATGAAAACATCCCTAAAAGTAGCTAGATCCTACTAAAAACTACTTAAAAACAATGCCAAAAAGCGTATAAATTATCCGCTCATCAATTACAGAAATTGCTATAACAAGATACGTAAAATAAGAACTATTCTTAGATTACGGTGATCATTGCTCGTCTTATGAGTCTTTCCAAAAACCTTGGGTACACATTCGAAATCCAGAAAATTCCTTTTTGAAGACCTAGTAAATTTCTCAAAGGATTTAAAACAGAACCTTCTTACTTTCTTGTAAAATCTGAAAGGTTTTTCCTAGACATTATGAATGACCAACATGTCCTAAACATATGTTCCACTAAGTCTATGTTGTAAGAGTTTGATTTTTCATACTTTTCTAGACCACAACCATGAAAGCAGTTACCTACGCGGTATAAATGACCATCCCGTTCCAAACATAGGTTCATTAAGTCTATGTTAAACCGGTCAGATACTTTATACAAAACTAGAATTCAATATACCAATCACGGCCTCAAGCCTATCCAATCTAACACGGCCCCCGGCCCAAACAACTCAATTATCAACTAATTCATCACAAACCAACCAATCAATCACAATAAAAAATAATGGAGTTCAAACACAATCAATAGCAATTACAACAATTATAGCAGTTAGCAATTAGCATAGTATTCAAATAGACAAACCAATTACAATATGTACACCCAAATAATGTTACATAAATGCAAATGATGAATGTCTGCCCTACTGGCTGTGACATCATATTGTCGGTTCAATTGCCAACCCGACACATCTCCATGGAGACGTTGCCCTTCGGAATCATGGTATGGGAACCCCCGAGATATAGTGCTCAGATCACTATCCAGGGTTTTGCGCCTATACGCTCTGATGATCCGAAGGGATGCGAGCGGGATCTATTGCCACCGACCTCACATCTAAGTACAAGCGGGACGAACCACCGCCCTTACGCCGCCGCCGCTACCTCGACAGGCAGGATCCAACCTCGGCCCCTGTCGGGCGCATAGCATTTGATAATCTAACAGTAGTCCAGTGGTTTTTCAGAAAACATTTTCAACACCTCAATCAGGCTCAATATCTTACTTCGAAATCATTCTTGGCCCATTTACTTTTAAATAACAATCGTATTCAATTCATATCTTGTCAAGAATCGCTTTTCAAAATGGAGCAACTTTTCACATCTTTCCAACACTTTCAAACAATTACAAAACCATGCCAAATCCAAAATCTCTTTTGAAATACTCAAAATCATTCATTTGTGAATCAAGATTTGGTTGTAAAATTCCTCAGCAAGGTCTCAAACTTCAGGGGAGAATAACCTAATTCATTTTCTTAAATTCATTGAAAACCTCTGAAACCTTAATTTCTTCATTCAAATAAATAAAATAGAATTTAAACCAAAACCAAGTCATGTATCAAAATATTCCGAACCAATTTCAAAACCAACTAACTTAAACCAAAGCCAAACCATTTGAATCAAAAACCAAACTTTAATTTCATTCTTAAATCTGTTTCCAAAGGCTCATAACATTGTTCAACTTCACTAAATCAAATTCTAGAGACTACTTCAAACTTTGCCTAAAATGTCGTAAAGTGAAATTAGTTAATTGAAATCCAGGTTTTTTTTAAAATCCATTAGGACTCCTCCAAATCTGTTTACTTAATCCATTTCCAAAACATAAAAATTTTCAGATTTAAATTGATTTTTAAAACATAATTCCTTTCTAATAATTACATCCAAAATATAATAATTTTCTTAATAAGGCAAGGTCAAACACAATTGAATTATCAAACATTTAAATCAAAACATAATTCATTATTTTCAAAATAACGTTTTGATCAAAATCTCAGATTTTATAGAAATTTCGGCAGCATCTCCCCTAAAACTTGGACTTTGCCACCCTTTCCGGGTCCCAACAAAACCAATCCTCAACTCTTTTCAATATGTTCAAGACCAAATCAGTTTCCAATAAAAAAACTCAAACTTTTAGATTATCAAAAATCAATTCAATTCAACCAAATCCAGTAATCTCCAATTTATCAAATCAGACATTATCTCAATCAAACAGGCAACCATATTCATTCAGGACAAAATTAGGCAATTCATAAGACTCACATAATCACCAGAAATGCGTTTTGCACATCATATCTATTTATAACAATTTTCAATTTAAAATAAATCAGTTTGTACAAAAAGTCCCCACCTCAAAATGCATAACCATAACCAAAACGCGTCATAGAGTCTTTTCCGCCTCAACCCGAATCCAACAACCAAAGTACCAACTCCGCTTGTTTTTCTCAATGGCAGAAACAGCCTCAACTCCACATATAAGCTCGGATACTAATTCCTAATACATCAATATCGCGAAAAATCTCAAAACTCATAATTGAAAGCTAAAGGAGAGGGTTCCGAGATAGAGACACTTACTGAAATAAAAAGAACGGCACAGCAGTCACAGCAACACTTATGTGACACGCAATCATCAGAACCCAACCTATGTTACCAAACCTCAAGCTCTTTAACCAAACATAACCGAACACTAAAGCAGGAGTTTTCGAAACAGAATTTACTTACTAAAACTAAGGAAGAATGGTTGAACCGAAATAGCGGCGGTCTCTGAGCCAGTTCGACGGCAGCTCGGCAGCCACCTCAAGCAGCAGTGGCGACCGGACTCCGGCGATAGCGGCTGAAACCCACATACAAAGACAATAAGGTTTTCTAGAATCTTAAACGAATGAAAACCAATTTTAAAACCCTTACCGGCAGAGTTTTCTGGTGATAACAGTGGCATTTTCCGGCGGCCAGAATCACAGAGACGCAGCTCCCATCTCCGGCAGTGACAGTGACGGCACGGCAGCTCCAATGATAGAATTAGAACAACTGGCAGTAACCAGGGATTCCGATGGCGGCAGAGGAATTCTGGCAGTGGCAGAAGAACGGCTCCTTCGCTGTTGCGTCCCTTCCTCACACACGGCCCTTCCTCCCCCTCTGCGATAGCATCGACAGCCACCCCTTTCCCGGTTTGGTTCCTCCCAGTGACGGTGGCAGCTTCCATCGACGGCAGCACCGGTGCTGGCTTCATGGCGAGGGCAATGACGCGAGACAACCGCAGCAGGGCGACGGGACTTATGACGAGAGCGACGGTGCGAGAGCACAGTGGCGGTGGCGATCTAGTTGCATCACAGCGGTGACACACGATGGCACCAGTGGAAACCAGCACGCCGGCGCGACGTTCCCCTCTCTCCCCGATCTCTACTTCTTCTTCGGTTAGCAATGGCGGCGGCGACGCGTGACAGGTTCGGTGGCTCGATGGAGACATCGCAGAGGGCAGTAGTGAGGATGAACAGCGGCGACCAGCTGAGCGGCAGCTCCCTCTACAACAGTTCTGCTCCCACACGGCGGCTCAGACGCGGTCCCCTCTTGTTTTCCCCTTCCTTGGTTCCATTTTCCCTTTCTGCTTCTTTTCCTCTCTTTCACGATAGGGGAAACTATGTGTGTGTGTGTGTTGTTTGATAAGGGTGAGGCGGTGCTGAGAAGGGTTGGGGAAGGCTAGGTTTCATTTTTCTTTTGAAACTAGGGTTAGGGGTAATTTTGGTAATTTTCAATAAAATTAAGGTAATAGGGTTAGTTTTGTAATTTCAAATAAAAGTAGGGATAGTGTAGTAATTAGAAATAGATTTTAATCTAACAATACTAGTGTACAAAAATACTATTTGTTCATCACTTTTACAAGTTATTTTCAATAAAATGTCCAAATCAAACAATTAGAAATAATATACATAATTTCTTCATTTTCCAAAATAGCAGTATTAATATTTAAAATATTATTTATTTAATCCAAATCATATGAAATTTTTATTATTTCACAACTACCAATTTTACAATTTAAATATATAAAATAACTCAATAATTGTAAAATTAGATAAAACTCTAATTTGAATAGCCAAACCTCAATTTTTGAATTTCTAAAACTTTAAATTGTAAGTAGTAAAATAATCCACAATTATAGAGTTTGGATAAAATCTTAATTTATTTCAAATCTAATTAATCAAAATTGCCTCAAATTATTTTCAACAAACTGATTTCCTGAAAATAAAACTGTAAATAAATATATGATTCGAGATTAGTTCAAAATAGGATTTTTCAAAAGTCTTGGATCTTACACACGCCCATAAGCATTTTCATAAAGTGTGAGTGTGCACAGGCTTGTGCGTACGCACAGAAAGTTAAATTTCCAGGGTTGAGTGCACGCACAAGGTGTGCTTGCGTCATCACCAGATTGACATTCCCAACGTGTGCATGCGCACACAAGTCTATGCGTATGCACAGATCGCAATCCTTCGTTGGTTGTGTGTACGCACAGGGCGTGCTAGCGCTCCTATAAGTAACCCTACCCCCGCGTGTGTGTACGCACAAGTCTGTGCGTGCGCAAGGTTCAAAATCCCACGGGGTGTGCGTGCACACACAAACCAGAAATCACAAATTCTGCAGAAGTTGCAGAATTCAGATTTTTGGCCTAAACTTCCAATGATCATATCTCCTTTCACAAAATCCCGATTTCTTCCAAATTTAAACCATTTTAAAGCTTGTGAAATTATCTTTCAATTGATATAAAAATAATCAAATTTCGAAAACGATAGCTCGAGATATGATTCGTTGAAGTTCATTAAATTCCATTATTACCAAAACTCATAAACTCCCCATTTTTAAAACATACACTTATCAATCCATACAAGATCAACCAAGAATTCAACCATTCCAATTATAAATTATTTCCAAATCTCTTTCAATCATCAACCCACCAATTCCACCATATTTAACCAATTCTCAATTCAACAAATCTCACATTATAATCAACATTGCATATCAAAATTTTCAATCAACATTCAAAATTCATCAATCACCTTATCATCACATATATCAATATCACACTCCAACCATGCTCATCAACAAGAGCTTCCACATTCTCATCAATTCAACATGTCAACCCATATCACATACAACCCCACATGCTTTGCCAACAATTATCATCACTCGCAATCATCCAACCACTATCCATACATTCATCAAATACATCAACATGTCATAATTCACTAAATTCACACATAATAACACAACTTATATCATCCATCAACCACATTAATAGCTCAAAAATCTTATCCTAGGGCCACTAGCCTACGTTTTCACAACCACATTACATTTTAGATACAGGAAACCGAAACCATACCTTGGCCGAATCCCATTCCTCCTGGAACACTCTCAAATTCACTTTTCCTCAACTTTCAATATCTCTAGGCTTTACCAATATATTTCTAAGCTTGGTGCTCCACTCCAAAACTTTTCAAAATCACCAATCAACCTCCAATACTCACATATACAAGGCCTAAACCACAATATCACACCAAAACACAATAACTCAATACCCAATACCTTAAAAATTAGAATTTCGCTAGGGTTTGAGATCTCTAATCTCACCCAAGGATCAAGGAGGCAAGAACACGCCTTCTCCTCAAGCTAATTTGATCCTATAACACAAAGGAGCTCACAAATTTCAACATTGTGCCCAATAAACTCGAAATCAAGGGCTGAGAATTCGAAGAGCAAACTGTGGCTTACCTCAAGATTGATTGTATGGGTTTTGTAGAGCTCGACGCTGTGGTCGCGTGGCCTCAAACGGTAAGTCAATCAGAGCTCCAGATCAAAAGTTATGATCAATTGAATTTTGAACAAGGGTTTGGAACATCTCCTCCTTCCCCCTTTCTAATTTCAGTGTGTGTGCTTGTTCTTGGAAGGAGAGAGAGCTGAGCTTCTTTAATTAAATGAAGCTTGGCTGGGCCTTGGACCCAACTTGGGTTCGGTTGGTCCGGTTTAGCCCGTTCTTTAATATTGGTGTCGAAATTCTCGTTTTAAATTTCTCTACCACATTAAACCATGAAAACCTCATTTCTCACTTTTTAGAATATATTTAATTTATGAGTTAGTTAGCCATTAATTAATCGAGTTTTACATTTCTCACATTTATTCATTGAAATAGCATAGTTTCATGATTTCTTCATAAATTGTGCTTAAAAGTAAAAACATGCTTTTTAGGCCTTAAAATTTCTAATTTGTGTTCACTTTAATTTCATTTGATGCCTTGATTTGTTCGTTGAGTGATTTCAGGCTTGTAAGGCAATTATGTACTGAAAAAGTGAGGAAAAAGCATGCAAAGTAGAGAATTCATGAAGGAATGAAGATTTGGAGAATTCATGATTACGTGTGCGCGTGCCTCACGCGTACACGTGAGAGGAAATTTCGTCAAGCGACGCGTATGCATGACACTCAGCACATGACTTCATTTAATGCAATATGCTGGGGGCAAATTCTGGGCTTCCAAAGCCCATTCCAACTCATTTCTGAAGCTATTTGAAGCAATTAGGGTTAGTTTAGAAACATTCTTTAGGTTATATTTTAAAGAGATAAGCTCTCTCTTCTCTCTAGAATTATGGTAGATTAGGTTAATTTCTCTTAGATTTAGGTTTTATTTCTTGTCTTGATTTAGTTTTCCTTACAATTTCTTGTTGTTACATCTTTGCCCTCTTAGTTTTACTTGTTAATTTCTCTTTTATATCACTTTTTAATTTATAAATACTCTTGTTAATTTTAATTTTCATTTAATGCAATTTGATGTTTCTTTGTTTATTGTTATTCAATTGAGTTGTTATTATTGTTATTTTGCATTTGGTAGCTTTAGATTTTATTTTTATTGTAATTTAATATGCTTTTATTTTCATGCACACCAAGTGTTTGATAAAATGTTTGGCTTAGTTTTGGTGTAGTTTTCCACACTCTTAGCTTGGAATTGAGAACTTTGGTGACCTTGAATTATTGATGTCCATTCTTGATTGATAAATTAGGGTAGTTAGTTGATTTAGTTTCCACCAAAGCTAGTCTTTCACTAAGCTAATTAGTGAGTTTGCTAGGACTTGTAGATTGAAAACAATTATACCTATTTGACTTATCTTCGATGTTAGACTTGACTAAATAGGATTAACTCTTCATAATCATCTATGTTTGTGGTCAATGGCTAAGATAAGTAACCTTAACTCTCAATCCTTGCCAAGAGGTATCTTACCACTTGAATTTTCCTTTCTTTTGTTTAATTGCCTTGAGTTTGATTCCCTTTGATATTTAGTTATTGTTTGTTTCTTTCATTCCTTGCTATTTACATTACTTGTCTCTTGTCATCAAACCCCCATTCTCTCATAGCCAATAATGAGCATTTCATTGTAATTTCTAGGGAGAATGACCCAGGATTTAAAAACTCCCGATTATTTGATTTGAATTGTGACAATTCCTTATTTAGACTTTTATTGAGAGGATTACTTGTCGGTCTAGGCTATGCTTGCAATGAAGAAGTTCTTTTCATATTGAGAAATTCTAGACCGGCATTAATCTTAACATCAGCTGACATAAAGAAAATGAATGCTCCAAGGCTGATCATAGGAACAGTAAGAGACTTTCTGCATCCATCATGATGATTGCTCATCCACATCCCAAATACTATAACTACTATTGCCAAAAGCTGCAACAAGGATATTATAATGAAGAGACTCAATCATAAAACCAAAGAAAATGCTTGGATTCTGGATTTTAGTTTAGCTATTTAATTATCAGTATAAGTCTTGAAATAACATGTGACATTTTATATTAAGGAGCTGAAATAAATATGGAGCTTTGAACTATTAAAGGGAAACATGCAAGAACACAGACATTAAAAACATGAGCTCAAAAAGATAAATATGCAATACAAAAAATTGAAAATAACAAATTTGATAGACATCAAAAGGGCATCATGCTTTTGAAAATGCAACTTAAAACTGATAAAGAACTTGAAATAGAGAATAGATAAAAGAGCACTGCATTTGCATACATACTATGGTGATAAAGTTGATCCATTTGATAATAAAAGTTCTAGTTCCTACTCCCATTTTTCTTCCCTTTTCTCTTCTCTCCCCTATTGAAAAAATTTATTTTATTTAAGAAGCTTTGTTGTCTTTTTTTTATTGCTTACAAAATAGAGAGAGTAAAATAAGGTTAGAAGTTAGAAGGAAGAGTTCCTTGTGAGCGCTTGAAGTGGCACTAGCACTTTGTCTTCATTTAATATCTCTTATAATAAGGTGCTTGACTTTAGCGAAAAATTCACTGTGACTTAGGGTTATATTTCCGTACATACATTTATATTGTTTAAAATATCTAATTATCAATTCTTCCAAAAATAAAATGGTTTTTATCAACTTGCTAGTATCATTTTAATATGTTCAACTTTGTTTTTCACATATAGATGTAGCAAAATTAGTACTTAACACACTTCTCACCACTTTATATGCAAGTTATTTAGTTATTTATAGTCCACTCAAACTTTTTTGCATGGATTAGATTCTAAGAGTTAACCAGAATATGATTTAAAAATTCTTTTTCTCTTGGAAAATTATTAAGAAACTTGAGCTATTCATGAAAGAAAAAAGTGTTAGAGTAGTGATTTTTCCTTTCATTTACATGGGTGGTTCAAGCATAAATGTGTGCATGATATTTAAGAAATTTGGTTTCTATTTTAAAAATATTTGTTCTCATCATTTTTCGCAGTTTATATATAAACTTATTTTGAATTGTGTATTGGTGTTCAGGAAGTAATGGGCCAAGAATTTTCCCATAAAGAGGTTAATAGTAAGCATATATCATATGACTAGTACGAGCAGGATGAAGAAAAATAGGAGAAAATTGACAAGGAGTATATGGATGAGGATGACACAAATGTAGAACCAATGTTTGACGATCACAACTTCAATGAAGGGTATAACATTGATTCACTAGAAGAACAGGACTAGGAAGAGTCGTGCGGGCGTACTTAAGTTGAAAAACTTTGTATGTCATCCTGAAGGATTTAGACCACAAAATAATTTTGGGATTGGAAACTGTAAGAAGAAACCCACGCTAGGGACAAGGTGTGACTACAGTGCAATGATGGAGATTCGTTTAGATACACCTGGTGGTCGTTGGTTTATTTCTTATTTTTTGTGATGAACACAATCATCCGCTTCTGGATCCTCAGTTGATTGGATTGCTTCGTGGGCATAGATTCATGTCCGAGGCTGATATTGGCCACATGATTAACATGAAAAAGGGTGGGATTCGTGTTGGGCAGCTATATCGGGCATTAGCAAATCAAGAAGGTGGCTATGAGTATCTTTCTTTAACGCAAAGGGACATGTATAATAAAATAGCAAAGCAGAAGCGTTAGTTATCTGGTGATGCATATGCAGCTTTGAAGTATCTGGAAGATCAAGCAACAAATGACCCTTCCCTATACTTTATATTTAATCATCACATGGATGCCGATGGTACTTTGCGTAATTTATTTTGGTGCGATGGTCTCAGTAGGGCAGATTACTCATTATTTGGCGATGTGTTGGCTTTTGATGCTACCTATAAGAGGAATAAATATATGTGTCTATTGATGGTATTTTCTGGTGTCAATCATCACAACCAAACAATTATTTTTTCCGCCGCTTTAATTTGTGATGAAGAAAAAGACACATATAAGTGGTTGTTACAACAATTAAAGGTGGCAATGAATGAGAAATCACCTGTTTCGGTTATAACGGATGGTGATCCATCAATGAAGTTTGCCATTGAGAAAGAGTTTTCTAATGCACATCATAGGTTATGTACATGGCATCTGATTCGCAATGCAACAAGTAATATTGGCAAGTCCCAGTTCACCTCCATGTTTAAAAAGTGTATGCTAGGCGACTATGAAATTGATGTATTTTTTCAAAAATAGTTTGAAATGGTTAAGGGATTTGGTGTCGAAAACAATAATTGGATTCTAGATATGTATAAGAAGAAACATTCATGGGTAACTGCACATATAAGAGGGAAGTTTTTGCTAGTTTTTAGACTACTTCTCGGTGCAAGGGATTAAACTTGATCATTGCAAAGTATGTCAATTCAAAATACAATCTGGTTGAGTTCATTCAACACTTTAATCAATGTGTTGACCATATTTAGTGGAAAGAGGTCCAGGCTGACCTTGCATCTGTGAATGGAAAACCCAGTATGCAAGCGTGTTTTCCAATGTTTACACCCTATCAATATTATATATGTTTAAACCAATCCTGGTACGAGTTGCATCAATGAAGGTAATAAATATGAGGCAAACTGGCTCTTATGTGATTTACTTTATCGGTTTGGATATTGAGATGGAGTTCAATTGTTCATGCATGAGAATGGAATCATTTGGCATACCTTGTAAACATATAGTTTGCGTCTTGATGCATGAAGATATAGATAAGTTGTCAAGGTCATTTGTAAGAACCGCAGCTAATTAAGCACCTAATTAGTTAATTAATATTGCCCAAATTAGGTTCCAAAAATTAGAATGAGAATTTGAGGATTTAAATATGATTTTTGGACTCAGTAGGTTTTTCTGAGTCAGAAAATGTATTTCTGCGAAAAACTGAGAAAAACCACGAACTGGCAGTTGAACCGGTCGAACCAGTTCAAGTCTGCCCAGTACTGTGTGAGAAAAAATTAAAACAGTCAAAAACCTTAGAAAAATATTAGAAGTCGAAAACCGGGTATTAATTTTAAAGGTTTGGCCCAAAATTGGGCCAAACGGGCTAAAAACGCTAACGGGATGGACCAGGCCCAAGTTGGGCCCAAGTCCAACATATCTAAAGCTACTTAAGTGGCAAACTTAGCCATTTTCACCCATTTCTAGCAGCAGCAACGTGAAATAGAAGAGAGGAGAGGTGAGGGTTTCATTCACTATTCATCTTATCCTTCTTTCTCTTATAACTTGAGCTACGAAGCTCCGATTTGTGTGCCGTCAGTTGCTACGCGAATCTCTCGTTGAACTCTTCAATTTCATCCAAACAAATTAGTAAGGGATTTTTAATTTATTTTCCAGTTCTTCCTTCCATTACAGATTCGGTTTTTGGCTATGGTGAATGAATGGTTCTTGTGACTTTGATCATTTAGGTACACTCTAGCACTTGATTATTATTGGATTTTGTCCCAATCATCATTGGGTAAGGTAAGCCTACTTGATCTCTTGTGGTTTTGTGTATATATGAAATCCTAGGTTGATTAGTTATAATTTGTGTGTACATAGCTTGATTATTGTGACTTTGGAAGCCTTTGGAGTTGAGTTGATGCTTGTTGGAGTTGATTGGTGGTTTGGATTGTGTTGGAAAGCTTAATTTGCGCTCAATTGGGGTTTTGGTTCATATTGGGAATCGGTCAAGATATGGTTTCGGTTTTTTCTATGTAGTATATAATATTCATTGACACTTAGGCTAGTGACCCATAGGATAGGGATGAATTGATATGGTTGTTGATGTTGGTTGGTTGAATGAGGTATGATGAATTGATATTGGTAGTGTTGTTAAATAATGATATTGAGATATGATGTTTGATGAATTAGGATGAATATATATTGTTGATTATTGATATAAAGCCTGAATGAGGTTGATAATGAGAATTTATAGTGATGGAATGATGATTGGTGAATGTGTTGATGGAAGGTTAATTTAATGTTATATATATTTTGATGTTGATGGTTGAGAATAGTGAAATGTGATGAAAAAATTGTATAAATAGTGAACGGTGACCCAAGAGGGTAGATTGTGCTGTAAATGGAAGTTTGGTATTGATTTAGTTGGAGGTGGCTTGAGAATTTGGAAAAATTGAGTACTTGTGAAATTTGGTAAAAAGGAAATTTTGGTGAACTTTGTCTGATCATAACTCATGCCTCAATTATAAAAAATTATTGAAATTTGTTTAGAATTAAAGTCCATTGAAAACTCTTCAAATTGATAAAAAGTTTGAAAAATTTGGATTTTTGTAGAGGAAGTTATGATCATTCAAAGTTTGGTGTCAAAATCTGAAATTCTGCAAAGTTGCAAAATTTTGTGACTTCTAGTATGTGCGCACGGACACTCCTGCGAAATTTTAAACCTGTCCGTACGCACAGATCTGTGTGTACGCACACACAGGGGAAAGCTTCCTGTTTGCAGCGCTAGCACAGCTTGTGCGCACATACCCAATTAGGATTTACAACCTGTGTGCACGCACAGTCCTGTGCGTATACACACGTTGGGAAGGTCAGTCTGTTAAGGGCGCTAGCACAGCTTGTGCGAGCGAACAGACTTGTGAACTTTTGTACCTATGCGTATGCACACCTCTATGCGTACACACACTTTTTAAAACTTCTCCTGGGCGTGCACACGCACACCCCTGTACGTACGCACACGCCCTATTTCTCAAATTTAAATTTTGTTTTCAACTATTGGACCTTCCCAACAAAATTGTAAGCTTCTGTAACACTATTTTAAGGCTTTTGGGCTTGATTTAGAGTATGAGAACTTGGAAAATAAACTAAGAGTTTTAGTTGATATTATTATGATAATTAGAAAATAGAGGATTAGGTTTCGGGTGTATTAAGAATGGTTTGATGGTATGTGAAGAATGATTGAGGTATGAGATGAGATCTAATGAACTGTTGAGTTCGGAACTAAAATGTGGATTGACAATAGTTGAGATGAGTCGAGGACTCGGGATGTAAATGTTGATGTGACAGTGGTTGAGATGAGTCGAGGACTCAAATGTGCAATGATGAATCATTGAGGTATTGAAAGTGTTTTCTAATAAACCACTGAACTACTATTTAAAATTGAGATTATGAGACGTTGTACGCCCGACAGGAACGGCGGTTGGATCCTACCTATTGAGGTAGCGGCGGTGGTTCGTCCCACTTGGGTTGAGATGTGAGGTCTGAGACAAGAGTATCCCGCTCGCATCCCTTCGGATCAATGGAGTGGGCAGGCACAAAACCTTGGACAGTGATCCGAGCACTATATCTTGGGGGTTCCCAATGATGATTCCGAAGGGCGACATCTCCATGGAGATGTGTCGAGTTGGCAATTGAACCGACAATGTGATATCACAATCAGTAGGACAGGCATTCATCATGTGTATTTTCTATCTGTTTGCTTGCTTTGCTGAGTTGTAATTGTATGCCTATTTGTATAACATGTCTAATTGCTACTTGAGTTACTTGCCTTATATGCTTCTACTTGTGATTTACTTGCATTGCTATTAATTGTGCTTTCTACTGGGATTGAGGAGGTTCAGAAGACGGTGGCGATGGAATCGCATGGAGGATAGGTTGGTGAAGGCTGTGGGACAGCAGAGATCTGTTAGAATAGAAAATCCTCTAAGATAGATTACCCTTATATTGTATTATGGTTTAAGTTATGGTTTAATGTTTTAGTATGCTTTAAGATAAATCTTGTGATGGATAGGAAGTCTAGGATTGCCTTTGGCGTCCCGGGGTCTTATATCCTACATCACTGGGCACTGTCACCATACTGAGAACCGCCGGTTCTCATACCATATTCTGTTGTTGTTTTTCAGATGCAGGTCGCAATCCACCTCGGTGAGTTGCTCTGATGGTGACAGGAGCGGAGGATCATGGATACGTTTGGGAGTATTTTTTTATTTATTCTATATATATACATACATATATATATATATATATATATATATATATATATATATATATATATATCACTTTTGTATTTTGCTTTTGCCTAGTGGCTTACTTTGAGAGAGAAAAACTTGTATAAGTTGTTTTAACTTCCAACTTCTGTATGGTCTATATATAACTAGCCGACTTAAACTCCGCGAGCCATGGCTAGATTTAGTTGATATTATACTATTATCTTTTGTTATATCTTATCTATATCTTGTGCCTTAAGTTAATAGTTTCGTTAGTACGTTTTGCGCTTTTTAAATCCTGTTTTTGAGTTATATCCTTCATCGGGCTTCTAGATAATATTAATTCTTTCTATATATATTATATGTATTGGCTTAGAATTGTCGTAACATTTGATTAACCTTTTCTTTACGATGTGAGGTAAAGCTTAGGCTAATTAGGGTGTTACATCATTAGTCTTGTCTAGGTGGACCAAGACTACCAAAGTAAGTTTGCAAAATGCGGCTGAATTTAGGTGGGATTCTTTGATGCTAAGTCAATACGGTTGTTTGATGGATTGGTTTAGACAACTATCTAACATTGTTTGCCAAGATAATGAGAGCTTTATCTTTTTACGAAAAATGGCTATGAATTTGTTAAAACAATTTAAGGAGGAAAATACTACATAAAAAGAGTTGGCTAATGATATAGATAGTGCAAGAGATGATGGGCAAGTGAATACTTCTGAAGCTGGCTTTGGAACCAATGATTTGGGACATGGCAATGCTAAGGGACCCAAGAATATGTAAGACAAAAGGGAGTGTTGCATAGTCTAATAAAAGAAAACATCGATGTGGACAGTATGGCATGGAGGGCCACAATCGAATAAATTGTCATGTTCGTTGAGGCATTGATCAGTTAGAGGACCGTGGAATTGACATATTTGAGATAACTTGGATGATCAGGTAAACATTGAAGATGATCAAGTAGTAAGTATATATGTCAATGAGTTACGACAATGTTTTAATTGTTTTTTATTAGCTGGTACTAATGATATTATATTGCTTATGTTGTAGGTATATGATGAGAATGCTTGAGGATTTTTGGGAATCTGTTAAGGAATGGAGTGCCTATGGGGCGGGTGTACCTCTGATGTTGAATGGGAGTGAATCTATGATGAAGTATTACAATGTTTCCTTGTCTGCCATTCAGTTCTACATTGACCCATCAAAACCTTCTTCACGGTTAAGGTCAGTGTGCCACTACTATATAACTAGTTATAAATGAAGAAACTCAAATGATAAGCCAATTTCTGATTATTTAATATATTTTGATGTAGTTTTCCTTATTTTTCTCTTTTTCAATTTGTTATTATTCAGTGGAGGGTTGTACTTGTAATCCCATGTTACAAGGGAAGACATACAAATTAGGATTATATATCTAAACAGTAATCATGTAACAACCCAGTTTTCGAATACGTGAGATCTTTTTTGAAGACACGGAGTTCTGCAGAAGATCAGTGAAGGGAACACCTCTACTGTATCATCAAGCATCTCAATCCGCATTGTCATTATGTCATCTTTAAGCCAGAACCCTTTTGAGGCAAGCTCGACAACGCGGTCACGGAGAACCTAATTTTTGAACCGTATCGGTTAGGAGTTTTTTATTCTGGTTTCCGTAAATAGCCTTAGTTTGACGAACCGGAATCGATTGATGAGAGAAGAGAAATAGTAATATAATATTATTATTATATTAATATTAGAGGTGCTTGAATAATATTATAATATTATTTGATCTGTTTTAGTTAAAAACAGGAGTTCGGTTTAACCGGGTTCACAGTTTACTGGTGCAGTTTAGCACCAGCACTCTCTAATGACTTTAGCAATAATAATGCCTCATCATATATCTTCTATTCTCATGTTAATCATGTTACTAGTTTCATTTATACTAGTAGCTCAGATATTAATCTCTAGAAGTGTTGTTAAGTGTATGTTCTAATACATCTAGTTTTAGTAATTATACACCTGAGATATTTTTCAACCACCTCCCAAACTAACCAATCATCATCAAGAACGACTTTTCTCACCCCAAGGTCTGTCTCGTTTATTCATTTTGGCCGAAAATTACAAAAGAGAAAAGAGAGAAACTTTCATGACACTTAAATCTTCAAAGCTTGATTTCTTTTGAACTAAAACTCAAATCAAAATTCCGATTACACCAAAATGATCCTCTCTTCTTTCTCTACATAACCATATGACTTATCAAGGCTGGAATCAAGGTGAGTTGGCTGCCTCATCTCCCTTTTGCTTCAGTTTTAAGAAAACATGCATGAACATGTGTTTTCTTGATGTTTTTCCTTAGATCTCTTGCTTAGCTTGACTTGTGGGCCTAAGATATTCAATTCCCAGCATGTTTAAGGTGAGGAATTCTTTTCTAACATGTTGATTAAGGTTTGGTCAATTGAGGTTTTATGGATTCAAAGTTGTTCTTGATGTATTTTAGGAGGAAAAAGTGCAAAAAGAACACCTAAAAGCATAACCGGATTTGAGGCAGCAAATCAAGGTAGAGTTTGTAAAATTAATCTTAATTAATTGTCTTTTATTTGTGTGATTATGATATGGTTTGGCTGTACTTGAAATTGATTGTTTATATGAGTGATTCTTGTTAAAATTTTGGTGAAATTTTGATGAAATTTGATGATATTCAAGCTATGAATGCATGTTTTTGTGGCTGCTGGAATTATGAACCCTAACCATTAAATTGGGGTTGAATTTGTGTTGTAATCAAGGGGAAAATACGGGGCTTTAGTGGCTACAATTTTATTTTGAATTATGGTAAAAATCGGTTGCTGAAAAAATTGAAAAACGGATAAAAATTGAAAAAGAATCTAAAAAATTTATGAAGAACACAAAGAACACTTTGAGTGTGATGAAGAACATTGAAAAACACCTTTTAGATCTTAAAAAGGACAAGGTTGTAATTATTTTGGTATTTGGGGGGTTATTTTGTAATTTTCAAAAGTTAGGGTGGTTAAAGTAGAAATATTAAAAGTTACGGGTGGTAAAAAGTGAATTTTAAAGGTTAAAAGGTAAAGATAAGGTAAATCTCGAAAATTTAATAATAAAATAATACAGAAAAGTCATTTTTTCGTAAAAAGTTTTAAAAGGACAACTTTGAACTCAAAATCTCATAATTACCTTCATAAAACACTTAGGGAGTGGTAATAACATATTAGTGAGGCAAAGACAAAGGAAAGATAAAAAGTTAAAGAAAAAATAAAAATCGAAGAAAAAGTTGATAAAGTTTTAATGACAGAAATAAACAGAGATTAGCGAACGTACTAGGAGCAACATAGTTAGTTCTTGAGTTGCGCCTAGGGTTAGGTATAATATGAAAAGTTAAACTGTTTCAGTATAGACTTAATGAACCTATACTTGGGACAGGCTAACTATTCATACCAAAATTTACATAAACTTTAAATATATATGTTAAACAGGGAATTAGAGCAGAGTAAAGAGATACAGAGAAAAGAATAATTAGAGCAGAGTGAAAAGACAAAGTGAAAAGAGTAACAATATATAGAGAATAGAGAATAATCAGAGGGCCTATTGAAAGGTCATTTTTTGTATTAAGACAACTCCAGAGATATTTGTATGTTTATCTGCTGCATTGAGGCAGTCAGATAGATGGTGGTACGACCACTGAGAATGCTTTCATGGGATACCTTGCTATAATGCTTTACTGTAAGATAGAGGTTGCTTACAGAGGTATCGAGATCAATGTGCTCTTGTAAGACAAAAGGTGCTTACAGTGAGCGTGCTGTACTCATGTAAGACAGAGGTTGCTTACAGTGAGTGTGTTGTACTCTTGTAAGACAAAGGTTGCTTACAATGAGTATGTTGGGCATATATAGGCTAACAAATTCCACCCTGCAAGACAAAGGGTGCTTGCAATGGGTACCCCGCAAGACAAAGGGTGCTTGCAATGGGTATTGCCAACAGGAAAGCCTTATCCAAACAGAGGTTGCTGGGTAACATTGGGAGCGGGTATGTATCCGACAAATGAGCTCATTACCTGCATTAGGACTAGACATGCATCATACTTGGTTGTGCAATTTCTCTATTATGGTTATTGTATGAATGTATGCTTTCTTTGTTTGTATTCTATTCTCTGTGTCTATGTTTTATTTTCTTGTATTTTTCTATTTGTGTTCTGTTTTCTATTTTCTCTACTTTCTCTATTTATCTGTATCTTCTGTTTACAGCTTCTCTCTATTTTGATATTTGTCTGCTAAACAACACAGAATTAATGAACTTAACTAATAACCCCGACTCTACTAAGAACTCCCCAGTTCTTACCCCTTTCTCTCTCCCTTCCCCTTTCAGATGGAAGCATGAGTACCCTTCTGTAGTTCGCTGATGACCATTCGCAAAGATGATTCCGCTCTAGATAGTCTTCTGAGTCTAGGGTGAATCTCGTTCTCTATTTATATGTATATACTGTGAGACCAGCCAACGTTTTCACCCCGTTCGTATGCGAACTTTAACCTAAATCCTGTGTACGAGACTCTTGTTATGTGGCTACGTGATGAAGTACCAGTGAGACGTCATACAACAACGTATGATCATGCAGAGGAGTAGTAGATAATGCTCCACCTTTTGATAACGTTCCACCTGACTCGAGTTTTGAAAGACCTAGAATGTACCTTCCCTCTTTTTAGTAGTTTAGAGGGACTAGGTGAGTATAGAGTCTAGACTAGCCTGGGTGCCAGCTTAAGGACTTCTTGAATAGGTCAGGGCCTGGGATGTTGTATGTATATATATGTATATAGATATTATCTAGCTATATCTAGGGGTGTTCTAACTAAAGATCTTTACTCTAATAAAGGTTGGATAACTGAATGTTGTTAACTGCTTAAGGTGTATATAAGTGTGGTTGTTTATAACTGTTGTATCTGTCATCATTTGTGAATTGATTATAAATGACTCTATTTATTAATACAAATGTTTTTAAAAAAAATTACCTCGCAAAATAACTACACTTTTAACAATGAATCAGGCTCATATAATTAAATAATAGATAATAATTTGGAAGATAAGTTGGTGACGCTCAATTTTTCAATATGATCTAGACATACTGAAAATTGAGTCGTTACAAATCACACTAAGATGCTCTTTAGTAGCTTGATGCTTAGCCTCCTTTGAGTAGAACTTACAATAATTGAGTGCGATAGTACATAGCTTTATAAAGTTATGTTGATTAATGCATGACTATTGCTACTGGTGAATAGGCCAAGACCAAGATTTCTATATGTCAAACTATTATTTTAACACTCTTCTTACAAGGAGGGCCTCTACAAGTCTTCTCCATTTATGTTGAAACCATATAAGGCAAGACTTTAACATCTTCTCTGTCTTATTTCGAAATGAATGTAGCCTAGAACCTAGTCCTTTTACAAGAGGTCAATTTACCTTTTCAATTGAAGTTGATTAACTAACCACTTGTTAACTAACCGCTTGTTTAGTGTGTCATTAACATAGTGTTCTTCTCAATTTTATTTTATTTCAGGAAGCCTAGTCAAAAAAGTGATTCTGAATCAGCAAGAGAGACAACCTGTGATAATGTATTTTATTGTAAGCATGTGATTTGTTTTTTCATTAGTGTGTTTTGTTGCTGAATATTGAGAGGGGGAAAAATAGTTCGAGAAAGTAAATTAGATAAAATCTTGGTTAGGTTTTTCTTATGTTTAGGATCCCTAATTTGGATTTGGAAATTGGAACAAGTTTGGTAGCTCAGAAAGCGTGTTTAGTCTTTTACTGTTATTAATCTGCTATGATTCGAGGCATTATGCTTTTCAGCTATGCTTTAAAGCTTTTGAAATGTACAATTATACACACTTGCACAGTTTAAGATAAGAAGGGACTCGTATTTACATAGTTTTATGCTTGGACGGATTTAAAAATATTTGTGTTTAATTTTGCTTGATGTGAAAAATACATAGAATTAAGCTTTGATGGATGTTTTGTGAAGACTTTTGAGCAGAATGGAGATTGAGTTGTGTGCATTCGAACAATAAAAAAGAAGGATAATGTAATTTTTGTAGTTCTGTTCTTCACAGGATGTCAAGTTTTTTAATAAAGATTTTTTTTCTTTTATGTGGCTTATCTAGATCATGGGGAGAAGAGCCAAAGTGTATGTAAAAGAATACCCATTTCACTGATTATTGTTGTCTACCATATGCGATACATGTTGATTCCCAATATACAAATCCTTGTCTTAAAATCAGATGCTACACTAACAAGTTGCTTTTTCCTAACAATTGTCATTTAATGTTGGATAGAAGGTTAATAAAATTTGAATTAGAGACCAAAGAGTATATAATTTGTGCAAATATAATAATATAAAGTGTATTTTAAAATTATATTTTCAATTAATCTAATAAGTTATATCTTGTTATAATAAGTTAATATAATAATAATAATAAAATTAATCTAATAATAAAAAAATCTCAAGAACTTTAGAAACAAGCAAATTAATCTAATAAGTTATATCTTGTTCCACGTAATATAAGGCCGTTTGCATTATTAGATCTTACATATATATTTATTATTATTATTATTAATTGTTCTCATAATAATAAGAAAAAGAAGGAGGATCATCTAATTAGCATGATTAGTGAATGGATTATTATTATTCAAGTCCTAAATAATTAATTACTCTATTGGTCTTTATAGTTTTGCAAAATTTTCAATTAAGTTTTTGTACTTTTTTTTTCTTTTTAATTGGGTCCATGCACCAATTTTTTTTTAATTGAGTTCTTATACTTTTTTTTCCTTTTATTTGAGTCTTTGTACCAATTTTTTTTTAGTTAGATCCCTATACAATTAAGCTAATTACTACCAAGAAGAACCTAATTGGAAAAAAAAATTGGTGTAGGGACCCAATTAAAAAGAAAAAAAGTATAAAAACCTAATTGAAAATTTTGCGAATTTATAGGGACTAAAAAGGTAATTAAACCTTTTGTTTTTATAGTTGTGAAATATATACTATACAGTTTATTTTTTTATTTTAATAAAAAAGAGCTCATCATTAAAAAAAAAAGAAAAAAATGAGATAAATAACATTGATAATTTTGAGGTCTAATCAAAATTATGAATGAGTTCTTTTTAGAATAATAAAAAAGTGATTCACAATGAGAGAAATAAAAAATACATAATAAAAAAATTTGTCTATCTTATTAAGTTTAAAAAAGAAGACATGATTAATTGTTTCCAATCTCAACGAAGATGCTATTGGTACATCATACAAATAATCATATAAAGCTACAAAGTACAACATCAATCATAAATAAAGTCACACAATTATTACACCATAATATTACTCCAATTTTTAGAACCAATTGTGCCTTCCCCTTTTATTTCAACGCCTAGAACATTTCGACCACTTCTAATTTTAGGTAACTGTTACGGACCGTCTTAGGTCCAGTCCGCCTACTCGCCGGGTCGGAGCACCTTCGGCCCAAACCCAAAACGATAAGGAAACCCTACAGGTCGACCTTCAGGTACCCGACCCTGGCGTCATGCAACCACGCTCATCGTGCGGTCCAAACCGCCTAGCCGAAACAAGCGGGTCAGAGTCATCGGGGTCTGACCCGATCTCCCGACCCGACGGTTAGGATCACCAGCGCTTCCCATGTGAGCAGGAGCAGTGCAAGACATCTTGGGCAGTGGGCTAGGTCACCTTTAGGCCCACCGAGCAGGGTATATAAAGGGAGAAGTCAGCGCTCCCCCCAATGTACGTCACAACCCTGACCTAATTCTGCCACCCTCAGTACGGACTCTGACATGAGCGTCGGAGTGTCCTTGCAGGTGGCCACCCCCTCTGCCCCGTTCAACCTCCGACGTCACCATCATACAGCTTCCCTCGCTCCGCGTATCATCCGGGATTTTTCTCTCACCAGCTCATCACCCACCGACAACCCGAGATAACCAGGTGACGAACATTGGTGCCGTCTGTGGGAAGCCCAGACGCGAACATGGAGCGACCCATCACTTCGGAGGAGCTCCACGAAGGAGGCGGAGCCCGTTTGAGCAGAGCAAGCTCGACAGCCTGCGCTGCCGAGCACCCAAGACCATCCGTTCAACCCAACCAAATGTACACCCAAACCCCTGAAAGGCACCCTTTCGGGGAAACTGGAGCTGACAGCGCCAAGATCATGCAGGAACTCAGGCACAGAGTACAAAACCTCGAGCGGGAGTTGGCAGCGAGGGGCTAGTCCCATGAAAATGCCGGCCACTCACACGGCAGCGCAAGCCGGTCCCACGCCTGCACCCGCTCCCCCTCTTGCGCCCAAGACAGCCAGGGTAGAAGCCTGACGAGTAGGGGTGGAAACAGGCCAGGCCAGGCCAGGCCTTGCTCTTAACAGGCCTGGCCTGTCATACAGTTGATTGGCCTGAGCCTGGCCTGCAGCCTATTATAGGCTCTTTATAAAGTACTAGGCCTGGCCTGTTATTCAGTCTGGCCTGGCCTGAAGCTTGTTAAAAGGCCTGATAATTTTTTTTACAAAAATAAAAATATTATTTAAAAAATTCTTTTTTAATAAAAATAGTTATATGTAATATGTCATATATTTAATATTTATAAAAAATTTTAAACTTTTAACATATTTAAAATATACAAAATATTTATAATAAAATATAATAAATTTAAAATATCTCATAATTTTATTAATAATAAATAATTATTTATATATTTAATTATATTTTAACAGGCCCAGGCAGGCCTGACAGGCCTATAAGGCTAATTAGTAAGCTTGGGCCTGGCCTATTAATGTATTAAAACTTTTAAAAGAGCTTGGGCCTGTACCTATTTTATAACAGGCCAGGCCAGGCCAGGCCAAACACAGGCCAGGTTGCAGGCCCCTGGCAGGCCGCCTGGCCTTTTTCCACCCCTACTAACGAGGCACGAAGAGGCGCACACGCAAGTGGTGTGCGAAATTGTGATCACTACTTTTCACAACTCAAATAATCCCTAGTAATGGCCCCAAAAACTTGGTGCTCAATACCATGGCATAAACACAACTTTGCACAACTAACCAGCAAGTGCACTGGGTCGTCCAAGTAATAAACCTTACGCGAGTAAGGGTCGATCCCACGGAGATTGTTGGTATGAAGCAAGCTATGGTCACCTTGTAAATCTTAGTCAGGCAGACTCAAATGGGTATAGTGGTATACGAATAAAGCATAAAGATAAGGATAGAGGTACTTATGTAATTCATTGGTAGGAACTTCAGATAAGCGTATGAAGATGCCTTTCCTTCCGTCTCTCTGCTTTCCTACTGTCTTCATCCAATCCTTCTTACTCCTTTCCATGGCAAGCTTATGCAAGGGTTTCACCGTTGTCAGTGGCTACCTCCCATCCTCTCAGTGGAAATGTTCAACGCACCCTGTCACGGCACGGCTATCCATCTGTCGATTCTCAATCAGGCCGGAATAGAATCCAGTGATTCTTTTGCGTCTGTCACTAACGCCCCGCCTTCAGGAGTTTGAAGCACGTCACAGTCATTTAATCATTGAATCCTACTCAGAATACCACAGACAAGGTTAGACCTTCCGGATTCTCTTGAATGCCGCCATCAGTTCTTGCCTATACCACGAAGATTCCGGTTAAAGAACCCAAGAGATAAACATTAGAGCCTTGTTTGCTTGTAGAACAGAGTGGTTGTCAGTCACTTGTTCATAAGTGAGAATGATGATGAGTGTCACATAATCATCACATTCATCATGTTCTTGAGTGCAAATGAATATCTTGGACAAAGAACAAGCGGAATTGAATAGAAGAACAATAGTAATTGCATTAATACTCGAGGTACAGCAGAGCTCCACACCTTAATCTATGGTGTGTAGAAACTCCACCGTTGAAAATGCATAAGAACAAGGTCTAGGCATGGCCGAATGACCAGCCTCCCAATGATCTAAGATAGCATAAAATGAAGATAGCTACCCAGATATATCTCAATACAATAGTAAAAGGTCCTACTTATAGAAAACTAGTAGCCTAGGGTGTACAGAGATGAGTAAATGACATAAAAATCCACTTCCGGGCCCACTTGGTGTGTGCTTGGGCTGAGCAATGAAGCAATTTTGTGTAGAGACTCTTCTTGGAGTTAAACGCCAGCTTTTATGCCAGTTTGGGCGTTTAACTCCCATTTAGGTGCCAGTTCCGGCGTTTAACGCTGGAATTTCTAAGGGTGACTTTGAACGCCGGTTTGGGCCATCAAATCTTGGGCAAAGTATGAACTATCATATATTGCTGGAAAGCCCAGGATGTCTACTTTCCAACGCCGTTGAGAGCGCGCCAATTGGGCTTCTGTAGCTCCAGAAAATCCACTTCGAATGCAGGGAGGTCAGAATCCAACAGCATCTGCAGTCCTTTTCAGTCTATGAATCAGATTTTTGCTCAGGTCCCTCAATTTCAGCCAGAAAATACCTGAAATCACAGAAAAACACACAAACTCATAGTAAAGTCTAGAAAAGTAAATTTTAACTAAAAACTAATAAAAATATACTAAAAACTAACTAGATCATACTAAAAACAATGCCAAAAAGCGTACAAATTATCGCTCATCAGCAAGCAATGTCCAAACCCACTCAGAGCAGGTCGAAAGGTCGTGGGAGGTCCCAAAAGGGAGAGACCGGGAGACAAGAAGACCTCGTCATTATGGGCGCAACTCCTTTTCACCCGGCAATCCTCAAGGTCCGGCTTCCGAGAAACTTCGACAAACCGACGGACATGAGGTATGATAGGACCAAGGACCCCCAGGAGCATGTCACAGCCTTCGAAGCAAGGATGAATTTGGAAGGAGTAAGCGACGCCGTCAGATGCCGGGCGTTCCCTGTAACGCTGGCCGGACCTGCGATCCGATGGTTCAACACGCTCCCACAAGGGTCCATTACAACCTTCGCAGACATATCCCAGAAGTTCCTAGCCCGGTTCACGACACGTATAGCCAAAGCGAAACACCCAATCAACCTATTGGGGGTCACCCAAAAACCAGGGGAGCCGACTAGGAAATTCCTAGACAGGTTTAACGACGAGAGCTTGGAGATCGACGGCCTCACGGATTCAGTTGCTAGCCTATGCCTAACAAATGGCCTACTAAACGAAGACTTTAGAAAGCACCTCACAACCAATCTCGTGTGGACCATGCAGGAAATTCAAAGCGTCGCCAAAGAATACATCAACGATGAAGAAGTTAGCCAGGTAGTAGCAGCCAATAAATGGCAGAACCCTAGCTCGTCAACCCGACAGGCCCCTCAAACCGACAGGTACAAAGAAGCTCCTAGAGATAGCAGCCTAAACAAACCACCCAAGCACCCATGAATAGGGAGGTTCACGAACTACACGCCACTTACGGAACCCATAGTAGAAGTCTACCAACAAATTGCAGACAAGGGGATCCTGTCAAGGCCTAGACCACTAAAAGAGAGAACAGAAGGCAACAAAAATCTTTACTGTGATTACCACAAGGGATATGGGCACAAGACCCAAGAGTGCTTTGATCTCAAAGATGCCTTGGAACAGGCCATCAGAGAAGGAAAACTAAGCGAATTTTTCCGGCTCCTTAGGGAGCCGAGGAGGCGAGAAAGGGAGCGCTCTGAGGAAGAACGGAGCCGAGCTGTCAAGCCAAGGCAAGAATCCCCAGGAGATGCAGGCAACCCCCCAACGTTCGTAGTTAACGTTGTGGTCGGGCGTGATAGCCCCCCCAAATCCAAGTCGGCAGTAAGAAAGGACACCCAGGTATTCTCCATTTCGACGGATAGCCCTGCCACCGGCAAAGGGCACCCTACAATCTCCTTTGGTCCAGAAGATAAATGGTTCAATGACCTTCCCGAAAAACCCCCATGGTGGTTACAGCAATGGTCGGCACAGGACTAGTCAAGCGCATCCTCGTCGACACAGGAGCTGACTCTAACATCCTGTTCAGAAACGTGTTCGACGCCATGGGACTCAAGGAATCCGACCTCAAGAACCACCAACATGGAGTCATAGGACTAGGTGACAACTACATCAGGCCCGACGGGATGATTTCCCTCCCAATCAGCCTTGGAACTGGTGACACTAGGAAATCGATTATGGCAGATTTCGTAGTCCTTAGAGACTCCACAGCCTATAACATCATCCTAGAAAGGAAAACCATCAATGAGTTCTCAACTGTAATATGCACCAAGTTCCTAACGATGAAGTTCATAACGGCCAAAGGAACGGTCGGTTCCATAAAAGGAGACCTAGAAACGGCGGTCGCCTGCGACAGCGCCGGCCTTTCCTTAAGAAAAGAATCTAAAAAGGCAGCTGGCGTGTTCCTAGCAGATCTAGACGTCAGGATGGAGGACAAACCAAGGCCCGAACCAAAAGGGGACATGGAAAAATTCCAAATAGGAAAGATGACAGACCAATTTACCTTCATCAACAGAAACCTACCTCACGAACTCAAAGGCCCCTCATGGAAATTGTTAGGGCAAACAACGACCTCTTCGCATGGATCCCATCAGACATGTCGGGGCTGGATCTTGAGGTCATGTCTCACCGGCTAGCCATCAAACCTGAGGCCAAATCGGTAGCTCAGCGGCAAAGAAAGATGTCATAAGAAAGAGCTGGAGAAGTCGCCAGGCAAACAGCGGGGCTGTTAGAAGCAGGGTTTATCAAAGAACTCGAATACTCAACATGGCTATCCAACGTTGTCTTAGTCAAGAAGGCCAACGGGAAATGGAGAATGTGTGTAGATTACTCCGACCTGAACAAGGCATGCCCAAAAGACTCCTTTTCCCTCCCCAACATTGACACCCTAGTGGACCCGACAGCGGGATATCGTTTTCTCAGTTTCATGGATGTCTACTCTGGCTACAATCAGATCCCGATGCACCAACCCGATGAAGACAAGACAGCCTTCATAACGCCAGGAGGCACCTATTGCTACAAGGTAATTCCTTTCGGGTTAAAAAATGCAGGGGCCACCTACCAAAGGCTGATGAGCAGAGTCTTTCACGATCTTATCGGCAAGACGGTAGAGGTGTATGTCGATGACATCTTGGTAAAAACAGCAGAGCCGAGCAAATTGATAAGCGATCTCCAGGCCGTCTTCGAGGCGTTGAGAAAATTCAAAATGAGGCTCAACCCACTTAAATGTGCATTTGCCATGGAGGTTGGAAAATTCCTAGGGTTCATGATAACACAAAGAGGGGTAGAAGCCAACCCAGATAAATGTGAAGCCGTTCTCAAAATGACAAGCACTGGAAGCATCAAAGATGTACAACGACTCACCGGGAAGCCCACGGCCCTGTCCCGGTTCCTCGGAGCCTCAGCTGAGAGAGCCATCCCATTCTTCAACTTAATGAAGAAAGAAATCACCTTTAAGTGGACCCAGGAGTGTGAAGAGGCGTTTAACCACTTTAAAAAGATACTCTCGGAACCTCCCGTACTCAGCAAGCCCAAAGAGGGCGAGCCCTTATACTTGTACTTGGCCGTAACCATGCAAGCAATGGCAGCGGTCCTAGTCAGGGAGGAGGACAAAACCCAATGCCCAATATACTTCATCAGCAAGATACTTCAAGGGGCAGAGACGAGGTACACCAAATTGGAAAAACTAGCCTACGCCCTACTAATTTCATCAAGGAGGCTAAAACAATACTTCCAAGGGCATACAATCATCTTGAGAACTGACCAAGCCCTCCGACAGGTCCTCCAAAAACCCGACCTGGCAGGAAGAATGATGGCATGGGCAGTAGAGCTATCCCAATTCGATCTACAATATGAACCAAGGCAAGCGATAAAAGCCCAAGCCATGGCAGACTTCCTCGTAGAGGTCATAGGAGAAGCCCCCGACCTACCGAACATACGGTGGAAACTCCATGTTGACAGAGTATCCAACCAAACGTTTGGCGGAGCCGGAATTATCCTCGAGAACCCGGCAGGAGTGGCCTTCGAACAATCCATCAAGTTCGAATTCTCAGTTTCAAACAATCAGGCTGAGTATGAAGCCTTGATAAGGGGACTAATACTAGCTAAAGAAGTCGGAGCATCAAGAGTGAAAGTTAGCAGCGATTTCCAAGTCGTCACTTCCCAAGTAAACGGTAACTACCAAGCCAGGGATGTGCTGCTACAAAAGTACTTGGAAAAAGTGAAAACACTGTGCAAGAGCTTCGAAGAAGTCACAATCCAGTACGTTCCCAGAGAGAGAAACGCCTGAGCCGACCTCCTCTCCAAACTCGCAAGCACCAAACCCGGCATGGGGAACAGATCCCTGATCCAAGGATTAGCCACGGAACCCGCAATTATCATGTGCGCAAATGAGACACCAAGCCCCCCCTCATGGATAGACCCCATCTCCCGATATCTGGAGCACGCAGAAACACCCCACGACGAAAAGGAAGCACAAGCCGTCAAGAGGGAAGCTCCTAAGTACACAATCATACAAGGGTAGCTATACAAGTGAGGGCTCCACCAACCCCTACTCAAGTGCCTTCGCCCCGACCAAACGGACTACGTCCTAAGGGAAGTACATGAAGGGTGTTGCGGCCACCACATCGGGGGAAGATCCCTAGCAAGGAAAATCATCCGGGCAGGATACTATTGGCCCACAATGATGTCGGACGCCCGGGAATTTGTGAAAAAATGTAAAAAATGCCAGGAAAATGCCAGCTTCCACAACGCACCTCCCGAGGAGCTCAGTCTCATGATGGCCCCCCGACCTTTCGCCCAATGGGGAGTCGACCTCATGGGGCCATTCCCACCAGGACCCGGACAAGTGAAGTACCTAATAGTGGCCATAGATTATTACACCAAATGGGTAGAAGCGGAGCCACGAGCCAGCATAACCGCAGCAAATTGCCAAAAATTCATGTGGAATCAAGTGGTCACGAGGTTTGGGATCCCGAAAGCCGTCGTATCAGACAACGGAACACAATTCACTGACAAAAAGTTCAAAGGGTTCCTAGAAGGACTAAGTATCAAGCAGAAGTTCTCGTCAGTAGAGCACCCTTAGACAAATGGATAGGTCGAGGCGGCCAACAAGGTCATCCTAAAAGGGCTAAAGAAGCGACTTGAAGGGAAGAAAGGCTCATGGGCAGACGAGCTCGCCTCAGTCCTATGGTCATACAGAACCACCCCCCAATCATCTACTGGCGAAACCCCCTACCGGCTCACCTACGGGATTGACGCAGTCATCCCAGTAGAAATCGGGGAGCCAAGCCCGAGGTTACTCCTCGGAGGAGGGAATGAGGCAATCGAAAAAGACTTGGCCGACGAAACAAGGAGATGGCCCACCTGACGGAAGCGGCGATAAAACAATAGCCATCAAGTACAATGGCAAAGTAGTGAAAAAGAGTTTAGCAGAAGGCGACCTAGTCCTACGGCATAACGACATAGGACCACCAACCCCAGGAGAAGGCAAGCTGGCCGCAAACTGGGAAGGACCTTATAGAGTAAGAGAAGTTCTCGGTAGAGGGAGTTACAAGCTGGAAAAGCTAGACGGAAATGAGGTACCGAGAACATGAAACATGGCAAATCTCAGGAGATTCTACTCGTAGTAAGGGGCGACCACACGACCTCACCCCCCCTATGTTCCACTTTACTCCCTCTTTTTATGTCTTAAGAAAATTATACCTACCATCTTTTTCGCTTAATTATGCATTATTATTATTATTTTCTCATCTAACAAAGCGATAAGTGTACCTTTTTGCAAATCTTAAGTCGAAATAAAGGACATAACGAAAAAGGCAAACGGTCGACCTGACGAAAACCAGGGACTGATCACCCCGGGAACCATAAGGGACCAAACGAGAACAAATCGGCTCAAGCAAAAATACCACGATAAACGGGAAAATAAAAGGCCGCGACGGCCCGAGCAAATGAAAAGTAAAAGCGAGGCCACGACGGCTCGAATAAAACCAGCATTATCCAATACGACAACGAAAAGCAAAAAGAAAAATGTTTATTACAAGCAAAGGCGCCTACACAGGCCCAAAACACACAAAACAACAAAGAAACAGGAGGGACCTCCACCTTAAGGCTTCAAGAGATCAACGATCTTCCCGTCCTCAACAGTCTTGAGGGCACCCACCTGAGTAAGATCAAGGTCGGGAGCAAGCACAGCCACTTAAAGCTTAATCCCCTCTTCAGTGAGCTTCACGGCCTCCCGAGCCCCTTGAGCAAGCTCCTTATTCTTTCTCTTCAAAGCAACCACCTCCTTGCAAGCGGCCTCTGTGAGCTCTTCGACA
This sequence comes from Arachis stenosperma, assembly GCF_014773155.1. Lineage (NCBI taxonomy): Eukaryota > Viridiplantae > Streptophyta > Magnoliopsida > Fabales > Fabaceae > Arachis > Arachis stenosperma. Next base: position 37,965,682 of record NC_080381.1, on the reverse strand, counting down.
GCTTAAGCTTTTCCTCCAACTCTTCCACTTTCTTCTTAGCCGTCTCAGCTTCACCACGGGAGGTGTTCAGGTCCTTCATCAAGGCAACATCCCGCTCCATCAACCTACTCGCCTCTTCGGCATACTCTTTAGATTTCCCCTCCAACTCAGATATTTTCTTTTTCAAAGACTCCTCCCGGGATCTCGAGTCCATCAAATCTTTCTGCAAATCCCGGAACTTCACCTCCATGGTATGATAGTTACCCAGGACGGGCTCCACCTTCTTGGCAATGGCGGCTGTTCGGAGAAGACTGCGATAAATCCACCTCGCCTGCCCAGAGAGATCGGCATCGTGAAAGAACTCTTCAGTACCAGGAAGCACCTGAGACTCGATAAACCCCCTGGCGTCAAAATTTTTCTCCATAACTGAGAGTGCTTTCCCGGAATCCCGTTTCCTCTTCTTTGAGCTATTGGCAGTTTGTAAATCATCCCCAAACCCCAAGTCGTCATTAAGAATCCTCTCCGTCTCCACATTCACCTTCCCCAGTGGGTCTACAGTAGAAGCCCCACCCTTGATGGACTGACCTTGGTTAACCCCGGTAGCCTAACCACTGCCCTCCCCGGCAACCTCACGATCCTGGCTCGCCGAAGGGGTCGCCGACGAGTCCTCCCCACCTTCCTCACTCCCATGAATGAGACTCATCAGGTCGGCAAGGGTTTTCTTCCCACCGGCCACGGAAACTAGAAAAGCAAAGAAAAAGATAAGAAACAGGAAAACGAAGAAACAAAAAACATAAGGTAAAAAACTCACCAACATAAGACCGACCGGCCTCTGATGAATGGATTTTTGACGGTTTAGAATTTCACTAATGAAATCTCGTTAAAGTATAGTCTCTAAACCAACAATAATCCTTTCATGCAAAAATTTGTTTGTCACAAGTACAAACCCCTAAAATCTATAAACCGAAGTATTTAAACCTCGGGTCGTTTTCCCTAGGAATTACAATAAAGTGTCTTGTTATTGGTTAGAAATGTGTTTTGGGGTTTTGGATAAGAAGCATGAAAGTAAATGGCAAGAAAGTAAACTAATGGCTAAAAAGGTCTTGGCAAGGGTTGGTGGTTAAGGATCTCTATCCTAATCACTAACCACAATATGAGAATTGGCAAGGATTAATCTCATTAAATCATCCTCTAACTAGTAGTAAAGGAAAGTCAAATGAGCTATATCAATCCTAGTCCATAAGTCCTAACTCTCCACTAATTCAATTAGTGAGAACTAGAGTCAATGGCTCCCAATCATCAATCACTTGGACATTAGTAACTCAAGAGGTCCTAAGTTACCTTTCCAAGCCAAGAGTATAAAACTCTACTCTAAAATCCAACCAAGCATTTCATCAAACACTTGAAAGGCATAAAAGGAAAGCATAGTAAATCAACAATAAGAACAAAATCTAACAACAATTATTGAAAGGAATTAACAATAACAATCAAAAGAAACACATTTATTATGAATTACCTTGATTGAATTGAAAGAGAGTAGAAGAAACAAAAGTAGATCTACAACAAAATACAAGAACAACATAAAGGAAATTACAACAAAATAATGGAAGAAGAATGAATGTAACAACAAAGAATTAAGAGGATAGAAGTATAAGAAAGCAAAGATTAAAACCTAAATCTAAGAACTAATCCTAATCCTAATCCTAGAGAGAAGTGAGAGCTTCTTTCTCTAGAAACTACTTCTAAACTAATCCTAAACTAATGGTAACTAACATGTGTTTCCCTCTTCACTCCTTGGGTTAAATAGCATCAGAAATGAGTTGGATTGGGCCCACAAGGCTTTAGAATTCGCTGGCCACGTTTTGCTTTAAGTGAACCAGGTGGCAGCAACGGCGCGTGTGACATGCGAAATTGTGAACTATACTTTTTCACAACTCTCATAATCCCTGGTAATGGCTCCAAAAACTTGGTGCGCTCAATACCATGGCATTACACAACTTCGCACGACTAACCAGCAAGTGCACTGGGTCGTCCAAGTAATAAACCTTACGTGAGTAAGGGTCGATCCCACGGAGATTGTTAGTATTGAAGCAAGCTATGGTCATCTTGTAAATCTTAGTCAGGCAAACTCAGATATATATGGTGATGAACGAAAATAACATAAAAGATAAAGATAGTGATACTTATGTAATTCATTGGTGTAAGAGCTTCAGACAAGTGTATGAAGATGCCTTCCCTTCCGTCTCTCTGCTTTCCTACTGTCTTCATCCAACCCTTCTTACTCCTTTCCATGGCAAGCTCGTATAGGGTCTCACTGTTGTCAGCAGCTACCTCCCATCCTCGCAGTGAAAGCTAATGCTCAATACTCTGTCACAGTACGGCCAATCACCGGTTCGGTTCCCTCCCCTACCGGAATAGAATAACTCTTTTGCGTCTGTCACGAACGCCCAGTAGGTTACAGGTTTGAAGCACGTCACAGTCATTCAGTCATTGAATCCTACTCAGAATACCACAGACAAGGTTAGACCTTCCGGATTCTCTTGAATGCTGCCATCAGTTCTTGCCTATACCACGAAGACTCTGATCTCACGGAATGGCTGGCTCGTTTGTCAGGCGAGCACTCGGTTGTCAGGCGATCAACCATGCATCGTGCAATCAGGAATCCAAGAGATATTCACTAAGCCTCAGATGCTTGTAGAACAAGAATGGTTGTCAGTCACCTTGTTCATGGGTGAGAATGGTGATGGGCGTCAATCATCACCTCCATCATGTTGAAGAACACGTGATATCTTGGTAAAAGAACAAGCGGAATTTGAATGGAAGAACAATAGTAATTGCATTAATACTCGAGGTACAGCAGAGCTCCACACCTTAATCTATGGTGTGTAGAAACTCCACCGTTGAAAATACATAAGCATAAGGTCTAGGCATGGCCGAATGGCCAGCCTCCCAATGATCTAAGAACTAAAATGTTCAAAGATGATCTAGAGATCTAAAAGTGATCAAAGATTTCTATACAATAGTAAAAGGTCCTACTTATAAGAAACTAGTAGCCTAGGGTGTACAGAAATGAGTAAATGACATAAAAATCCACTTCCGGGCCCACTTGGTGTGTGCTTGGGCTGAGCAATGAAGCAATTTCGTGTAGAGACTCTTCTTGGAGTTAAACGCCAGCTTTGGTGCCAGTTTGGGCGTTTAACTCCCATTTAGGTGCCAGTTCCGGCGTTTAACGCTGGAATTTCTTGAGGTGACTTTGAACGCCGGTTTGGGCCATCAAATCTTGGGCAAAGTATGGACTATTATATTGCTGGAAAGCCCAGGATGTCTACTTTCCAACGCCGTTGAGAGCGCGCCAATTGGGCTTCTGTAGCTCCAGAAAATCCACTTTGAGTGCAGGGAGGTCAGAATCCAACAGCATCTGCAGTCCTTTTGAGTCTCAGAATCAGATTTTTGCTCAGGTCCCTCAATTTCAGCCAGAAAATACCTGAAATCACAGAAAAACACACAAACTCATAGTAAAGTCCAGAAAAGTGAATTTTAATTAAAAACTAATAAAAATATACTAAAAACTAACTATATCATATCAAAAACATACTAAAAACAATGCCAAAAAGTATACAAATTATCCGCTCATCACAACACCAAACTTAAATTGTTGCTTGTCCCCAAGCAACTGAAAATCAAATAAGATAAAAAAAGAAGAGAATATGCAATGAACTCCAAAAACATCTGTGAAGATCAGTATTAATTAGATGAGCGGGGCTTTTATCTTTTTGTCTCTGAATAGTTTTGGCATCTCACTCTATCCCTTGTAGTTCAGAATGATTGGCTTCTTTAGGAACTCAGAATCCGGATAGTGTTATTGATTCTCCTAGTTAAGTATGATGATTCTTGAACACAGCTACTTATTGAGTCTTGGCTGTGGCCCAAAGCACTCTGTCTTCCAGTATTACCACCGGATACATACATGCCACAGACACATAATTGGGTGAACCTTTTCAGATTGTGACTCAGCTTTGCTAAAGTCCCCAATTAGAGGTGTCCAGGGTTCTTAAGCACACTCTTATTTGCCTTGGATCACAACTTTATTTCTTTTCTTTTTCTTTCTCTCTTTTTTTTTCGGTTTTTTTTTTTCGCTTGCTTTCTTCTTTTTTTTTTTTTTTGTATTCACTGCTTTTTCTTGCTTCAAGAATCATTTTATTGATTTTTCAGATCCTCAGTAACATGTCTCTTTTTCCATCATTCTTTCAAGAGCCAACATTCATGAACCACAAATTCAAAAGACATATGCACTGTTTAAGCATACATTCAGAGAACAAAAATATTGCCACCACATCAAAATAATTAAACTATTATAAAATTCAAAATTCATGCAATTCTTTCTTTTATCAATTAGGCACGTTTTTATTGAAGAAAGGTGATGGATTCATAGGACATTCATAACTTTAAGGCATAGACACTAAGACACTAATGATCATAAGACACAAACATGGACAAACATAAAGCATAAAAATCGAAAAACAGAAGAACAATAACAAGGAAATCAAAGAACGGGTCCACCTTAGTGATGGCGGCTCTTTCTTGCTCTTGAAGATCCTATGGAGTGCTTGAGCTCCTCAATGTCTCTTCCTTGTCTTTGTTGCTCCTCCCTCATGATTCTTTGATCTTCTCTAATTTCATGAAGGATGATGGAGTGTTCTTGATGCTCCACCCTCAGTTGTCCCATGTTGGAACTTAGTTCTCCTAGGGAGGTGTTTAGTTGCTCCCAATAGTTTTGTGGAGGAAAATTCATTCCTTGAGGAATCTATCCATCTCCCATGACTCGGAGGTGGAAGCTTTTGCCTTCCCTTTTCTCTTTTTAGAGGTTTCTCCGGCCTTGGATGCCATAAATGGTTATGAAAAAGCAACGCTTTTACCATACCAAACTTAAAATGTTTGCTCGTCCTCGAGCAAAAGAAGAAAGAAGAGAGTAGAAGAAGAAGAAATGAAGGAGAGGGAGATGGTGGTGTATTCGGCCAAGAAGGGGGAAGAAGGGTGTTTAGGTTGTGTGAAAATGAAGAGTTGAAGAAGGGTATTTATAGGAGAGAGGGGGGTAAAGGTTCGGCCATTATGGGTGGGTTTGGGAGGGAAAGTGGTTTGAATTTGAAGGGTGAGGTTGGTGGGGATTTATGAAGGATGGATGTGAGTGGTGAAGAGAAAGATGGGATTTGATAGGTGAGGGGTTTTTGGGGAAGAGGTGTTGAGGTGATCGGTGAATGGGGGAAGAAGAGAGAGAGTGATGGTAGGGTCCTGTGGGGTCCACAGATCCTGTAGTGTCAAGGAAAAGTCATCCCTGCACCAATTGTTGCTCAAAATCACGTTTTGAGCCATTTCTGGCGTTAAACGCCGGGCTGGTGCCCATTCCTGGCGTTTAACGCCAGGTTCTTGCCCTTTACTGGCGTTTAACGCCAGTCTGGTGCCCCTTTCTGGCGTTAAACGCCCAGAATGGTGCCAGACTGGGCGTTAAACGCCCAACAGCTAGCATTACTGGCGTTTGAACGCCAGTTTCTTCTCCTCCAGGGTGTGCTGTTTTTCTTCCTGTTTTTCATTCTGTTTTTTGCTTTTTTCATTGTTTTTGTGACTTCTTATGATCATCAACCTACAAAAAAGATAAAATAACAAAATAAAATAATTAATTATAAAACATTGGGTTGCCTCCCAACAAGCGCTCCTTTAATGTCATTAGCTTGACAGAGGGCTCTCATGGAGCCTCAGAAATGCTCAGAACCGTGTTGAAACCTCCCAACACCAAACTTAGAGTTTGAATGTGGGGTTTCAACACCAAACTTAGAGTTTGGTTGTAGCCTCCCAACACCAAACTTAGAGTTTGACTGTGGGGGCTCTGTTTGGCTCTGTTTTGAGAGAAGCTCTTTATGCTTCCTCTCCATGATGACAGAGGGATATCCTTGGGCCTTAAACACCAGGGATTCTTCATTCACTTGAATGATCAACTCTCCTCTGTCAACATCAATCACAGCCTTTGCTGTGGCTAGGAAGGGTCTGCCAAGGATGATGGATTCATCCATGCACTTCCCAGTTTCTAGGACTATGAAATCAGTAGGAATGTACTGGTCTTCAACTTTAACCAGAACATCCTCTACAAGTCCATGGGCTTGTTTTCTTGAGTTGTCTGCCATCTCTAGTGAGATTCTTGCAACTTGGACCTCTAAGATCCCTAATTTCTCCATTACAGAGAGGGGCATGAGGTTCACACTTGACCTTAAGTCACACAAGGCCTTCTTGAAGGTCATGGTGCCTATGGTACAAGGTATAGAAAACTTCCCAGGATCCTGCCTCTTTTGAGGCAGTTTCTGCCTAGACAAGTCATCCAGTTCCTTGGTGAGCAAGGGAGGTTCATCCTCCCAAGTCTCATTTCCAAATAACTTGTCATTTAGCTTCATGATTGCTCCAAGGTATTTAGCAACTTGCTCTTCAGTGACATACTCATCCTCTTCAGAGGAAGAATACTCATCAGAGCTCATGAATGGCAGAAGTAAGTCCAATGGAATCTCTATGGTCTCATTTTGAGCCTCAGATTCCCATTGGAACTCAGAGGAGAGTGGTGCACGCCCACTGAGGTCTTTCTCAGTGGCGTCTTCTTCCTCTCTTTCCTCTCCACATTCGGCCATGGTTATGGCTTTGTACTCTCCTTTTGGGTTTTCTTCTGTATTACTTGGGAGAGTACTAGGAGGGAGTTCAGTAACTTTCTTGCTCAGCTGACCAACTTGTCCTTCCAAATTTCTGATGGAGGACCTTGTTTCATTCATGAAACTTTGAGTGGTCTTTATTAGATCAGAGACCATTGTTGCTAAGTCAGAAGTATTCTGCTTAGAACTCTCTGTCTGTTGCTGAGAAGATGATGGAAAAGGCTTGCCATTGCTAAACCTGTTTCTTCCACCATTATTGTTATTGAAACCTTGTTGAGGTCTCTCTTGATTCTTCCATGAGAGATTTGGGTGATTTCTCCATGAAGAATTGTAGGTATTTCCATAGGGTTCTCCTAGGTAATTCACCTCTTCCATGGAAGGGTTTTCAGGATCATAAGCTTCTTCCTCAGATGAAGCATCCTTAGTACTGTTTGGTGCATTTTGCATTCCAGACAGACTTTGAGAAATCAAATTGACTTGTTGAGTCAATATCTTGTTCTGAGCCAATATGGCATTCAGAGTGTCAATCTCAAGAACTCCTTTCTTCTGACTAGTCCCATTGTTCACAGGGTTTCTTTCAGAAGTGTACATGAATTGGTTATTTGCAACCATTTCAATCAATTCTTGAGCTTCTGCAGGCGTCTTCTTCAGATGAAGAGATCCTCCAGCAGAGCTATCCAAGGACATCTTAGATAGTTCAGAGAGACCATCATAGAAAATACCTATGATGCTCCATTCAGAAAGCATGTCTGAAGGACATCTTCTGATTAATTGTTTGTATCTTTCCCAAGCTTCATAGAGGGATTCTCCATCCTTCTGTCTGAAGGTTTGGACTTCCACTCTAAGCTTACTCCATCTTTGTGGTGGAAAGAACTTTGCCAAGAAGGCATTGACTAGCTTTTCCCAAGAGTCCAGGCTTTCCTTAGGTTGAGAATCCAACCATATTCTAGCTCTGTCTCTTACAGCAAAAGGGAATAGCATCAGTCTATAGACCTCAGGGTTAACCCCATTAGTCTTGACTGTGTCACAGATTTGCAAGAATTCAGCTAAAAACTGATGAGGATCTTCCATTGGAAGTCCATGAAACTTGCAATTCTGTTGCATTAGAGAAACTAATTGAGGCTTAAGCTCAAAGTTGTTTGCTCCAATGGCAGGGATAGAGATGCTTCTCCCATAGAAATCAGGAGTAGGTGCAGTAAAGTCACCCAGCACCTTCCTTGCATTGTTGGCATTGTTGTTGTTTTCGGCTGCCATGGGTTCTTCTTCTTTGAAGAATTCGGTCAGGTCCTCTAAAGAGAGTTGTGCTTTAGCTTCTCTTAGCTTTCTCTTCAAGGTCCTTTCGGGTTCAGGATCAGCTTCAACAAGAATGCCTTTGTCTCTGCTCCTGCTCATATGAAAGAGAAGAGAAAAAGAAAATGTGGAATCCTCTATGTCACAGTATAGAGATTCCTTGAAATGTCAGAGGAAAAGAGAAATAGAAAGAAGAAGGAGAAGAAGAATTCGAACTTTAATTAGATAAGGTTCGAATTGTGCATTTAGAAAGAGTAGTACTCCATAAATAGAAGGATGTGAGAAGGAGGGAAGAGGATTTTCGAAAATTCAATTAAAAGATTTTGAAAACAATTTGAAAATTTGATTGATAATTTTCGAAAATTGAAAGTGGAGGAGAAATCAAGTGATTTTTGAAAAAGATTTTGAAATTAGAAATTAAAAAGATTTGATTGAAAACTATTTTGAAAAAGATGAGGTTAAAAAGATTTGATTGAAAAGTTATGGTTTTAAAAAGATGTGATTGAGAAGATATGATTTGAAAACCATTTTAAAAGATATGTTTTGAAAATTATTTTTAAAAGATTTGATTTGGAAAATTAGTGACTTGCCTAACAAGAAAAGATATGATTCAAACATAAAACCTTCCTTAGCAGAAAAGGCAAAAAATGTTCAATCAAATCATTAATTGTTAGTAAGTATCTTTGAAAGGAAAGAAATTGATTTTGAAAACATTTGATTGAAAAGAATTGATTTGAAAAAGATTTGATTTTGAAAAACTTAAAAAAAATTGATTTGAAAACAAAATCTTCCCCCTAGCACCATCCTGGCGTTAAACGCCCAGAATGGTATACATTCTGGCGTTTAACGCCCAAAATGCTACCTTTTTGGGCGTTAAACGCCCAACCAGGTGCCCTGGCTGGCGTTTAAACGCCAGTCTGCCTTCTTCACTGGGCATTTTTGAATGCTCAGCTTTTTTTGTATAATTCCTCTGCAGTGTGTTTTGAATCTTCAATCCCTTGTATCATTGACTTGAAAAGACACAAATTAAAAATATTTTTTGGATTTTTAATAATTAAAATGCAACAAGAATCAAATAACAATGCATGCAAGACACCAAACTTAGCAGTTTGTATACTACTGACACTAATGAACTGAAAATGCATATGAGACACACAGAATACTCAAGTCAATAGAATTCAAAGATCAAAACAAAGAAATATATGCATGGATTCGAAAAATATAACAAAAACATGCATTTGACACCAAACTTAAGATGAGACTCTAGACTAAAGCAAGAAACATCAAATATTTTTGGTTTTTTTATGATTTTGCAAATTTTTTTGTATTTTTCGAAAATTAAGTGGAAAAAGGTATCAAAATTCTTAATGAGAATTCCAGGAATCAGTGCAATGCTAGTCTAAGACTCCGGTCCAGGAATTAGACATGGCTTCACAGCCAGCCAAGCTTCCAAAGAAAGCTTCGGTCCAAAACACTAGACATGACCAAAGGTCAGCCAAGCCTTAGCAAATCACTGCTCCAAAAGCAAGATTGATACGAAATCAACAAGCTCTTGTGGTGATAAGTTGAAACCTCGGTTCAATCAGATTAGACATGGCTTCTCAGCCAGCCAGATTTCAACAAATCATCATGAAACTCTAGAATTCATCTTCAAGAATTTCAAAAAAAAAAATACCTAATCTAAGCAACAAGATGAACCGTCAGTTGTCCAGCCTGAACAATCCCGGGCAATAACACCAAAAAATTGATGTTGTTGCCGGATCTTGGCACTGATGTTACCAAAGGCTTGCTCAAAACTAGAACAATCCCCGGCAACGGCGCCAAAAACTTGACATGCGAAATTGTGAACTATACTTTTTCACAACTCTCATAATCCCTGGTAATGGCTCCAAAAACTTGGTGCGCTCAATACCATGGCATTACACAACTTCGCACGACTAACCAGCAAGTGCACTGGGTCGTCCAAGTAATAAACCTTACGTGAGTAAGGGTCGATCCCACGGAGATTGTTAGTATTGAAGCAAGCTATGGTCATCTTGTAAATCTTAGTCAGGCAAACTCAGATATATATGGTGATGAACGAAAATAACATAAAAGATAAAGATAGTGATACTTATGTAATTCATTGGTGTAAGAGCTTCAGACAAGTGTATGAAGATGCCTTCCCTTCCGTCTCTCTGCTTTCCTACTGTCTTCATCCAACCCTTCTTACTCCTTTCCATGGCAAGCTCGTATAGGGTCTCACTGTTGTCAGCAGCTACCTCCCATCCTCGCAGTGAAAGCTAATGCTCAATACTCTGTCACAGTACGGCCAATCACCGGTTCGGTTCCCTCCCCTACCGGAATAGAATAACTCTTTTGCGTCTGTCACGAACGCCCAGTAGGTTACAGGTTTGAAGCACGTCACAGTCATTCAGTCATTGAATCCTACTCAGAATACCACAGACAAGGTTAGACCTTCCGGATTCTCTTGAATGCTGCCATCAGTTCTTGCCTATACCACGAAGACTCTGATCTCACGGAATGGCTGGCTCGTTTGTCAGGCGAGCACTCGGTTGTCAGGCGATCAACCATGCATCGTGCAATCAGGAATCCAAGAGATATTCACTAAGCCTCAGATGCTTGTAGAACAAGAATGGTTGTCAGTCACCTTGTTCATGGGTGAGAATGGTGATGGGCGTCAATCATCACCTCCATCATGTTGAAGAACACGTGATATCTTGGTAAAAGAACAAGCGGAATTTGAATGGAAGAACAATAGTAATTCCATTAATACTCGAGGTACAGCAGAGCTCCACACCTTAATCTATGGTGTGTAGAAACTCCACCGTTGAAAATACATAAGCATAAGGTCTAGGCATGGCCGAATGGCCAGCCTCCCAATGATCTAAGAACTAAAATGTTCAAAGATGATCTAGAGATCTAAAAGTGATCAAAGATTTCTATACAATAGTAAAAGGTCCTACTTATAAGAAACTAGTAGCCTAGGGTGTACAGAAATGAGTAAATGACATAAAAATCCACTTCCGGGCCCACTTGGTGTGTGCTTGGGCTGAGCAATGAAGCAATTTCGTGTAGAGACTCTTCTTGGAGTTAAACGCCAGCTTTGGTGCCAATTTGGGCGTTTAACTCCCATTTAGGTGCCAGTTCCGGCGTTTAACGCTGGAATTTCTTGAGGTGACTTTGAACGCCGGTTTGGGCCATCAAATCTTGGGCAAAGTATGGACCATTATATATTGCTGGAAAGCCCAGGATGTCTACTTTCCAACGCCGTTGAGAGCGCGCCAATTGGGCTTCTGTAGCTCCAGAAAATCCACTTTGAGTGCAGGGAGGTCAGAATCCAACAGCATCTGCAGTCCTTTTGAGTCTCAGAATCAGATTTTTGCTCAGGTCCCTCAATTTCAGCCAGAAAATACCTGAAATCACAGAAAAACACACAAACTCATAGTAAAGTCCAGAAAAGTGAATTTTAATTAAAAACTAATAAAAATATACTAAAAACTAACTATATCATATCAAAAACATACTAAAAACAATGCCAAAAAGTATACAAATTATCCGCTCATCAGCGTGCGCGTACTTTGCGTGTGCGCACCACCATACGTGTAGCAACTATGGCAAATCTTATATCGTTTCGAAGCCCCGGATGTTAGCTTTCCAACCCAACTAGAACCGCATCATTTGGACCTCTGTAGCTCAAGTTATGGTCGTTTAAGTGCGAAGAGGTCGGCTTGACAGCTTTCCAGTTCTTTCATTTCTTCATGAGTTCTCCAACTTTTCATGCTTCTTTCTTCATTCCCTTGATCCAATCTTTGCCTCATAAACCTTAAATTACTTAACAAACATATCAAAGCATCTAATGGAATCAAGGAGAATTAGAGTTAGCTATTTTAAGACCTAAAAAGCATGTTTTCACTCTTAAGCACAATTAAAGGAGAAGTTACAAAACCATGCTATTTCATTGAATAAATGTGGGTAAAAGGTGATAAAATCCCCTAAATTCAATACAAGATAAACCGTCAAATTGGGGTTTGTCAACCTCCCCACACTTAAACCAAGCATGTCCTCATGCTTAAACCAAGAGAAAGCAAAGGGCATCAACATTTATTCAATGTAACCTATCTATATGCATCCTATCTACATGAATGCAACTAGATGCAAAATGGTTGTACCTACTTGGTTAAAAATAAATCAATCCTCCAAGTCATACATGCACAAGTAGGGTCAAGATCATATAACGATTCATGAATCCTACCAATTCAAATATAAAAATTAAAGTTCAAATTGACTTGCAAGAAGAACGCTCGTGAAAGCCGGGAATCAAGGAATTGAGCATCGAACCCTCACCGGAAGTGTTTGCACTCTAGTCACTCGGTGTTTGGGGTTGATTCACTCAATTCTCCCCTAATCATGCTTCCCAAGATTTGTTTTTCATCTAACAATCAACAATTATTCAATGCACGCATACAATTATCATGAGGTCTTTTCCTTAGGTTGTAATGGGGCTAGGGTTAAGGTAGGGTCATATTTGGCTAGTGGACTTAGGATTTGAATCTTTGATTAACTGAAACTTTCCCACCTAACCTATATAATGACCTATGCAATTAAGTACTAATCTAGCTACCCATTCCTCACTTTTTCACATACTCATGCATTTTCTTTTCATTTCACAACACTTATGCATTGATTCTTATTGAGCTTCACTTTGGGGCATTTTGTCCCCTTTATTGCTCTTCTTTTTTCTTTCTTTTTCTATATACATTTTTTCTTTTCTTTTCTTTTTTTTTCTTTTTCACTTTTATTATTTTTTTTTCTTTTTTCTTTCAAACTATACACAAGAACATCAATGCATAAGGTCTATACATTTAATCAATACATGAGTATGTACCAATTCCCCAATATAAAAATACAAAACATAAACACCCTTTTATCCCAACCAATGTCCCAAAGTTTTCCCACTCTTGGATGACACTCACACTCACTAGCCTAAGCCAATCAAAGATCCAAATAAAGGACATTCATTGTTTTTCGCTTTAAGGCTTGTAATATGCTAAAATAAGAATAAGTGGGTTAAGCGTAGGCTCAAAGCTGGCTAACAAAGGAAGATAAAAGGTAAGGCCATTTGGGTAAGTGAGCTAATGAAATGATGGCCTCAATCATATAAATGCATGAATACACAAAATAATGGACATAAAGATTCAAACAAATCAAAGATTACAATCATAGAGAGAGAACAATTACACACAAGAAGGAAAATAAGTGGTTATAAGATGTAACCACATCATTAGGCTCAAATCTCACTTGCTTGTGTTCTTAGCTCAAAACCATGTTCCAAAATACATTCTTTCAAGTAAGTTCAAAAAATTTTCAAATTGGTAGGGTGCCCTAAAACAAATTTTCTTGGAAAAGATATCATCACCCTAACCAAGTAGTCCTAATAAGAAAGAAGTGGTAAAAATATGTACAAATTCTAACTAACATGCAATCTATCATGCAATGCAATAGCTAACCTAACAAAGAAAATAAAAAATTTTGGTGTTGAAAAGGAAATTTTTACCCCATGGAGATCGGTCGAACGACCACCCCACACTTGAAGATTGCACCGTCCTCGGTGCATGCAAAGAAGAGCACTGTGGATGGGTTGCTACAATTGATGAGCTCTATCAAAAGATTGTGCGGATGACTTGTTTGTTACCCCATTTAAAAGCTTTTCCTTTCCCCTTTCTTGGTGGCCAACCTAAAAGGAAAGAAAAAGAAAGAAAGTTAAGCCTATAACAAAGATATCAAAGCAAATAGAATATAGGCGGGGGCTAATGCCAAATAAAGGTATGGTTCTCACACTACATGGTAGCTACAACATGTAGAGGAGGAAACAATAAGAGAAAATGGCATATTAATGATACTTGATGCACGAGTAAGGGCAAAGCATGAAGAGCATGATGAGCATCAAGTTCGAACAAGAGAGAGTGGGTCATGAAAGACAATATAAGGTCATATCAATGCACAAAGAACACAAGTGCATAAAAGATTGAGCATTGATTTGAAGAGAAACATCACTCAACAATGTGAAACAAGTCAAGAGGCACCAAAGTAATGCAATGAATCCTCAACAATTGAGTAGGAAGATGCAACACCATTATTAAAATGACTAAAAAAAACGAAAACATGCTACAAAAACTTAAATGAAAATGGGAAGAGTAGAAGTATGCGAATGTGATAAGCAAAAGAAAATGGATGGGGAGAAAAAAACTCTTTTTTTTTTTACCGACGTGTGCGCGTCATGCACGTTTACACGTCGATGTGCATATTGGTTGAAGGACGCGTACGCGCCAGGTGCGCGCACGCGTGCGTCGAGTTAGGGCGAAGGCATAGTGTCGGCCCAAGTCTGGCACAACTCTCGGGTAAAAGTACCGGGAGTGCAGATTGTGCAATCGACGCGCGCGCGCACAGCGTGCGTGCGCGTGCATTGCAAACTCAAGAGCGTGTGCGCGTACGCGCCAAGTGCGCGCATGCGTGCATAGACTTGTGCCTTAGGCCCAATGTTCGCACAGTGCAGGCCTAACTCTCGGGTTTTTGGCTGGAGGTAAAAAATTTTTTTGCATCCACGCGTACGCGCACAGTGCGCGTCCGCGTGGGTGGTCGAAAAATGCTCAGATGCGCGTACGCGTCATGTGCGCGAACGCGTGGATGGTGTTCTGTTTTTCAAAATTTTTCTATGTTTTTGCACTAATCCAAGCATTCCAAACCTCCAAACTGCTACCAAAACACCCTAGAACCTTATTCAACATACTATACTACTAACTAAACTTGATAAAACAATAAAAACAAGAAATTAAACTAATTCTACCAATATTTACAAAAGATAAAAAAAATGAAAATGAGAATCTACCTACAATGGCAACTCAATTCACTTATTAACAAACAAAAAGAGTATGAAAAGAGTTTACCATGGTGGGGTGTCTCCCACCAAGCACTTTTATTTATTGTCCTTAAGTTGGACTTATGGGGAGCTTCTTATCAAGGTGGCTTGTGCTTGTATTCATCTTGGAACTCCCACCAATGCTTGGTTCTCCATTGTGCCCCAAGATTTCTCATGGATTGAGCCAAGTGTTGATGGAGTTCTTCACAAGCTTGGGGCTCCCAAAGTTGATCCTCTTCTTGTGATCCGGGGTCCCACACTTTGTTTTCACACCCGTCTTGAGGTTGATCATCATTATTAGTCCAACCGGGTGGTGAGTAAGGTGAATTCTCTATGAAGTGCCCAACAATCCTCCTAGACCCATCTATTTGAGCACTACTCCAACCTTTATATCTCATGTTTGATGCATCGACCATAATGAGCCTTGATTTGCAACGCCCACCACAAAACCTTTTCCGCTTACGCTTCATCCCACAAACTTCCCTAAGTTGGCCATTCGTTTCAAGCAAACCATATTCAAGTGGGATAATAAAGCTAATAGAAATGAATTTCACCCACTCAAATGAAGGTGTAGATGGCAACCTAGGCAAAGAAGCTTCCAAAGATCTTGACAAAGCATAACCAACCCTCGTTCTTCTATTTCTAGGGACTTCCACCTCTTCACAAGATTTCTCTAATTCAATCCTTTGTTCATTAATACTATCTAAGCCTTTTCCCTTAATCAAACTATAATTGGGAGGGTGAAAGAAGTTTACCTCCACAATATTTTCAATTGCACCGGGAGAAGGTTCTTCAAGTTCAAAGGATTCTCCACCACTAGGACTTGATGCTTGCTCTTCATTGCCATGGGAACTCAATTCTTTCTCTATCCCATCCAAGTCTTCATATGGAATATGCCTTGGAAGGTGTGCACTTTCCTCCCTAGCATCAATTTCAATCATCTTGTAGGGGTTTTCTTCAACTTTATGTTCCCATGGAGGCTCCGCATCTCCTAAGTCTTCTACCACTTCTTCCTTGTCTTCAACAATTAAAGCTTCCTCCAATTGTTCCAATACAAAGCAACTTCCTTCATTTCCCACCGGAGTTTCCAATCTCTCCTTCATGCTATGTTCTTCATTTGATTCTCCACATGTAGCCATGGGAGTTCCTTGAGTGTTCAAGCATTGGGAGGCTAATTGATTTGTTACCGCATCCAAGGCAGCCATGAAATTTTGCACATCCCTTTTCATCTCTTCTTGCCCTTGAACAAGAACACCAAGGGTTTCATCCATTAGAGATTGGGGTGAATGGAAGGATTCATCATTTTGGGGGAAGGGTTCATAGTAGGAAGGTGGTTCTTCTTGGTAGAGTTGTGGTGGTTCAATATTTTCCACTCTTTCCACTTGTTGCACAACACACTCCATGGTTGCTTGAAATTGATCCAATGCTTCCTTGAGACGATCCCTTGACTCTTGTTCCTCTTGGATAATATGATTAGGATCATGTGGCTCTTGGATCAATGGATATGAGTATTCTTCCATGGAAAGTTGTGGTGGAAAGTAGTATTCATCTTGTGGTTGAAAATTTTTGTATATTGGAGGTGGTTCATCTTGGTAATAATATGGAGGGGGTGGCTCTTGAAAATGTTGATGTTGGGATGGTGGTAGCTCTATGTGTGGTTCATATGGCTCATATGGTTGTTGGTAGGATGGATATGGATTAGGGTCATATGAAGGTGGTTGGTGAAAAGAGGCTTGTGAGTATGGTTGAGAGTTATGTTGAGGATATGGTTCATAGGCATATGGTGGTGGTTCTTGAAAGTCACAAGGTGATTCACCATAGCCACTGGATTGATATGCATCATAGAATGGCTCTTCTTCATAGTGTATTGGTGGAGGTTGTTGCCATGAGGATTGATCATATGCATATGGCTCCTCCCACCTTTGGTTATCCCATTCTTGATGCATGTTGTCATTGAAATTCTCATCACCTACAACATAATTGTAACTACACTCATAGCCAAAGTGAGAATTCATGATAGCAAGAGAGGGCAAAAACAAAAAATAGTAACAAATAAAGAGAACAACTAAAAACTAACAAAGAGGCAAAAAGCAAACATATTCACAATATTCACATATATACAATAACCAATAACACAACACCATTGCAATTCCCCGGCAACGGCGCCATTTTGATGAATGGATTTTTGACGGTTTAGAATTTCACTAATGAAATCTCGTTGAAGTATAGTCTCTAAACCAACAATAATCCTTTCATGCAAAAATTTGTTTGTCACAAGTACAAACCCCTAAAATCTATAAACCGAAGTATTTAAACCTCGGGTCGTTTTCCCTAGGAATTACAACAAAGTGTCTTGTTATTGGTTAGAAATGTGTTTTGGGGTTTTGGATAAGAAGCATGAAAGTAAATGGCAAGAAAGTAAACTAATGGCTAAAAAGGTCTTGGCAAGGGTTGGTGGTTAAGGATCTCTATCCTAATCACTAACCACAATATGAGAATTGGCAAGGATTAATCTCATTAAATCATCCTCTAACTAGTAGTAAAGGAAAGTCAAATGAGCTATATCAATCCTAGTCCATAAGTCCTAACTCTCCACTAATTCAATTAGTGAGAACTAGAGTCAATGGCTCCCAATCATCAATCACTTGGACATTAGTAACTCAAGAGGTCCTAAGTTACCTTTCCAAGCCAAGAGTATAAAACTCTACTCTAAAATCCAACCAAGCATTTCATCAAACACTTGGAAGGCATAAAAGGAAAGCATAGTAAATCAACAACAAGAACAAAATCTAACAACAATTATTGAAAGGAATTAACAATAACAATCAAAAGAAACACATTTATTATGAATTACCTTGATTGAATTGAAAGAGAGTAGAAGAAACAAAAGTAGATCTACAACAAAACACAAGAACAACATAAAGAAAATTACAACAAAAGAATGGAAGAAGAATGAATGTAACAAAAAAGAATTAAGAGGATAGAAGTAGAAGAAAGCAAAGATTAAAACCTAGATCTAAGAACTAATCCTAATCCTAATCCTAGAGAGAAGTGAGAGCTTCTCTCTCTAGAAACTACTTCTAAACTAATCCTAAACTAATGGTAACTAACATGTGTTTCCCTCTTCACTCCTTGGGTTAAATAGCATCAGAAATGAGTTGGATTGGGCCCACAAGGCTTTAGAATTCGCTGGCCACGTTTTGCTTTAAGTGAACCAGGTGGCAGCAACGGCGCGTGCGCGTACTTTGCGCGTGCGCACCACCATACGTGTAGCAACTATGGCAAATCTTATATCGTTACGAAGCCCCGGATGTTAGCTTTCCAACCCAACTAAAACCGCATCATTTGGACCTCTGTAGCTCAAGTTATGGTCGTTTAAGTGCGAAGAGGTTGGCTTGACAGCTTTCCAGTTCTTTCATTTCTTCATGAGTTCTCCAACTTTTCATGCTTCTTTCTTCATTCCCTTGATCCAATCTTTGCCTCATAAACCTTAAATCACTTAACAAACATATCAAGGCATCTAATGGAATCAAGGAGAATTAGAGTTAGCTATTTTAAGACCTAAAAAGCATGTTTTCACTCTTAAGCACAATTAAAGGAGAAGTTATAAAACCATGCTATTTCATTGAATAAATGTGGGTAAAAGGTGATAAAATCCCCTAAATTCAATACAAGATAAACCGTTAAATTGGGGTTTGTCAGCCTCCCGATCACCCATAACCATACAGGGGTTAAGGTTCCTCTCACCAAAAATTGCCAGCAAGATGTCAGCAATATTACGATCCTCCGGGCTCAGTCCATCATAGGAAATCTTAATCAGGTAGTCGGATCCCGCCCCCAAACTCCAGTAGGTCGGTATCCGCCTATCCCCCTAAAGGGTCAACCAGAAGGGCTGGTGACCTTCGATAGGCCTAACCTTGAAAAAAGTGGATTTGAAGCCATGATAAGAATCCTCGAAGAGGCCAAAAATCATGCGACCTTGTTGTTGGCCCTAAAGGACATATATCCTTTCTTCGCCTTCTGGCGGGAAGGATTTGTAAGGAGAAAAAGGTAGAGGAAGACATTTACAGAGGTCGGAAGCTCCAGGTATTCGCAGACCATTTCGAAACAGCGGATGGCAGCCCAACTGTTCGGATGCAGCTGCGACGGAGCAACATCGCAGCGATTAAGCAGACCCATAACAAAAGGGTGAAGGGTAGTCGAACCCCCAAAGTCGTGAACATAAGTTCATAGACCCACATCCAATCGGCAACTCAGGGGGCCACCAAATTCTTGTGGCATACGCGCTCCCGATCAGCAGGGACGTAAACCTGGTAGAACGCTTCTTCGGGACTACCCCCACACAAAAGCCCCGCTTGACACAAATTTTGAAGACCCTCCTTCGTAACCTGGGAGGGGGTGTCCCTCACATCGGAGGACACCCAAGCGTAGTGATCAACGAAGTCGGCTAGCGGTCGCTGAGCCAGACTCGGGAGGATAGGACGCTCGGCCATACTTACAGCAGGGGCACCGCTCAGTCAGAACGAAAGATCGGGAACCCACACAAAACAAGCAAAACTAAGGTTCCTCAAACTTACACCTACACTAACCCTGAACATGAAAATACCCAAAAAAACCCAGTCGTGCCCCCCTCTAAAAGGAAAAGAAAGCAAGAACAAAGCCCAAGCGTGCACACAAGAAAAACGCACAACACACAAAATAAAAAAAACAACTGGAAAGAACAGGAAACGTACCAGAAATGAAGAAACCTCGAAAGAAAGGAGAACCCATGCAAGAGCTAGAACACCCGAAGGAAGAGAGGGATAGAAAGCAGCAATGCAGGAAAATGGAAGAAAGAAAATAGAGCAGCAGTGCAGGGAAACAAAAGAGAGAAAATGAAACTATGAAGGGTCTACAAAACAAATAGGGAGAGAAACGTAACCGCCGAAGAAGGAGCGCCAAAAAGAAGGGGCATACCTATCTTTTCACAAGCTTTGAAATGATGGGGCATTTAATGCCCCGCGCGAAAGCCAAGGAGACAGCACCAAGGATGAGGCAACCACGCGTGCAAAACACGAAACGCCACCAGCGAACTCCCGAGGAGAACGAAAACGCCCTTACTCGGCGAGTAGCGTAAACGCGCCTAACCACGAGCTCCGAAACCTCGAGGCTAGCGCGTTAGGGGCACTGTTACGGACCACCTTAGGTCCAGTCCGCCTGCTCACCGGGTCGGAGCGCCTCCGGCCCAAACCCGAAACGATAAGAAAACCCTACGGGTCGACCTTCGGGTACCCGACCCTGGCGTCATGCAACCACACTCATCGTACGGTCCAAACCGCCTAGCCGAAACAAGCGGGTCGGAGTCATCGGGGTCTAACCCGATTCCCCGACCCGATGGTTAGGATCACCAACGCTCCCCCACATGAGCAGGAGCAGCGCAAGACATCTTGGGCAGTGGGCTAGGTCACCTTTAGGCCCACCCAGCACGGTATATAAGGGGAGAGGTCAGCGCTCCCCCCAAGGTATGTCACAACCCTGACCTAATTCTGCCACCCTCAGTACGGACTCTGACTTGAGCGTCAGAGTGTCCTCGTAGGTGGCCACCCCCTCCGCCCCGTTCAACCTCCGACGTCACCAGCATACAGCTTTCCTCGCTCCGCGTATCGTTCGGGATTTCCCTCTCACTAGCTCATCACCTACCGACAACCCGAGATAACCAGGTGACGAACAGTAACCAACATAGTAAAAGTCATTATGTGCCAATCAGCTTCAAGTTCATAAAACAATTAGGAATAAACTTATTTTATATCTATGATAAAGGTTTATTGGACAAACCCATGGATCCAACATTTTTAGTTATTTTATGTTCCACTTTTCAAAAATCAACTCAGGTGCTCTCTTTGGTTTCCAAAAAAAAAGTTTACTAGCAGTACAATATCATTTGAATGGCATTATTACTATATTGGTTGTTTATCAAAGAACGTGAAGAGGCCACCACAGTTAACTCATTGCCAGAACTTTGGTAGTTCAACTCAGAATGATTACTAATAGAAATAGACCCAAAATCATTAGACATTACTGACACCATCTTAGTTTCCTCAAGATGCTTCATATTTGTGGTAGAAAGCTCACTACCGCTGCCTTTAGGATCATGACTTACAGTGTTAGTTGTTGAGATATCATGTGAAGGGACAACATTGCCACTATGAATCAAGCTCAAAGTGTGAAAGTACTCTCCGTTCACTAAACTAACAAGCTTATGACCATCTTCACTTGAGGGAGGAGAAAGAGGCAAGACTCTTTCAAAAATATTTCAATATTGCATCACTGCCATGTAAATACTATAGTATATTGGTCTATGATACAAGGATCTGCAAAGCACTTGGATAATATTAGGAATGTCACTCTGGTTGTAATATTTAAGATAGAATTCATCATTTTTGACATTGAACCTGCAATCATCCATTTTTTTTAAAGATCATGAGTACATCAACTGTAAGTAGGATAGCAAATGTGGCGAGAGGACTAAAGCACAAATTTCAAGTCAAGAGCAAGAAAATAGAATTGAAGCACCAGTAGAGATATAACAAATAAAAGTAAGAAAAAATAACACAAAATGATGTTGAACATATACCAATAAGTGGCTGCAATAACTCATGAAAAGTTGCCCATACAAATCCATTTCAAATATTTCAACACCTCTAAGTGGTGTTTTCTTTGCAACTGTTGGTCCAATCATATTAATCTTGTATTCTGAACAATACCATGGTCTTTCTGGTATATGCATTTTCATAACACCAATATACCTAGAGTGATAACTCAGAATTGTTTTAATATATAACTATAGTTCCATTATAAGAAGAAACAACTCTTATGAACCAAAAAAATAGAAAAAAAAATGGAATCATTGATAAACAATTGAAACAAAGTTTCCTTTAACATATCTCAAGCACAAACTGAAATTAAACTTCATTCGAATTCACAAAAATATTGTCATAGAAAAAGCAATAAAACAAAATAAAATAAAATAGAACCTGGGTTTGGAAAGAAGCAATGAAATATATCATATATAAGAGATAGGGTGAAAACGACACCTAATAGAAAATTAGGTTGCAGAAGCGGGGGAAGCAAGTTGCGCAGCGACTACGGAAGTGAGTTGCGAGGTGGCTGCAGAAGCGGGTTGCGCAGCGAAGATAAGTAGACGAGAGAGACGACAGAGGGAGAGAAAGAGAGAATGAAAACAGTGATTTAATAAGGGGCAAAAACCCTAATAGAACAAATGTCTCACTACTTTAAATCTGGGATGAAAATAAAAAAAGTGAAGTCTTCCGTGTAGATAGTGATTAGGCTTCTACATGTATAGAAATAGCGTCGATCAAGTCAATGTGCGACAAATGTTGGACCCAGAGGGCAGAAGTGACAACTTGTAGCAATAGTCTATTATTGAGTCAGAGATTGATCGTAACTCCATGTGACCTGAAAAGGTTATTACCTTGTGCAATTAGATTAAGGATAGGTGATTAGTGCGAGCTGTTGTTGGGCCTAGTTTTATTGGATTTTTTTTGGATAGGTGGATTAATTTTTTTGCTACAATTCGTGGACCCAACGAAAAATAGGATGATTCAGAGTTGACGGAGCTTTTTTGGAATTCACAGTAGGAAGTGCATATTATCCGGAGTGCAATAGAGTTTAACTTTTTGTGCAGTAGTTATGGTTTATCATCTACAACTTCATTCATTTCTTTTTTTTTTTTACCACTAATTTTTCAAATTAATTAAACACTTCAAACTCGTTTTATATACTAAAAAACTAATAAACTAATCATAATTATATATGAGAACAAAAAAGTTAGCCATATATTTTTTACGGATAAACTTTTAAAAATACACTTCAGTAATTTTTTCTCTAAAAAAATTGCACTCCAATTTTATCATCCAAATAACTGCAGATATATTAAAAACGTAACAACAATTTCCGAAAAGATAATTATTTTTTTTTTACCACAAAATGACTATCGTATTTGACAAATTTTATATATATTTGATTCAAAATTTTATACAAATACTTACATAATTATTTAAAA
This sequence comes from Arachis stenosperma, assembly GCF_014773155.1. Classification (NCBI taxonomy): domain Eukaryota; kingdom Viridiplantae; phylum Streptophyta; class Magnoliopsida; order Fabales; family Fabaceae; genus Arachis; species Arachis stenosperma. The sequence continues at coordinate 37,942,746 of NC_080381.1, read as the reverse complement.
AATATACACATAAAGAAAATCAAAATCTCATCTCTATTTTTATTTTATTTTATTTTAGTTTCTAAAAGTATAAAATTAGTAAATAATTCTAAAATTTATATATATACTAATAATTAAATCCAATTATTAAATCATAAACCCTAAATATTAAACCCACCGAAATCCTAATTTTTCTAATCTAACTTCCACAAAATTACATCAAAATTATCTCATTATATTTTCTTAGTAAGTTATCGGAATTTTAGCCTAATATTTTTATCATTATTTGAGAACATATTCACAATATATTCAAAAAAAGTTGGACCTATGACCCAACATATACCAAAAATATAAACGTCCAACAAACTAATAAACTAATTAGACTACATTACCAAAAAAAGTCCACTATAAACCCGTTAATTACCCCCACATTAATTAGTTACAGCTTACCAACATTAATAACCAACAAATCTAAGTACTTAACCCATTACGTGAGAGGCTCCAGACATGACCGCTATTCACTCTACTGTTAGAAGTTGTCTCCTTCTTAAACACTTGTCGAACAAATACTTTTTTCAGTGCATTTCTATATATATAAAATTGTCTCTCATTTAATACCGAAGAATTTATTAATAAAAAAAAATTAAAAAGAATAAACATAGAGATCAACTTTTAATTATTAATTTTTTTAAAAATAAAAGAATAGAGTTTAATTTATAATTATTTTTAGATGAATTAATGATATTCCCACATAAAATATGGAGAAAATCCGTTGCATATATTGATTAGTAAAAGATAAAACTATAAAAGATATATCTTCAGGTTATTGTTTCAGTTTATATTTTGACATTTCGCTAGTATGTTGAATGAATTGTTAAGGCCTTGTGTTGGACTGTTAGCAAAAACTGGCAAGGGGCTCACCCATCTGAGTAACTTGCTTTTTATACTATAGAACAAGATATTGTTATTTGTTAATTTGTTATACACTAGTTTATCTATTATTTTAAGGGGACAACTCACGTAGATATGTCTAAAATGTCTTTTGTTAAGGATGAATCATAAACGTTTGTTGAGCTATGATCAAAACTCGAGTGAGGTTGTCTCAGGCTATTATATATCATTAGTATTGATTTTACTTAGTAAAAACCGAAAAAACTCGGTCTAATAGACAATTGAACCAAATTTAAAGAAATCTTTTTTTATGATTTTTGTTTTCGATTTGTGAAGTTTAATTTTGCAAATTATTAACATAAGCCAATTTTTGTTGGGCTGGGCTATATATGAACAGAAAATAGATTAATAGTTAAGACTTTCTTTAACCTCAATAATTTTGGCTTAGCTATGTTATTAGTTTACATTATAATGAAGGTGCATGTGCACACAAGATTTTGGTTTAGTGGTAAAATTTGTGTGTCTCGTAACAGATGTATATGTGTGAGTATGTAATATATGTAAATATTACGATATTATAAGGTCTGTTAAGGGATGTCGTTTTGAACCTGGCTCAAAAATAATGGAAAAAAGAGGGTGCCACCCAAGTAAGGCTACCACACAAGATGTTCAAAAAGTTTATGCCCATTTTGTGCTTATTTCCCAAGTAGTTTAAGGCTTATTAGCATTGTTTTTAACCCATAAGGTCCTTGGATCGAAACTGGCACTTAGAAGCAGGCAAAGCAGAATCTTAACACCATAGTTGTCGGAGCCCAGTCCCACTAACGGGTTAGTGTGTGTTTGGATTACAGTTTGTAAACAAGAGTTTGAATAAAATTGATTTTGCAAACTTGATTTTGATAAAAAGTAAGTTTGTGTTAAGTGATTTATGTTTGGCAATATTTATATCAAAATAAATTATAATAAAATAAATGTTGTTTGAATTACACTATTCAAAATCACTTTTAGATACAAAATTACTAAAATAGACATCAACTTAAATAATTTTTGTATATTATTTTAATTTAGATATTTGAATAGATCTTATTAATTAATTCTATAATAAAATTAATATTTATACACTAAAATAAAAATAATATATAAAAATTGGCAAAATATACTTTTAATTAAAACTAACAAAATATAAATTTTAGAGAGTATTAAAAATAATAAAAAAATTAAATATTTATTTTGGTAGTAATTGAAATAAATCAAAAAAATTTTTATGATATTTTTATATAGTATATTTTTAGTACTCTTAGTACTCTTTTTTAGTATGTTATAATTTTTTATTATTATTATTTACAATTAATTTTTTGTTTAATTTACTTTTTTAATAGGGTCAATATATTATATTAAAAAAATAAAAATAATACAAAAAAATTATAATTATAAAAGTGTATAATATCAAATAAATAATTAATAAAAAAATAATAAATAATAGAAAAAGATAGTTCATATAAACAAAAATAATATAAATAATACAATAGTATGCATAAAGGATAAAATTGGTAAAAGATAAATAAAGATTGAGTATTGATGGCTAAAAACTCGTTGGTGAAACACAGAAGCTTAAAATTGTTGCTTCTTGAAAACGTGATTTTGAATGCAAAATCACTTCTGCGTTCATCAATCAAAAATTTGACAAACAAAAAATGACAGCTTTCAAGATATCTAAACGTACTTCTTCTCTTTCAACGTGGTTGCCAAACACATCCTTACTAATTCATTGATTTATTGGTAAAATCGATTTTATATAAATAAAAAATATAAAATAATAAAAAATTTAAAATTAAAGTTTAAAATACATATCTTAACTAATATTTTAAATACAATTAAATTTCAATAAATTATAATCAACAAATTATATTATAATTAACAAATTATAATTCAGTTATTATTAAATAAGTATATAAAATTTTAATATTTTTTATCATAATAAATATTTTTAATTTTATTTCTATATTAAAATATTTTTATATTTATTATATTATTATATACTATGTATATGTATTAAAAAATAATATTAATAAATATCATATAATTATAAAAAATAATTATATTTTAATTAATAAAAATATTTGATATTTTTTATTTGTGCAAGTTTAATAACATTTATATTAATAATTATGAATAATAAAAAATATAATTAATTTAAATATAAGTAAGTATAAAATTAAAATAATATTTAAAAAAATCATTGTATAATTTTATTATATAATTAATAAGTAGCATATAAAATAACAAGAAATAATATAATTTAATGACAAAGAAAACATATAATACAAAAAAGATTCAAATTTAAATTACATCTTTGTCAATTTTAAAATTTTATCTTAAGCGATTCGGTTAAACTTATTTTTATCAATTTTAATCAATTTTCATTAATTTTTATTTTTAACTGATCTTTAGTTTAGACTGAATCGGACCGATTAGAAGTCTAATTTACTGGTTTTTTTGTCAAACTTATATCGGCTCCGATTTTTACAACTACAACACCAATGAGGCATTCAAAGTACCCTCCTTTTGTAATTAACTTTTTACTCATTCTAAAGAAAAAGCTACTTGTTACCACACAATATAAAACTCTAAAGAAACTGTTCATTTTGTATAATTGCTATGTTGAACTTGCCGATAAATATGTAGTCATTTCCATCCCACAATAAATTGCATTGAAAATTTAGTTTATATTTCAACCCACAATAAATTGTTTGTAATAATAATATACGACCTCGCTTCCTGATTTAGGGTTTACTCATTTTGAACCATTCTGTATCAAATAGTTTAATAATATTAATTTTAGTGGTCCACTACTTATGCCAATAATTTGCAAAAAATAGACTTCATAGAAGATTTTTTAAAAAATAAATAAAAAACCGGACACTTAATCTATATTTGATTCAATTATATATATTAGTGTCGTGCCTATTGATCTACTTTTTATACATTAAATATATGCCAAAAAATAATAAAAATAAAATAATTGGTATAGCAAGCTGTTTATAACTTGTTAAAAGATTTCGAGTTTAAATCATGAAAAGAATAAAATGATTTTTTTAATAAATTATACTTAATGAAAGATATTTCAAAAAAAAAAGTTAGACATTAAATTACTCATATTCTTTTTATATAATAATAAAATAGATATATCTTTTTTTTAACCAAAGAGCTTAACACAATACAGTGGAGCGAAAATAAACTAACAAATAAAAAGAACATGTAAAGACAATAAACAGAAAACTATTCTTAGTGTCATCTCCGGCATTACCATCAAGAACCAAAGGGATCTAAGCTACTCCACTCTCTATAGCTGATTACAGATTTATGGAACACCTCCTCTGCAACCCCTTCCGTGTTATTAAATATCCGCCGGTTCCTCTCTAACCAAACGTTCCAAATAATCGAGAGAAAATATATGAGCCACTTGTTGCGCTCTCCATTTTTGTTAGCAACACCTATCCAGCTCTCATAATATTCTTTTAGTGAGTTTGGGATAGTCCACAATCTCTCAAAATCAGATAGCCATTGACACCACACCTGCCAAGTAAACTCAGCCTAGAAACAAGTGGTGAATATATTCAACATCTTTTTTACACAAAATGCATATGTTATCACCATGTCTAATAATTCCCAATCTATGCAGTCTTTCTTTGGTATTCACTCTCCCTATCAAAGTAAACCAAATAAACAATTCCACACGTAGCGGAACCAAACCTTTCCAAATGGTTCTGGTGAAACTGTAGCTGGTTATTTCCTCCAGGATGGATTCTGACTGCATCACCTGCACAAAAGAGTTAGTTAAAAAAAATATCTTCCTTGTCAAACTTTCAAACAATTCTGTCCTGCTTATCATGTGCTAGTTTAATAGGCCTTAAAATTTTATATAATTGATCCACTAATTCTAACTCTTATTGATATAACTCTCGCCTCCACTCGAAGTTTCAAATCCATTCTAGCACATTTCAAAATCCACAATCTTTTATAATAGATCCTTTTTAATTTAAAATAGATATATCTATTAGATCGGATTTTTCTATTCTCCCTAAGTAAAATCACTCACTAATGACATTATTGACAGTTTGATAATTATAATCATAGCTCAACAAACATTCGATATTTTTGTGTATGAGAGTTACCGTCTTATTGATTGGTATAGAATCTTAAATAGAATAAATTATAAATATTTCGTTCAAAAGAAATGAACAATAAATAATTCCAAATCTAATTTAGCCCAAGTGAAGCATTATAATTTAGATCTTAATGCCATTAATTTGACCAAACATGATTTAAAGTTCCATAATATCTTATTGGAAAATGATCAGGTGTTCCCTGACAAAAAACGGAACATCATATTCATGGTACGATCAGGTTGTCTAGAATTTTTTTGTCGTGTAATGAGTCATGAAATGACGAAAATGTCCCTTATTATACGAGTGTTTTGATGTAAATACTCGGTGAAGTAAACAATAATTTGTAAACTCCTAGCTTAACAGTGAAGCAGCGAAGAATTCAGCTGTAAGATATCGGGATTTTTGCAGCATTCATCATACCCATGGTTTGTGACTTTGTGTATAAAATGCACCTCCAAGTACATACTCATATCCGTTTTTTATAATTATTTTTTCTCTCAAACTTAACCCAGTAACACTAACAATTTTCATCATGCACTCAACCCCAATTAATTCTTCAAATTGGGATGGAGACACAGAAGAGGTAGGAGAGGGTATAACCAATTACCAAAGGCGATGAAAATAAAATTTTGGTACCGATATCCACCATTAAAAAATAAAAAATATATTTTGATAAATTTGATATTTATTAGCATTATACATGCATCATTAATTTTAAAAAATAAATTAATAAACATGTTAGCATAGTAATCTATTATATATAATCAAGATTGGAAAAATATTTTATATATAATTTTATTTTTTAAAAATGATGTTTCATTATATATAATTTATAAAAAATGTTTATAAAATTTGAATTTAAAATTTTCAATTAAAATATAAAATATTTATTATATTAATTAATCCAGTAATTATTATTATATATAATATTTAATTATAAATAAATATATTAACAGACACATTATATTAATATTTATTAAGTTGATTGTAACACCTGTTACCCTTATCAAAGTTTTAATTTTAATTTTAAATAATAAATGGTGTGCGAAATTGTGATCACTACTTTTCACAACTCGAATAATCCCTAGTAATGGCCCCAAAAACTTGGTGCTCAATACCATGGCATAAACACAACTTTGCACAACTAACCAGCAAGTGCACTGGGTCGTCCAAGTAATAAACCTTACGCGAGTAAGGGTCGATCCCACGGAGATTGTTGGCATGAAGCAAGTTATGGTCACCTTGTAAATCTTAGTCAGGCAGACTCAAATGGGTATAGTGATATACGAATAAAGCATAAAGATAAAGATAGAGGTACTTATGTAATTCATTGGTAGGAACTTCAGATAAGCGTATGAAGATGCCTTCCCTTCCGTCTCTCTGCTTTCCTACTGTCTTCATCCAATCCTTCTTACTCCTTTCCATGGCAAGCTTATGCAAGGGTTTCACCGTTGTCAGTGGCTACCTCCCATCCTCTCAGTGGAAATGTTCAACGCACCCTGTCACGGCACGGCTATCCATCTGTCGGTTCTCGATCAGGCCGGAATAGAATCCAGTGATTCTTTTGCGTCTGTCACTAACGCCCCGCCTTCAGGAGTTTGAAGCACGTCACAGTCATTCAATCATTGAATCCTACTCAGAATACCACAGACAAGGTTAGACCTTCCGGATTCTCTTGAATGCCGCCATCAGTTCTTGCCTATACCACGAAGACTCTGATCTCACGGAATGGCTGGCTCGTTTGTCAGGCGAGCACTCGGTTGTCAGGCGATCAACCATGCATCGTGTATCAGGAATCCAAGAGATAAACATTAGGGCCTCGTTTGCTTGTAGAACAAGAGTGGTTGTCAGTCACTTTGTTCATGAGTGAGAATGATGATGAGCGTCACATAATCATCACATTCATCAAGTTCTTGAGTGCGAATGAATATCTTGGACAAAAAACAAGCGGAATTGAATAGAAGAACAATAGTAATTGCATTAATACTCGAGGTACAGCAGAGCTCCACACCTTAATCTATGGTGTGTAGAAACTCCACCGTTGAAAATACATAAGAACAAGGTCTAGGCATGGCCGAATGGCCAGCCTCCCAATGATCTAAGATAGCATAAAATGAAGATAGCTACCCCGATATCTCAATACAATAGTAAAAGGTCCTACTTATAGAAAACTAGTAGCCTAGGGTGTACAGAGATGAGTAAATGACATAAAAATCCACTTCTGGGCCCACTTGGTGTGTGCTTGGACTGAGCAATGAAGCAATTTCGTGTAGAGACTCTTCTTGGAGTTAAACGCCAGCTTTTATGCCAGTTTGGGCGTTTAACTCCCATTTAGGTGCCAGTTCCGGCGTTTAACGCTGGAATTCCTGAGGGTGACTTTGAGCGCCGGTTTGGGCCATCAAATCTTGGGCAAAGTATGGACTATCATATATTGCTGGAAAGCCCAGGATGTCTACTTTCCAACGCCATTGAGAGCGCGCCAATTGGGCGTCTGTAGCTCCAGAAAATCCACTTCGAATGCAGGGAGGTCAGAATCCAACAGCATCTGCAGTCCTTTTCAGTCTCTGAATCAGATTTTTGCTCAGGTCCCTCAATTTCAGCCAGAAAATACCTGAAATCACAGAAAAATACACAAACTCATAGTAAAGTCCAGAAAAGTGAATTTTAACTAAAAACTAATAAAAAATATACTAAAAACTAACTAGATCATACTAAAAACATACTAAAAACAATGCCAAAAAGCGTACAAATTATCCGCTCATCACAACACCAAACTTAAATTGTTGCTTGTCCCCAAGCAACTAAAAATCAAATAAGATAAAAAGAAGAGAATATGCAATGAACTCCCAAAAACATCTATGAAGATCAGTATTAATTAGATGAGCGGGGCTTTAGCTTTTTGCCTCTGAATAGTTTTGGCATCTCACTTTATCCTTTGAAATTCAGAATGATTGGCTTCTTTAGGAACTCAGAATCCAGATAGTGTTATTGATTCTCCTAGTTAAGTATGATGATTCTTGAACACAGCTACTTTATGAGTCTTGGCCGTGGCCCAAAGCACTCTGTCTTCCAGTATTACCACCGGATACATACCTGCCACAGACACATAATTGGGTGAACCTTTTCAGATTGTGACTCAGCTTTGCTAGAGTCCCCAATTAGAGGTGTCCAGGGTTCTTAAGCACACTCTTTTTGCCTTGGATCACAACTTTATTTCTTTCTTTTTCTTTCTTTTTCTCTTTCTTTTTCGATTTTTTTTTTCGCCTCTTTTTTTTTCCTTTTTTTTTGTATTCACTGCTTTTTCTTGCTTCAAGAATCATTTTTATGATTTTTCAGATCCTCGGTAACATGTCTCCTTTTTCATCATTCTTTCAAGAGCCAACATTCATGAACCACAAATTCAAAAGACATATGCACTGTTTAAGCATACATTCAGAAAACAAAAGTATTGCCACCACATCAAAATAATTAAACTGCTATAAAATTCAAAAGTCATGCAATTCTTTTCTTTTTCAATTAAGAACATTTTTCATTTAAGAAAGGTGATGGATTCATAGGATATTCATAACTTTAAGGCATAGACACTAAGACACTAATGATCACAAGACACAAACATGGACAAACATAAGCATTAATTTTCGAAAAACGGGAAAATAAAGAACAAGGAGATTAAAGAACGGGTCCACCTCAGTGATGGCGGCTTGTTCTTCTTCTTGAAGATCCTATGGAGTGCTTGAGCTCCTCAATATCTCTTCCTTGTCTTTGTTGCTCCTCTCCCATGATTCTTTGATCTTCTCTAATTTCATGGAGGAGGATGGAATGTTCTTGGTGCTCCACCCTTAGTTGTCCCATGTTGGAACTCAATTCTCCTAGGGAGGTGTTTAGTTGCTCCCAATAGTTTTGTGGAGGAAAGTGCATCCCTTGAGGCATCTCAGGGATCTCATGATGAGAGGGGTCTCTTGTGTGCTCCATCTTTTTCTTAGTGATGGGCTTATCCTCATCAATGGGGATGTCTCCCTCTATGTCAACTCCAACAGAATAACAGAGGTGACAAATGAGATGAGGAAAGGCTAATCTTGCTAAGGTAGAGGACTTGTCCGCCACCTTATAGAGTTCTTGGGCTATAACCTCATGAACTTCCACTTCTTCTCCAATCATGATGCTATGAATCATGATGACCCGGTCTAGAGTAACTTTGGACCGGTTGCTAGTGGGAATGATTGAGCGTTGGATAAACTCCAACCATCCTCTAGCCACGGGTTTGAGGTCATGCCTTCTCAATTGAACCGGCTTCCCTCTTGAATCTCTCTTCCATTGGGCGCCCTCTTCACATATGACTGTGAGGACTTGGTCCAACCTTTGATCAAAGTTGACCCTTCTAGTGTAAGGATGTTCATCTCCTTGCATCATGGGCAATTTGAATGCCACCCTTACACTTTTCGGACTAAAATCCAAGTATTTCCCCCGAACCATAGTAAGATAATTCTTTGGATCCGGGTTCACACTTTGATCATGGTTCTTGGTGATCCATGCATTGGCATAGAACTCTTGAACCATTAAGATTTCGACTTGTTGAATGGGGTTGGTAAGAACTTCCCAACCTCTTCTTCGGATCTCATGTCGGATCTCCGGATATTCACCCTTTTTGAGTGAAAAAGGGACCTCAGGGATCACCTTCTTCAAGGCCACAACTTCATAGAAGTGGTCTTGATGCACCCTTGAGATGAATCTCTCCATCTCCCATGACTCGGAGGTAGAAGCTTTTGCCTTCCCTTTCCTCTTTCTAGAGGTTTCTCCGGCCTTGGATGCCATAAATGGTTATGGAAAAACGAAAAAGCAACGCTTTTACCACACCAAACTTAAAAGGTTTGCTCGTCCTCGAGCAAAAGAAGAAAGAAGAGAGTAGAAGAAGAAGAAATGAGGAAGAAGGGAATGGCTTTTGTGTTCGGCCAAAGAGGGTAAAAAGTGGTGTTTAGGTTGTGTGAAAATGAAGGGGTGAAGAAGGGTATATATAGGGGAGGGGGAAGGGTAAGGTTCGGTCAAGTGAGGATGGTTTTGGGAGGGAAAGTGGTTTGAATTTGAATGGTGAGGTAGGTGGGGTTTTATGAAGGATGGATGTGAGTAGTGAAGAGAAAGATGGGATTTGATAGGTGAAGGGTTTTTGGGGAAATGGGTGAAGAAGAGAGAGAGTGGTGGGGTTGGTGGGGATCCTGTGGGGTTCACAGATCCTGAGGTGTCAAGGAAAAGTCATCCATGCACCAAATGGCATGCAAAATCACGTTTTGAGCCAATTCTGGCGTTAAACGCCGGGCTGGTGCCCATTTCTGGCGTTTAACGCCAGGTTCTTGCCCTTTTCTGGCGTTTAACGCCAGTCTGGTGCCCCTTTCTGGCGTTAAACGCCCAGAATGGTGCCAGACTGGGCGTTAAACGCCCACCTGCTAGCCTTACTGGCGTTTAAACGCCAGTAAGCTCTTCCTCCAGGGTGTGCTGTTTTTCTTCCTGTTTTTCATTCTGTTTTTGCTTTTTCAATTGATTTTGTGACTTCTCATGATCATCAACCTACAAAAAATATAAAATAACAAAAGAAAATAGATAAAATATAACATTGGGTTGCCTCCCAACAAGTGCTTCTTTAATGTCAGTAGCTTGACATATGGCTCTCATGGAGCCTCATAAATGATCAGAGCAATGTGGGAACCTCCCAACACCAAACTTAGAGTTTGAATGTGGGGGTTCAACACCAAACTTAGAGTTTGGTTGTGGCCTCCCAACACCAAACTTAGAGTTTGACTGTGGGGGCTCTGTTTGACTCTGATTTGAGAGAAGCTCTTCATGCTTCCTCTCCATGGTGACAGAGGGATATCCTTGAGCCTTAAACACAAAGGATTCTTCATTCACTTGAATGATTAGTTCGCCTCTATCAACATCAATCACAGCCTTTGCTGTGGCTAGGAAGGGTCTGCCAAGGATGATGGTTTCATCCATGCACTTCCCAGTCTCTAGGACTATGAAATCAGCAGGGATGTAATGGTTTTCAATCTTCACCAAAACATCCTCTACAAGTCCATGAGCTTGTTTTCTTGAGTTGTCTGCCATCTCTAATGAGATTCTTGCAGCTTGCACCTCAAAGATCCCTAGCTTCTCCATTACAGAGAGAGGCATGAGGTTTACACTTGACCCTAGGTCACACAGAGCCTTCTTGAAGGTCATGGTGCCTATGGTACAAGGTATTGAAAACTTCCCAGGATCTTGTCTCTTTTGAGGTAATTTCTGCCTAGACAAGCCATCCAGTTCTTTGGTGAGCAAAGGGGGTTCATTCTCCCAAGTCTCATTTCCAAATAACTTGTCATTTAGCTTCATGATTGCTCCAAGGTATTTAGCAACTTGCTCTTCAGTGACATACTCATCCTCTTCAAAGGAAGAATACTCATCAGAGCTCATGAAAGGCAGAAGTAAGTCCAATGGAATCTCTATGGTCTCATTTTGAGCCTCAGACTCCCATGGTTCCTCATTAGGGAACTCATTGGAGGTCAGTGCACGCCCATTGAGGTCTTCCTCAGTGGCGTTCACTGCCTCTCCTTCCTCTCCAAATTCGGCCATGTTGATGGCCTTGCACTTTCCTTTTGGATTTTCTTCTGTATTGCTTGGAAGAGTACTAGGAGGGAGTTCAGTAATTTTCTTGCTCAGCTGTCCCACTTGTGCCTCCAAATTCCTAATGGAAGACCTTGTTTCAGTCATGAAACTTTGAGTGGTTTTGATTAGATCAGAGACCATGGTTGCTAAGTCAGAGTGGCTCTGCTTAGAACTCTCTGTCTGTTGCTGAGAAGATGATGGAAAAGGCTTGCCATTGCTAAACCTGTTTCTTCCACCATTATTGTTGTTGAAACCTTGTTGAGGTCTCTGTTGATCCTTCCATGAGAAATTTGGATGATTTCTCCATGAAGAATTATAGGTGTTTCCATAGGGTTCTCCTAGGTAATTCACCTCTTCCATTGAAGGGTTCTCAGGATCATAAGCTTCTTCTTCAGATGAAGCATCCTTAGTACTGCTTGGTGCATTTTGCATTCCAGACAGACTTTGAGAAATCAAATTGACTTGTTGAGTCAATATCTTGTTCTGAGCCAGAATGGCATTCAGAGTATCAATCTCAAGAACTCCTTTCTTCTGATTTGCCCCATTGTTCACAGGATTCCTTTCAGAAGTGTACATGAATTGGTTATTTGCAACCATTTCAATTAGTTCTTGAGCTTCTGTAGGCGTCTTCTTCAGATGAAGAGATCCTCCAGCAGAGCTATCCAAAGACATCTTGGACAGTTCAGAGAGACCATCATAGAAAATACCTATGATGCTCCATTCAGAAAGCATGTCAGAAGGACATTTTCTGATCAATTGTTTGTATCTTTTCCAAGCTTCATAGAGGGATTCTCCATCCTTCTGTCTGAAGGTTTGGACTTCCACTCTAAGCTTACTCAATTTTTGAGGTGGAAAGAACTTTGCCAAGAAGGCATTGACTAGCTTTTCCCATGAGTCCAGGCTTTCTTTAGGTTGTGAATCCAACCATGTCCTAGCTCTGTCTCTTACAGCAAAAGGGAATAGCATAAGTCTGTAGACCTCAGGGTCAACCCCATTAGTCTTGACAGTGTCACAGATTTGCAAGAATTCAGCTAAAAACTGATGGGGATCTTCCAATGGAAGTCCATGAAACTTGCAATTCTGTTGCATTAGAGAAACTAATTGAGGCTTAAGCTCAAAGTTGTTTGCTCCAATGGCAGGGATAGAGATGCTTCTCCCATAGAAGTCGGGAGTAGGTGCAGTAAAGTCACCCAGCACCTTCCTTGCATTGTTTGCATTGTTGTTGTTTTCGGCTGCCATGTCTTCTTCTTTGAAGATTTCTGTTAGGTCCTCTACAGAGAGTTGTGCCTTAGCTTCTCTTAGCTTTCGCTTCAAGGTCCTTTCAGGTTCAGGGTCAGCTTCAACAAGAATGCCTTTATCTCTGCTCCTGCTCATATGAAAGAGAAGAGAACAAGAAAATATGGAATCCTCTATGTCACAGTATAAAGATTCCTTGAGGTGTCAGAAGAACAGAAAAATAGAAGAAAGAGGTAGAAGAATTCGAACTTAATCAGATAGAGTTCGAATTGTGCATTGAGAAGGAGTGGTACTCCATAAATAGAAGGATGTGAGAAGAGGGGAAGAGAATTTTCGAAAATTAATTAAAAAGTTTTTAAAATCATTTTGAAAAATTGATTGATAATTTTCGAAAACTCAAAGTGGAAAAAGAATTAAGTGAGTTTTGAAAAAGATTTTGAAATTAGAAGTCAAAAAGATTTGATTGAAAACTATTTTGAAAAAGATGTGGTTAAGAAGATATGATTGGTTTTTTTTAAAAAAAATGTGATTGAGAAAATATGATTTGAAAACAATTTTAAAAAGATTTGATTTTAAAAATTAATAACTTGGCTATCAAGAAAAGATATGATTCAAACATTAAACCTTTCTCAACAGAAAAGGCAACATACTTGAAATGTTCAATCAAATCATTAGTTGTTAGCAAGTATCTTTGAAAAAGGAAAGAAATTGATTTTGAAAACATTTGATTGAAAAGATATGATTTGAAAAAGATTTGACTTTGAAAAACTTTGAAAACTTGAAAAAAATTGATTTGAAAACAAAATCCTCCCCCTTGTGCCATCCTGGCGTTAAACGCCCAGAATGGTGCACATTCTGGCGTTTAACGCCCAATGCACTACCTTTTTGGGCGTTAAACGCCCAACCAGGCACCCTGGCTGGCGTTTAAACGCCAGTCTGTCCTTCTTCACTGGGCGTTTTGAACGCCCAGCTTTTTCTGTGTATTTCCTCTGCTGCATGTTCTGAATCTTCAATTCCCTGTACTATTGACTTGAAAATAGAACCAAGATCAAATAAACAATGCATTGCAAGACACTAAACTTAAAATTAGACACTAGACTCAAACATAAAATATTTTTGGTTTTTATGATTTTGAAATTTTTTTTGTGCTTTTTCGAAAATTATATGGAAATAGAAAATGAAGGTTTCAGAATTCTTAGTTTGGATTCCAGGAATCATTGCAATGCTAGTCTAAGACTCCGGTCCAGGAATTAGACATGGCTTCACAGCCAGCCAAGCTTTCAAAGAAAGCTTCGGTCCAAAACACTAGACATGGCCAATGGCCAACCAAGCCTTAGCAGATCATTGCTCCAATAGCAAGATTGATAGAGATCAACAAGCTCTTGTGATGATCAGTTGAAACCTCGGTCCAATAAGATTAGACATGGCTTCTCAGCCAGCCAGACTTCAACAGATCATCATGAAACACTAGAATTCATTCTTAAGAACTCTGAAGAAAAAATACCTAATCTAAGCAACAAGATGAACCGTCAGTTGTCCATACACAAAACAATCCCCGGCAACGGCGCCAAAAACTTGGTGTGCGAAATTGTGATCACTACTTTTCACAACTCGAATAATCCCTAGTAATGGCCCCAAAAACTTGGTGCTCAATACCATGGCATAAACACAACTTTGCACAACTAACCAGCAAGTGCACTGGGTCGTCCAAGTAATAAACCTTACGCGAGTAAGGGTCGATCCCACGGAGATTGTTGGCATGAAGCAAGCTATGGTCACCTTGTAAATCTTAGTCAGGCAGACTCAAATGGGTATAGTGATATACGAATAAAGCATAAAGATAAAGATAGAGGTACTTATGTAATTCATTGGTAGAAACTTCAGATAAGCGTATGAAGATGCCTTCCCTTCCGTCTCTCTGCTTTCCTACTGTCTTCATCCAATCCTTCTTACTCCTTTCCATGGCAAGCTTATGCAAGGGTTTCACCGTTGTCAGTGGCTACCTCCCATCCTCTCAGTGGAAATGTTCAACGCACCCTGTCACGGCACGGCTATCCATCTGTCGGTTCTCGATCAGGCCGGAATAGAATCCAGTGATTCTTTTGCGTCTGTCACTAACGCCCCGCCTTCAGGAGTTTGAAGCACGTCACAGTCATTCAATCATTGAATCCTACTCAGAATACCACAGACAAGGTTAGACCTTCCGGATTCTCTTGAATGCCGCCATCAGTTCTTGCCTATACCACGAAGACTCTGATCTCACGAAATGGCTGGCTCGTTTGTCAGGCGAGCACTCGGTTGTCAGGCGATCAACCATGCATCGTGTATCAGGAATCCAAGAGATAAACATTAGGGCCTCGTTTGCTTGTAGAACAAGAGTGGTTGTCAGTCACTTTGTTCATGAGTGAGAATGATGATGAGCGTCACATAATCATCACATTCATCAAGTTCTTGAGTGCGAATGAATATCTTGGACAAAGAACAAGCGGAATTGAATAGAAGAACAATAGTAATTGCATTAATACTCGAGGTACAGCAGAGCTCCACACCTTAATCTATGGTGTGTAGAAACTCCACCGTTGAAAATACATAAGAACAAGGTCTAAGCATGGCCGAATGGCCAGCCTCCCAATGATCTAAGATAGCATAAAATGAAGATAGCTACCCCGATATCTCAATACAATAGTAAAAGGTCCTACTTATAGAAAACTAGTAGCCTAGGGTGTACAGAGATGAGTAAATGACATAAAAATCCACTTCCGGGCCCACTTGGTATGTGCTTGGGCTGAGCAATGAAGCAATTTCGTGTAGAAACTCTTCTTGGAGTTAAACGCCAGCTTTTATGCCAGTTTGGGCGTTTAACTCCCATTTAGGTGCCAGTTCCGGCGTTTAACGCTGGAATTCCTGAGGGTGACTTTGAGCGCCGGTTTGGGCCATCAAATCTTGGACAAAGTATGGACTATCATATATTGCTGGAAAGCCCAGGATGTCTACTTTTCAAAGCCGTGGAGAGCGCGCCAATTGGGCTTCTGTAGCTCCAGAAAATCCACTTCGAATGCAGGGAGGTCAGAATCCAACAGCATCTGCAGTCCTTTTCAGTCTCTGAATCAGATTTTTGCTCAGGTCCCTCAATTTCAGCCAGAAAATACCTGAAATCACAGAAAAACACACAAACTCATAGTAAAGTCCAGAAAAGTGAATTTTAACTAAAAACTAATAAAAATATACTAAAAACTAACTAGATCATACTAAAAACATACTAAAAATAATGCCAAAAAGCGTACAAATTATCCGCTCATCAATAAACAACTTCAAAAATAGATTAAGAAAAAAATGAGGAGTTCAAATTTCAAATGAAAAAAACCTAATAATAAATAGAATCATATTAATCAAATAGCGCCTTAGTTTAAACTTGAAAATTTAAAATTATTTAACCTTAGAAAAACTAGAACTATTTGGATATTAGAGAGAAAAAACTTTTTAAAAAATGGATTTAAAGCACATAAGCAAGTAAATTATTAATTATTTTATTAATTTTTATAAGTTTTTATTTTTTAATAAAAAATTTATAATTTTAATTTGTAATTAAATTCTTATTCTTATATTAAATAAAAACATATAATTAAGGTTTTAGTAATGGTTATTTCTTAAAAAAATATTAATTTTAAAATATTTATTTTTACAATTTTTTACCATTCATCTTATACACATACAAATATTTTTTTAACAAAAATATGTGAAAGGTATAGGAAGAGCCGAAGAGGAAGGTCACATGGCTGCAAGGAAAAAGAAGAAAGAATCGAATTGAAAATGGTCAGAGGAGACCAAGTTTAAAACTTCCCAACTCAGTTGAAAGTAGCACCACGACTTGGCTGAAGACTAATCTCTGCACACCTATCTATCAGTGTACATGGTTAGTGGAGACAAATCATGAGTATCAAAACTTCTCAACTACACAGCCGGTCTCGCACCCCCCATGAGGTCTTTTTTATCATGTTCACTCAAGCACAGCTTTCAAGATCTTAACCATTTACATTATTTATATTATATCTGAATGGTGGAGACTAATGGAATATCAAATTCCGCTCAAGTACAGCAGAATACCAGAACATCTTCCTATCTTATTATCTTGATGGCAATGCTGAACTAACAAATTAGATGTTAGTCTACTTATTACTTATGCATGCTTTGGGTCATAAGATCTTTCTTTATCTGATTGTGTCATAGCGGGTGTTATTTGACAAGTTGTAAGTATTTTGCACTCTAATAAAAAAAATTACACAAAACACAACGATTCTCTAATAAAAATCTCTTAATTCATACTCAACATTGTTGATTATGGAATTAAGATATTTAGAATTTGTTTGCGTGTCATTAAATTATTAAAAAATATTTTTTATTTTTAGTGTATTTGACAAATTTTTAATAGTAAAAATAAAAAATTAAGTACGATTTTCGTCTCAAGATAAGGGTTGAAAATTTTTTTCATTTCCAACCTTTTTTTCGCTATAAAATTATCTCAAATGTTTCAATTTATTAATCATTCTTTTTACCAAAATTTTTATTTTTATTACCAAACTACTCCTAACTAAAAAATATATAAAAAAAAGGGTTAAAGGGAATCACGAATGAGAGGGGGAGGGGGTGTCAGGGAAGAAGAGGGAAAGGGAAGGTGGGGAAGGGAAGGGAAATACTCGCTGCCGCTATCGCTGCTACTCCTCGCCACCGCTACTGCCGTTGTTCCTCGTCGTTCGGTCCTCGATCGCCGCTGGATCTCGCCGCCAGATTTCGTCGCTGTTCCTTTCCCTTGCTCGACGTCGATGCCAACAGATCTGAGAGGGTGGATGTCGCACGCTGCTCGCCATTTCTGCTACTCCTCCTCGCTCAGTCGTCGATCGTCGCTGCTTCTCGCCGGCCGTTTCTTCTCCTCGCCGTTTCTGCTACTCACCGTTTTTGTTATTTTTATTGTTGAATTTGTTTGATTTGCGGATTTTGTTAATTAGATTGATTTCTGATTATGCTCCTCATCGTTTGTTGATTTTGTTAATTTCTGCTGATTATGTTTCTAATTTCATTCTGCTTCTGGTTCTGGTTCTGGTTGCTTGTACTTCTGGTTCTGATTTTGCTTTTAATTCAATTTCATTCTGCTCCTGTTTCTGGTTGTTTGTGCTTCTGATTTTGGTTTTGATTCTAATTCTATTGTTTTTGCTTCTACTTTTTTTTTAATGTTTATTACATTGTTGGATTGTTGTTGTTATTGATGCTTCGATGAAGATGATGGTGGCGGTGGTGGGTTCTGGTTTAGCTTCAACTTTGTTTCTAGGTGATTTTGGGGAAGAATGGGAAAGGGTATTTTTGTCCGAAGGACGATTTTAATACTAAATTAAACTTTTGGGACCATTTTGTAGCGAAAAAAAGTCCGAGACGAAATAAATTTTCAACCTCTACTTTAGGGACCAAAATCATACTTAACCCAAAAATAAAAGTAGTTAGCAAAAAATATTTAGAAGCTATAATTTATATATTTTTTTAAAATATTTTTTTATTTAAAAAATATTATTAATATAATAAATAAATAAAAAATATTTTTATATTATTATATTTAAATATAATTGATACATAAAAATATATTTTATATAAAATATTTAAATATAAAATTATTTTTATTTTTCTAATAAATATTTAAAAAATCTTTAAAAAATTTCTTAAAAACTCATGGCAAACCCTTAAATCACATATTTTTTATTTTTATAAATTAAATAAATTTTATAATTATCGAAATAAACAATTTTAAAAATATTTATCGAAATAAATACATCTCTCTTATCTCGTTTACACTGTAAACGAGATAATTTTGCATGTATTTCCTTTACAATATAAACGAGATAAGAGAGAGGTATGCAATATATATATATATATATATATCGTTCACACTGACATACATCTATTTCTTTAAAAAAAATTTGAAAATAATAAAAAATATTAATAATATCAATAATCCAAAATTTTAGCAGGTAATTGGATTCGATGGTCTCATAACGTTTGGACTATTAAATGGTTCCATAACAAAATATGTTTTTTAAGTTTTTTAACAACTGCTAAATAGTTCTTTTCTAATTTTAATTACAAATTAACCCCATATATTTTATTTAATTATAAAAATTATTTTTTATTTTATAAATTATTATTTTATCATTCATCTATTATGTTTATTAACAATCAAAATAAAAAACAATAACGAATTAGATCTTCCATTGATCGTAATAAACTTTTTGGCCATTCCTCAATCGATTAAAAGTTTATATTCGATCCGTGACGTTCGTGAGGGCTGTGAAATCGTGTTTATTTGAAAATCAATCGATTGGATTATTAAAACAATCTATTGAATTTCAGGTTTTCCATAACTCAATTGATTGGACTACAAGTTATCACAAAATAATCGATTAAAAATTGTAAGGCAGCATGGTTTTCGCAAAAATCAATCGATTGGTCATATTACCCAATCGATTGAACGATGACTAAAATGTTAGTTTTTTTAAAATTCAATCGATTTCTTATACTACCCAATCAATTGAATGCTCCAAAGCAACTTGAGGTCTCACGATTCAATCAATTGATTGTGTTACCCAATCGATTGAAGTCATCAAAGCAATATGTAGTTGTCCAATTCAATCGATTGGTTGTGTTACCCAATCGATTGAATTGTGTACTACGCCATTTTCAATTTTCTTATCGTTTTTAAAAATTATTATCTTATTATTCATCTATCTTAATTTTAAAATTCTATCTTCAATTTTTAAGACTTTATTTTGATTTAGATACTCTAATCTTATCTTTTCTTTAATATTAACATTATAAATTAGTAAATAATCTATCACCAATTATTCAATCCCACCATTAGAATCGTGTATCAATCTCTTCATGTATTATGATAGAGTGGTGCAGGCATATGACTCCATGCCTGGATAGCTATAATGTCTCTTGACTTACCCTTTTTTGAAATCATGTATTGGGTGGTAATGAATGTTCTTATTTTGGACAGGGAATTCGTTGCTTGAAATGTTGTTCCTTTTTTAGAAATTCATATCAAACACCCCCAACTGTAAATACCGGTGGTGCAGGGGATATCGATAGTGCAGGAGATATTCAATATTCTCCTGTTTTAACTGCTTTTTATGTTTGCTCAAATATTTTGTATTAAAATCCAATTATCCTTCTGTGCTCTTCATCGTGCAGAATGGCGAATTAACGAGTGATGCTGGTGTCATCTCCGGAGCTGTGAAATAGATGTTCGATATATTGGAGTCTCAGAATGCAGAGCATAACATGAAAGTAACGTTATTAGAGCTTTACAATAAGAAAATAACGGATCGTGTGACTCTTGAGAAAACTGTAAAATCATAATAAGTCTAAAAGTCCTATCGCTCTAATGGATGATTGGAAAGGGGGCTTCCATTATTAATCTAGGAAGAATTGATTAAAAATTTGTAATATATATACTTCATATATGTCTTAGCAATATATGAGCAGATTATTAAAATGCTTTGATATATATTGCATAGTATTTTTTTTCTAGTCAAGATTCAATAGAGAGGTTAAATTTTGAACAAATGAAAAGAACAAAATAGAATGCAAACAAATAAAAAGATATGAAATTTTTTTACATAAATTAATTATATAAAATAAAATATAATTCATAAGACATAAAATTTGTATGGCATTGTTGTTGAAATAATAAATGAAAATGACATTACTTCATCATAAAAATATGTTTTTTAAACTAAAATATCTCTATAGTGCATAGAAATAGAGAAAAATTGTAAAAGTTTTCAATCGATTGGGCAAATCCATATTGCTTTGAAACTTTCCATCGATTGGGTAATCCAACCAATCGATTGAATTGTGAGACCTCGGGTTGTTTTGAAGCATTCAATCGATTGGGTAGTATAAGCAATCGATTGAATTTTAAAAAACTCACATTTTAGTCATCGTTCAATCGATTGGGTAATATGACCAATCGATTGATTTTTGCGAAAACTATGCTGCCTTGTAATTTTCAATCGATTGTTTTGTGATAACCTGTAGTCTAATCGATTGAGTTATGGAAAACCTAAAATTCAATCGATTGTTTTGATAATCCAATCAATTGATTTTAAAAAAACACGATTTCACAGCCTTGGACGAATGTCACGGATCAAATATAAACTTTTAATCGATTGGAATGACCAAAAAGTTTATTACGATCAATGAAAGATCTAATTCGTTATTGTTTTTTATTTTGATTGTTTATAAATAATAAATGATAAAATAATAATTTATAAAATAAAAAATAGTTTTTATAGTTAAATAAAATATATGAAATTAATTTGTAATTAAAATTAGAAAATGACTATTTAACAGTTATTAAAAAAACTTAAAAAACATGTTTTGTTATGATACCATTTAATGGTCCAAACTTTTTGGGACCATTGAATTCTTAGGCTAATTAGTACATAAAAAGGTAGGTAGGAGATAATAAAATGGATAAGTTTGATCAATTAGTACTCAAAAATATTAATGGGACAGTGGGAAGAGAATTTAAACGGTTATCTCTCATGTTACCGTTCAAATTATCTTCCCACTATCTCTATCAATTTTTCCTAACAATTGGTAAACGGTTATTTTTATTTTTCAAATTTAAATCAATCCAATTTGATCATAATTTAATCAAAAAATTTTTATTATAAAAATTTTTTGATTAAATTATGATATAAAATTTTTTGATTAAATTATGATCCAATTGGATTGATTTAAATTTGAAAAATAAAAATAACTGTTTGCCAATTGTGAGAAGAGATTGATGGAATAGTAGGAAGAGAATTGAAACGGTTATCTTCCATGTGAATAGTGTGAGATAACGTGAGAGATCACCGTTTCAATTCTCTTTCCATTATTCCATCAACCTTTTTGAGTATTAATTGATCAAATATATCCATTTTAAAGGAGTGGTAGTGAAGAAAAACTGGATGGTATCAATTGTGATCTCTCATCCTTCATTGCTCTCTCTCATATTTATTTTTGGTCCTACTTATCAAATTAATGGTGAGACATCACACTTTTTCTCAAGTGTTAAAAAATTGAAGAGGATCTATTTCTCCATTTTAATCTCTTCTACTAACTTTTTTATGTACTAATTATATGCTAAAATTTTAAATTATTGATATTATTAATATTTTTTAATATTTTTAATTTTTTTTAAAAAAATATGTATTCTGTTTACACTGTAAATGAGATATATATGTGTTGCATATTTCTCATTTATCTCATTTATCGTATAAACAAAATACATACAAAATTATATCGTTTACACTAAGATAAGAAAAAAAGTATTTATTTCAATAAATCTTTTTAAAATTATTTATTTTGATAATGATTATATTTATTTAATTTATAAAAATAAAAAATCCCTTAAATCACAAGTTCCGGCCCTTTATTAATCCCATGTTGTATATTTTATATACGAACAGGGTGCATCCCTTTCCCATCGTAATTCGTAACCTATGGTTGTTATCAAAATGAGGCCTAAAATAATAAATGTGTTGCCCATCTTTCACACTCTTGCGAGGTTCCAAGTAGCATAATGGTCATTACTCATTAGCATTTGCTTTTAACAATAGCAAGCAGAAGCTAAGAAAGTGGAACATACCACCAAATGAGGTATTTTTTTTTTCGGTGACTTGCCATTTTTTTGGTGACTACCAAATGAGGTATTTTAATACCTCACCTTTTCTACTTTATATTTTATTTGGAGAAACTTTTAGAGTTAGCAATTTTTAGTATTTATTGTTATTATTTAATTATTATAAATATTAAATTATTTTTAATAAATAAGTTTTATTAATTTATGTATATTAAAATTTTAAAAAATATAATTATAAATTATATTAATTTTTGTGTATAAAATATTTATAAAAATAAATATAAATTATTATTGATTAAATATTAATTTAAAATAATAATATTTGTTGGTCATACAATAATACTATTTTACTTATTCAAAAAAAAAGTAAGCTACTTATTACCACACAATTTAAAATTGAAGAAATTATCCATTTTTCATAAGGGAACTACTTAGGTAAAAAATGTCAAAAATATATTATTTTAAAAAAAATTTTAAAAATTAAAATTTAACATATATAAATTAATTAAAATGTGTTATTTTATTAAAATTAGACCGGACAAATTAGTTTAGCCAAAAAATTAATAAATTAAATTTTAAATTAGTCTAAATTAATATTTTTTATAAAAAATAATTATAATATTTCTATTATAAAAAATAACTAAAATATTTCTATTATATATATATTAAAAACTCTAAATTCTAACTCTATGACGACAGAAAAGAAAATAGCTAGAATTTAGGATTTTTAAAATTAATATATATAATAATAGTATTTTAGTCATTTTTTATAATAGGGATATTTTAGTCATTTTTTATTAAAAAATAATATTAATTTAGACAAATTCAAAATTTGATTTACCATTTTTTATCAAATTAATTTGTCTGGTCTAATTTTGACAAAAATAACACGATTTAATCGATTATATATGTTAAATTTTAATTATTAAGAAACATCTTAAAAAAAAGACGTTTTAGACATCTTTATCGGAATATCTCTCCCTTTGCATAATTGCCAGAGGCAGATTTACAAGGGGCTTAAGGTGGTCATAGTCCCCCTATTTTAAAAAAAAAATTAATACTAGTAGTTTATTATTATAATATATATATATATATATATATATATATATTATAGATTAAATATATTTTAGTATATTAACATACTAAAAAAAATTTATATGTTAGTAACTTAATATGTGTAAATTATAATGTGTATTATAATATATTAGTGGCAATTAACAAAAAAGTTTAAAAAAGTAAAAACATATAAATATATAAATAATTAAAAAGTTATTAAAAAATATAGGATTGTATTAATGTAAAAAAGTAACAACTATAAAAAAAAATTTATTTTGACTCTTTCTATGACAATAGTAATAATTAAATAAATTTTTTAAATAATAAAAATTATTAAAATAAAATTTTAAAATAAGATAAAAAATAAATTTTTAACAAATTATATAATTGTATATGTTAAAAAAATATTTCTAAATTTATTTTAAATAATAAATTAATAATTTTAATTATATAAAATATTATAAAATAAATTTAAAAATACTAAAATTCTAAATTATGTAATTGAATATTAATTTTTATATAATATAATTATTAATTTTAATTTATATATTATAAATTATATTTTATTAATTTTTTATTATATTATATTTTAATATATTTTATATTTAATTTGCTCCTTTTATAAAATTTCTAAATTCGCCGTTGATAATTGCTATGTTGAAATTGCCGATAGATTCGTAATTATGTAGTGATTTCAATCCCACAATAAATTGCATTGAAATTTAATTTATATTTCAACCGACAATAAATTATTGTAACAATATGCGACCTCATTTTCTTTTTGTAATAATAATTTATGTACGCTTACTCTTTTTCTACGTCTTCTTCTTTTGTACCAAATTATTTATCTGCGTCGTCGTGCAGGATTTGTTTTTGAAAATAAGATAAGACAAAATACTAAAAATAAGATAAAATAAAATATTAATAAAAAGGATATAAAATTTTATGTTTTTATATTTTATTTAATGATAAATTAAAATAAATTATAAAAATTTAATTTATTTTTATTTTTTTAAAAAAATTTTGAGATAAAAAATATAATAATAAAAAATATAATTATAAAAATTTAATAAAAATAATATAAAAATAAAAAATAAGTTATGTCTCTTGTTAATATTTTTATATTTTTTTGTCAGAATAAATATAAAATACACTAATCTAATTCAATATCTCTAAATATATTATCTTTATCCATATTTTCACCAAATACAATTTTATGTTTTTGCATCTCTGTCTTAATATTCTATATCTATAAACAAACTTGGACTAACTTCCTTTTTTATTGAGTTTCCTTTTTCTTTTTTCTCTTTCCCCCGTCTTCTTCCTCCTTTATCTTCTTTTGCAATATCATTATGCATCTTTTACTTCTTTGTTCTGTTTTTTTTTCAGTTTCTATCCCCCAAAAAAACAAGAAGATTAGAAAAACCTATATCCTCAATAAAATATCTATTGACAATTAAGAAATTTAATGAAATAAAAGATGAAAATATAAACTAAGAGAAACGAAACAAACGCATATATATTGTCATAGATATTATGTCATAAATAAAGAAATTTGTATGTTATTTATGAATTTTGACCACTAGACATTTATTTTTTGCATTATGTGTCATCCTATTGAGATTCCTTTGTCACGATTAATATTTCAGTATTATTTTATTTCTAATAACTTTTAATTGGTTAAAAAAATTTGAATAACGGTTAAAATTTTTTTGTCATAATTAAAAATTTTTTATATTATTATTATTCTATATTTTAAAAATTTTCAATTCTTCGTCCTCTTTTCTCTCCTTTTCTTTTTCTTCTTTTCTCACTCTTTTATTATTTTTTTTATTTCACTCTAGAAGAATAAAAAAAATAAAAATAAATTAAACAAAAAAATAAAAAAATATTATAATAACACTAAAAAAAATAATAAAAACAAAAATACAACAACCACCTCAACAATAAAAAGAAGAGGAGAAAACATACAAAGAAAAACCAACACAGAAAAAATGCGTGATTTTTATTTAATTTAGACTGAACTTTTTTTTATTATTCATGGTATTTCTCAAGAACTAATTCGTACCATATGAATGGTAAATTTAGGCCTAATTGTCGCCAATTTCCCAAGTAACTTGAGGGTTATTAGCATTGCTTTTAACCATAAGGTCCTTGGATCGAAACTGGCACACAGAAGAAGCAAACAAAGCAGAATCACCAAATGAGGTATTTCAAAATACCTCTCGTTTTCTAGTTTACGTTTTTATTTACTTTCTAGAGAGAAAGCTACTTGTTACCACACAATATAAAATTCTGAAAAAAGTAAGAAACTATTCATTTTGTATAATTGCTATGTTGAAATTGTCCATAAATATGTAGTCATTTCAATCCCACAATAAATTGTTAATAATAATGTGACCTCATTTTCTGATTTAGGGTTCACTCATTTTGAACCCATAATGTATCAAATAATTTTTATATTAATTTTAGTGGTCCACTTAATCATCGAAATCGGAATTGTGATCTATAATAAATTAATAGTACATTATTAGAATTGCAACTAAGAATCTTAAATTTTGTACTCAAATAGAGGCTAGTAACAATTACCAAGACAGTTGTCACAACCACCAACTTAAATACATGAAAACAACAGAATAAATTTAAAAAAAAATAAATAAATAATAGACAAAATTCTTAGACCATCCATGAAGGAGAAAAATTCCTAGATCCTCGATATAAATCTTGTGATTTGAATGCTTTCGGTTGATGAAACAAATAATGGAACTAACATGATTTCCACCATAGAAAGAAGCAAGAAATTATCCTAAAATGTAGTTTAGTAATAGAAAATTAATTTTATTTTTCTTCCGTACCTTTTTTTTCTCTACATCCCAAATTTACAAGCCAACTACTATTGTGAGATCCAACTTTATAGTATTATGTACGTAACTCATATATTCTTTTTAGGTTTTGGAGGGTGCATCAAAAAGGGGATAATAACATCAAAGAATCCCCAAAAAGTGCATATTTACATCACAGGTACTTGCCTCCCTTTGTATTTTCTTCTCCATTACCTTTGTCATCTCATGTTGCAGCAGAGTGGTTTTCCTTGCTGTTGCAACTTATCCCACATACAAGTCATTTGCCGCGGCGATTGGTAGTGTGCCGTGTAGTAGTCGTCGATGCAGCCGAACTGGCAGAACTTCAAGCTGTGTATGTACTCTACCGGCCTTGTGCTGTTGAATTGCTCTACCCACGTTCCCATGCTCACGTCCTCCATTTTAAATAACTGTAACGTATCGATGAACATGAATATGTGTGTAAACTAGGGCACAGTAATACTAACATGCACAAAAGATTATTTGTTGATTAGGATGGGGGGAATAAAGAAAAATGTTTTTATACATAATACATTTTATCCCATATACTAAGCCGATAAAGGTGGGAACATACTTTTAGCCTACGCTTCTCGAAGTCGGAAACAATGAAGTGGGCAATGTCAGATGAGACTATGTAACCGGGTCCATTAGCATACGTAGGATACTCTTCCTCTAGCCATTCCTGCAAGATATATAAAAATAACAAAATAAGAGTTAGTAATGCTTCTATATAGAGAAGATAAGAATGCAGAGCCAGAAACACAAGAAATCAAGAGTATAAAATTTTATAATGCCATTGCATAAGATCTCCAAAACAGGGAACTTCAGCTTATTCATATTCAGACAAATCAAATTCAGGAACAGCTTATGAACTATAAACCCAAATGTTTTCAATTGTATGAAAAATTGTTGCACAAGCATTATTCAGCAAGTCCATAATAAAGGTGGTATCTATTTCACTTCTCCAAATTCTCAAACGGAGATAATAAACCCTAAATAGTAAAAACTGCGACAGTAAAGCAAAGATAATGGAAACAGCACAGTCATAGGGATTTAACAACCACCAATACAGAATCAAATTATGATTCATAACCGTACACTACTATATAATAAGCAAAAACTAAAAATCAGAGAAATAAAAAGAAAAGTTAAATGCCATAGTTTTGCAAAAATAGGAAAGTTATACCTCATACGTTACAGCCCATTTGCCATGGCGAAGAGGCCTGTGGTGGTAATTCATATTTCCCATGTAGAGACTTCTATCACTTTGAACTTTTCTTGCTTCGCTTATAACAGAATCTACTCTAACAAATGTGTCATCATCACACTTCATGATATACTTAGCAGCCACTGTACGAATCTGCAAAGAAGTATGTTCAATAACGACCAACAATGTAGCAAGCAAAATGACTGGGTACAAATAATGGGGAAAAAAATGTATATATACAGCAACACTTTGTTCTGCTTTCATCACTCACCCCGTATTCACAGATAGCTATAGTCTTCAACACAACAAGGTCATAATGATCCATGTAGGGAACTATAATAATATCGCCAAAATACTCTGCTTCTTTCTTTATATCCAGATTTGTATCCTTCCTTCCGTGCTATCATACGAGAAATGGAAAATTTGTAACATCAAAAATTTACACACGCACTGACATTTTATCATTATTTGGGCGCAGAGGGTTCCATTTACTCTTACCAATGCGACAAAAAACCGAGCCACAACATGCGAAGATTTGATTAGTTTATGTTGCATCCAGGACTTCCTCACGGCCATTCGTTCGGCAAAATGGTTGCCGGCAGAAAGGATGCCAATGAAGAGCTCCACATTTGTATTGAGAAGAGGAGGAGCTTTCCACTGAGGAATAACTTCAAGATGCATCTGTGGAGCAAAGCTAGGATGCGACGTAGGCAAAGAAGCGGCAAATATGGAGTGCACATCAATGTCCCCATTTATGGATAGTCCAGTAGCATCCTCGAGAGCAAAGCCCTGCAAAAGGTGAATATCACATTATACAACTTAAGACAACACCAAAAACACATAGTAGAAAGATATAAGATTAATGTACTTACTGTGCGATAGGGAAAGGACGTCACATGCCTCCCATCGACACTAATATGATAACCTTCCAAGCCGGCACTTACGGTAAGAACAAACAGTTTCCCCTCTGCAAAAGGATATGGCCAGTCTACAGTCACCTCCTTCTTTCGCCCTATGAGTCTGTTCAACCACCATGTTGCCTTCCACTCTTCCGAGTGGCTGTCATCATCCCGAATCCACTTTTCACACTTCACCTGTCCATCAACTTCACATAATCCAGAAAAATCAGTTAAAAAAAAAAAAAAAAAATGAAAATGACACCCCCCCCCCCCCCAAAAAAAAAAAACAAACAAAAAATTTGAAGGTTTGAATTAACTTAGACTTTCTAGTCAGGATCTAGGACAATAAAAAAATACTCAAATGATTCAGCACATCACGAGTCATGATTGAGTAGATTCTTTTTTTTTCCCTTCTTTGTTCTAAACTTCTAACTCACACCACAGACCATAAATAAAGTGAATTTGGAAATATACAAACCATCTCCAATCTCCATTTACCAAAACTACAAAACTACTAGATTCATCACATATCTTCAAATTTAGTCCACAAAAATTCAGTCACATTTCAAACAACCCAAAAAAAAAAAGGGACTCACTGCCCACCCCAATCAAACTAAACCAAATGAAACACAAATTTACCATTTTGGCAAACATTCGATCCAAAAAAGAAATAAAAAACACCCCAACTACCAGCCATTCTCAAAAACCACATGAAAACCAAACCGCCAACAAGAACAAAACAAACAAAAACACGCACTCACCAGTTTCCTCATCGGCACGTGACTTCCATCCCTCGCACCTCTGAGCATTCCCCCATTGCATTCTATAGCACGTGTTCATCTCGATCACAGGCTTGCCGCTCCAGTCCCCCTTGACCCTCGGATTGAAATGCAAGATCCTCGGCGGTTCCTCGTTCTCAACGGCCTTCAAACCCTGAAGCTCCATCATGAACTGCGAAACCATAACCGCTTCATCCCCTTCCTTCACCACCGCTATCTTCGGGTCCCTCTCCGCATGTGCCCACCTCGGCGTCCCAACCACCGTCACGTGCGACCAAAGCGTCATCCCGCACGGCAACACCATCACACCCTTCTTGAATTCCGGCCCAGAAACCGAAACCGAATTCGGGCACTTGTCCGACCCGTTTTCGACCCGGAACCTACGAGCAGCGGATTCCACTTTCCCCGATTCGAGATCCTCCCACAACCTCCTGCCGGCGACCCAGGCTTGCTTTGCGACCTTGTGAAGCTCAGAGAACTCGCCGTTGAAGCTGTCATTGAAGCTCAATGTGGAGACTTTGGGGGAAGGGAAGAAAGTTCTGTTTTTGGGTTGGAATTCGGGTCGAGTCGGCTGGTATTCGGGTTCTGCGAGTGGGACTGGGAATGCGTCGCTGAGGAAGACGAAGGTGGTGGCTCTTTCGGTGGAGGAGACGGTGGCGGCTCTGAATGCGAGTGGGATTTCGAAGGTCATGAAGAGGAGGTAGATGAGCATCACCGCCATGAAAACTTGGAGCAAGGTGAGCCTGTTGGGAAGAAGGAGCGGTGGCAGTGGGTCCAGTAGCTTCCCCCTATTCATGGTGGTTAAAGTTTGAAACTTTTCTGTGTTGTGGTTTTGATTTTGGTTTTTTCTTTTTTAATAATTGGGGTTCTATTTTTCTTTTTTTTTTTTTCCGGGTGTTTGTTCAGCGGTTTTGGAAGATTGTTAACCCTAGAGAAAAGAATGCACTTTTGGAGCGGACAAAGGAATTCGAAGAAGAAGGTGGGGAAAAAAATAGAAAAGAAAGCTCGTTTGCTGCTTCTTCTCCTTGTTCTAATCACATGAAAGTTATTGCAGCAAACAGAGAGAAAGAGAATGAAAGCTTTGTTTATTGTGCTGTGCGATCTTTATATAAAGTTTGAGATTTGTTTACTGCTTTGAAAATTCTTTTTAAATTGTTTACTCTATAAAATATAACTTTAAAGAATTTAATTTGGATGCAGGACTTAAATTCCATTGCGGTTTGATGCTATTTAAGTATTTATTTATTCTTGATTCAATTTTTGGGACATGAAAACGACGCCGTCAGAAGTAGTGGGACCACATGAACTAAATGTTATGCGCCACACATAGATATCATAGCCACAATTCAGAAACTCGGAATCTTTAATCTAAATTAAAATAAAAATAATCAGAATCTTTTATACTTGGATTTAACTTAATTTAAAGTAATTAAGTATGGCATGTAAATTCTTTTCTGAAAATAATAATAATAATAATAACAAGGAAAGAGGGAAGGAATGTAACTAAATTAAATTATGGCCCAAATTCTTTTTCAGTTGTATGGTACCTGGTAAGGGTTAGACAAGACTCAGTCCAACTAGATCTAAAATATAGTTCAATGAATTTGTATCTTTTTATATTTCTTATTGTTATTTATTTTCGAGTCTAATTTGAATAGTAGCTGATTTTTTTGGATATCTTTTATTTGTATAAAAGTCGGACATCCTTTTTTTTAATTTAAAAAAAATATAACAACAATAACAAAATCTTATCCTATTAAGTGGAGTAAGTTACATAAATCAAACGATATTATTGTGTTCTGTTATATATCATTTACAATATATATGTATTTTTTATTCATTTTTTTTTTTTGCAGCAACCTTTGTCTCCTTTATTAATGATTTTTTTTCTCCAATCAAAATAAATATCTATAGTTTAGTAGTTCATACATAAATGTTTTCATTTTTCAAAATTTTCAATGGAAATTGATAAACCTATGCTTTTTTTAATTTAAAAAAAAATAAAAATAAAAATTTAGACCTTTTTTGCTCTATACCATTAACTGTATGAAACTTTTTCTCTTCCTCTTTTATTTTCGCTGTGTTATTTTCACTCTTAAATCTTAGTCCTTCAACTTCAATTTTTTTTTAGTTTGTGTTTTTCTTCAAGTCCGACTATTCTCTCAATGTTGGTGTGCTCTCTTTCTCCCTCCAAACTAAATTTTCTCTTTCGTTAATCTGCGTTTTTTTTTAGCTACATTCTCGATCTGCTGGTCTGGTCTCTATTTCTATAAAAATAATGAGTTGATCTAAATTTTAAGTTATTAGATATTTGAATTTAGATGTTTTGTACTTTAATTCGTGATTTTTGTATAAGAAAGGAATAGTAGTCGCCAAAGGCAATAGAAAAATTTGGAAGAAAAAAGGTGTCCAAGACCTTAAGAAATCATAGAGACCATCCAGTACTTCCTTCGTTTTCATTTAATTGTCGATGCACTATTCTCTTTTCACTTAATATTATTCATCTCAAAACTTTTTATCCACATACTAAGGTAATTAAATAATTATTTATAATTATTTTTAAATTATTTTTTGCTGTTATATATATATATATATATATATATATATATATATATATATTTTAAACTTAAATAATCTTAAACTATGCATTGTTACAAATGAATATGCCTTTTATAATTAAATTACTGTTCTAAAAATAGGTATTAAAATGTCAAATGGTGATTTACAATTTGTCTTTTTTTTATTTGGTAGTTTAGGGTAATTAATTTTTGTTATCTTCTTATTTTGTGTTTTATAATTTGAAAGTTTAAGTACTGCTACTTTTTATGTGACTGAGACTAAGTTATATATGCTTCTTAACTTCTAGCAAATTTTGATGCTTGCTTTTTGTTCTGCAAAATATTAATATTTACTGTGACAGAAAAATAAGAAAGTCCTAAAAAATAGTTCAAAAATTTATCTTAAAAAAATTATCATCAAAATCTAATTTTTCAAAAAAAAATATATTTTTGTAATTATGTTTGATTTTAAATACTATTTTTTTTGTTTATAATTTGTTATATTTAGTTTTGTTTGATAGAAAAGAGAATATGAAAGAAAGAAGTTTTCGGCACGGTGCTTCTTGTAGGTTCTTATATTTTGAGTTTGCATTTATCGGAGGTCTAATGGTTTGTTTCAATTCCTTTAAGAGAAATTAAGTAACAAGCATGCCCAATGATTTTTTTATTCTTTTTAATGTTATTTTGTTTTGTTTTCGTCTTTTTTATTTCTTTATTTATTTTTTTAATTGATTCAGTAAATAATTATTATTTTTATTATATCTTTGAACGCAATGTCAAATTGTATATGACTCTTCATAGAAATTTTGTTAACAAGTAAGCAGTTTAATAATTGTTAATTATTGAGATCCACATGTCATTCATGTCAAACAAGTCAATACATTTATAAGGTGCAATTTCAACTGTTGATATTTGTAATTTATATTTTAGAAAGTCTTGATGTGTTTTTTTTATAATTTTTTATTTTGTTCTTTCTTTCTTTTCATGCTTTTGTGATTTTTATTTTTATGACTATTTATTTTATAAAAATATATTTTGTTTTTTTCTAAAAAAATTTTATCTTTTTATTTTTTAAAATTTTATTACTCTTTAATTCTACATTATAGGATCATGTATCTTCATGTTTTATTTTTTTTTTTTTCGTTTGGGAGTTGGGAGTGAGAGTTCGGAGTGAGTTAAGGAATCCTATCATTTTCATAACCATAACTATGGTAATTATGATGAGTTAATCTCACTTCGTCAACTCCTCACATCGAGGAGTAAGTCAAGTAAGAATAATTGACATTAATCCACAAGTTTTAACTAACTTACTAATTAACTTAGTAAAAAACTAGCGTTAGCGGAAACAAGAGTCAACTAACAACTCAAGAATTACCACTAAATGTCAGACATTTTAACTTTAGTATCCTATGAACTCATTATCCAAGCCAAAGTGTGAAAATATACTCAAAATTCATAATTGGCATTTTCACAAACACCTTGTGGGCATAAAATCAAAATATAGCAAATTACAAAAGATAATCAAAACTATAACCAAACTATGCACAAATTCAACAATAGAAACTCAATCAAGCATATATAAATCATAAAACATCAAGATAATCAATAAAAGATTCAAGAAAACAAAATTGAGCAAACTAACAAAATAACTTCTATCATAAGGAAACAAAAGTAAATGTGATGTGATTTAAAGGAAATTAAAGGGTACTTACAAAAATGGTAAACTGAAATTCAAGATCAAAATTGTAGATGAGATATTCTACTATGAACCCTAATTAAAATCTAAGAGAAAAATTTTTAACCTAAACATAACTAAAACTACTCCTATTATGGTGTTGTAATGTTTGTAATGTGGCCTCCTTTTGATATGGAATGATGCCCCTTTGATATAGTACCCAATGAGCTTCAGAAACTCCAATAATTGGGCCAAGAGACCCCCCAAAATTGCGAGCCACGTGCTTCAATAAGTGAGTCACGAGCCCAGGCTTGTGCATACGCACAGGAGGTTGTGCGTACTCAGACATCAATGTGCTCTTCTCCTTTGTTTCTTCATGTGTTCTCCTATTGTGCATGCTTTCTTTCCCCTTCACCCAAGCCATTCTTGCCTAATTGACCTGAAAACACTCAACAAAACACATCATGACATCGAACGGAATAAAAGTGGAATAAAATTGCTCAATTTAGGCACGAAAAAAGCGTGTTTTCACATTTAAGTGTAATTTAGGGATAAAACACAAAAGTATGCTCTTATGTGGTGAAATCTATCTAATTCTATCCAAAATTTACCATCAAATATGGATTCATCAATTCTCTCATGTCCACATGCTAATCATAAACAAGGAGAATGATCAAAGGGTAACTAACTTATTTAATGAAACTATCTATATGCATGCTATTATACTAAATGCTATCTATATCTGTCTATACTAGAGTTTTCTATTGAATTGGCAAAAACAAACAACCACATTTTCAAGCAAGACAATGGACATATAGGGCTAAGGAGAAAAATACCGCAATGTAATCAAAATCTAAAGAATTGATTTAGATTTCAAAATAAAATGAAGCAACTTACAAGATAATAGAAGATAAGAGATGTGAAAACATAGAATTGAGCAATTGAACCCCTCATCGGATGTATATACACTCCAATCGCTCAGGAGTTTAGGGTTGATTCACTCAATTTTTCTCTAATCTTGCTTTCTAAGATTTTTTTTCATCTAACAATCAATAATTATTCAATACATAAATATACTTATCATGAAGATTTTTCATAAGGTTGTAATGGGGTTAAGGTCAAGGTAAGGGTATATATGGCTAAGTGAGCTAGAATTTGAATCTTTAATCAACTTAAACTTTCACCTAACATATAACAACCTATGTAATTCCAACACAATACCTAGCTACCCATAATCTCACTTTTTCACATACTCATTTATTCTTTTCAATCACAACACATATGCATTGTTATTATTACTCTTCTTTAGGGCATTTTGTTCCCTTATTATTCTTTCCTTTCTTTTTTTTCATCAACAATAACATAATATATACAAAAGGTGAATGCATATGATTTACATAATTCATACATGAGTATGTACTCAAATTTTCAAGATTTTCAAAAGAAACATAAGCCATATTTTCATCAACCAAAATTCTCAAATTTTTCTACACTTAAATGACACACACACACACTATACTAAGCTAATCAAATATTCAAATAGGGGTATTAATTGTTTTCCGCTTAAAGTTAGTGATGTGGTAATATGAAGAACCGAAGGGGTTAAAAAGGCTCAAAGTGGATTATCAAAGGTAGATGAAATGGTAGGTTATATGGGGCAGAGTCAGCTAATTGAAATGAAGGTCTCAATCATATAAATGTATATATACATCAAACAATGGACATAAAGAATCAAACAAATCAAAGATTGCAATCATAGAAAGAGAATAATACATACAAGAATGAAAATAGTAGTTATATGATGCAACCACATAATTAGGCTCAAACCTCACAAGGTTGTGTGTTCTTAGCTCTAAGACTATGTTCCACAAAATAATTCAGGCAAGTTTGAAAAGCAATATTTCAATTCAATTCAATGGAACGCCCTAGAAGAGAATTTTTGAAAATTTTTGTTATTTTTGCTACAATTATTTCCTATGTATGTATGTATGTTGTGATGGATGCAATTTCAACAATTCCTAGTTCATTTCCTAATTTTCATTATCCAAAAATTATCATGAATATTTAGGACAAAATTGAACTAGGCACTATACTATTCACAACATCCAATTACAACTTCTATCAATAAATTATATACCATGCAAAAGCAAAAATGCCAAATGCAATAGCTAGAAATGAACTATGAATAACCTAAGATATATGTACCAGAAGAAAATGCAATGTAATAGTCAAAAGTACTCCAAATATCTACAACGTTTGGGGTAAGTCCTAAAGTTGTCCCTGACGTTTCAATCATCCTATTTAAGTCTCTAACTTTTTAAAATTGACTCAATGTTGTCCTGCCGTTAGGGATCTGTTAACAGAATTGACGGCGGGACAAAATTGAGATGATTTGGAAATGTTAGAGACTTAAATAAGACGAAAACGTTATGGACAAAAACGATACATAAAAATAAATTTTAATTTAATTTTATCTTTCAATAATATTAATTTTTTACTGTACATAGTATTCAATTATTTTTTAATTAGATCTGAATAAATTACACTTAATCACATTACTTTTATTTTAAATAAATTAATTTTTTTTATAATTTTAAAGAATTTTGATACATTATAGATAAAAGGTATAATTTATACTTTATTGTATATACATTATTTTTTTTACAAGTTTATATACTAGACATTCTACAAATATTTCATGATAACTAAAAATCTTTAAGAGTAAAATTATAAAAAAATTAATTTATTTAAAATGAAAGTAATATGATTAAGTGTAATTTACTTAGATGTGATTAAAAATAATTGAATACTATCTATAGTAAAAAATTGATGTTATTAAAGGATAAAATTAAAATATATTTTTATGTATCATTTTTGTCCCCAACGTTTTCGTCCTATTTAAGTCCCTAACGTTTCAAAATCGTCTCAATTTTATCCCGTTGTCAATTCTGTTAACGGATCCCTCACGGCAGGACAACATTGAGTCAGTTTTGAAACGTTAGGGATTTAAATAGGACAATTGAAATGTTAGGGACAACTTTGGGACTTACCCCAAATATTGGGGACAAAAACAATACTTTACTCAACATAATAAAAGAAAACAAATTAGAGTGCAAAGTGTTTGAAAAAGAAAATTTGCACCCCATAATTTGTCAATCCTCCCCCACACTTAAGCGTTGCACAGTCCTCCGTACATGTACACAATCCGGGGAGATAGAAGCTCTAAGTTCCTCCACCTTCAGTTGGTGGACGCGGGGGCTCAGGCTACTGAATCACTACCAAGTCCAATGCAGGCTCGGCATCTCCATCCTCGGCGTCCTCCTCCTTTACCGGCTCCTTGCCTTTACTGCCCATCCTTAAAAAGAATGAATATAGTATAATTAAAAATCATAGGACAAGTGACACAAAAGACAAAAGAGGAAGCAAATACAATGTCTACATTGAGCCAATAGAAAACAACAACCACTTAATTGAGGAAAAGTGCATAATGGTGTGGTATGATAAAAATAAGCCATGTGCATATTCCAATTATGTGCGTGGTTAGAACACACACAACAGCCGGCTAAAACGGCAAATCACAAACAAAGATTTAGCATGATTTTCTCAATTAAGTGGCCTAAGTTGCAAGTAATGAATAAGCAAGGATTAAAGCACAAGCAAGCTTAGGCAAACACAACAAAAATGAATTGAATTTTGGAAATATTGGATATTGAAATTGTGCAAGTGAATGCGCAAAGTTAATATAAAATAGCATAACAAACTATACCCAATTCAATAATAAAATGAAGACTACTTATTCATCCTCAAGAATAATAAAATGATCACATGGATAAAGTGCTTATTGCAAAAAGTGACAAGCTTGATAAGAATCAAGTCAAGTCAACTCAAACAAATGCAAAGCATTTAAAAAAATACCTTGTTATGTGATTATATTGATTTGAAACCATGATGAACAAGCAGTTCAATTCAATTCACTAAATTCAATGCACTTGCTAAAAATTTCACCTAATATGCAACAAAATGTAAGTGTCCAAATCCATTTAGGTGCTAGTAATTTAAAGCAAAGTTTCTAAAAGTGCACAATTCATAAATAAAATGCCAAACAATAATATAGTTTTAAAGCATATGGTAGCTACAACATATGAATTAAACTCAAAGTTCATTCAGGCAATGAAGCAAACACGTGATACACAATGCACATATCTATCAATTTTCAAGCTAATTTCAATCAATATTTAACCCAATTAATCATCAAAGAAACACTTGCAACTTATTTAAGTAATAAAAAACTAATCTAATTCCAATATAATCACTGAAATCCAACTAAAATCCAATTAAAATTAACTAGAATAAGTAGAAAACAGGGCAAAAGCAAGAACCTAAATTAAAAGAAGACAAAATTTTCAAAACGTCACTTGTGCGTACGCACGGGGTGGAAAATGTAAGGTGTGCGTACACATAAGCATGTGCGCACGCACCCGGCAGAGAGCCAATTAGGATGTGTACGTACACATAGCTCAATGCGTACGCACAGAAGGTAAATTTTTTATTTTTGAATCAGAGTGAAATGGTGTCATGTGTGCACACGCATAGGACTGTGTGCGTACACCCAACAGGGAGCACAATTTGGGGTGTGCGTACGCAACTATGCATGCGTACGCACACATCAATGTAAATAAAACTTTTGTATGTACGCATAGGTGTGTGCATACGCACACTGCCTTGTTTTTGCAAAATTTTATGCCTCTAAGGCACCAAGCATGGTATCAATCAAAAGTTTTCAACCCCAAAACATATTCTTCCTAAAAAACACAGGATCAAAACTAAAATGCACTAAACTTAGCCTAGAATCCAATTAAACTAAACTAACCAAAAGAAATAAGATTCAATAAGCAAAAGCTAAAAAAAGAGAGGAATTAGAAGGATGTTTTCATAGTAGGGTGTCTCTCACCTAGCACTTTGGTTTATTATCCTTAAATTAGACATTTGAGTGTAGCATTTGTCAAGGTGGGTTCATCCTTGAGTTGCCACCCATGTTTGCTCTTCCAAAATTCTTCGGGATCCCAAACGAAGTACATCAAGCTCTCAAACAACCTCAAGCAAGCAATTGGGACCCAAGATAGTTGATTGTGGAAGTATATGCCTGGATCTCATATTTTAGTTTTCCGTTCATCCCCTTGTTGATCTTTGCTCTTGCACTTGAATGAACAAACTCCCAAATTGCCTTTAAGGCACCCCAATACTTTTCGACATCCACTCAATTGCACTTTGCACCACCCTTCAACTCCAAATATTGGATTGGCTTCTTTGATGAGCTTTGGATTCTTGTGACAACCGACATCCAATCCTTCATCATTTAACACTCCAAGAAGCACCTTAAGTTGATGATCCGTTTCTAAGAAAGCATATTGATGTGGGCCAATGAAGTTCATTGAGGATATTGTTACCCACTCAAATTGCCCTTGGAATAGAATTGCTCTTTTGGACTCTTGCATGAAAGCTTTCACTTCTTAGTTGTCCACCTTTTTCTTACCACCCTTTTTTAACTCTTCCTCACCAACCTCCTCTAAGTCTTTCTCATCACTCTTTTCATATTTTGGAAGTAGTGTGAAGTCCACATTAACATCCCCTTCAAATCCAATAGAGGGAGATTCATCAAGATCATTAGGGGATTGACCAAGGTGGATAAAAAATAATTAATGATAGAATCCACTTCTTGATCAATTTTCCTTAATTCTCTCTTTTCCTCTTTCGGTTCAATTGTTTCTCCTTCCTCCTCTTATTGTAATTCTTGCCTTAGCTTCACTTCTTCTACTTGAAACTTCATGTTCTATTCCTCACTACACTCCTTAGTTAATCCTCCACATTCTTCAAGGAGAATGCCTTGATTTCTTGAGCATAGTAGGGCTAAGCAGTTCACCGCTTCGGCTATAGTAGCCATGAATTTTCTTGCTTCTTTCAGAATTCTTCCCGCTCTTCGAGAAATTCTTGAAGGTCTTGTTCTTGGGGCAAGGGTTGGAGAACTTCACATTTAGATAAAAAAAGAATGTTGATTGGTTGGGAGAAAGATTGTATAGTTGAAA
Source organism: Arachis stenosperma (assembly GCF_014773155.1). NCBI lineage: Eukaryota > Viridiplantae > Streptophyta > Magnoliopsida > Fabales > Fabaceae > Arachis > Arachis stenosperma. Next base: position 37,903,041 of record NC_080381.1, on the reverse strand, counting down.
AGTGTGTTATATAGGTGAGTGTATTGAGGCAGTGTGTAAGGAGGTGATGGTATGTATGGTTGATGGTAAGATGCATAAGCATTCGAATTCCATGGAGGTGGATGGTGTAGTGCTTGATGGTTTGGTAGTTGAGAATTGTGTAGGGAATATAATTCATATATTTGAGTTGGTATGCACATTAGGAAGGGTTTGGCTCATTGTAACATGGGGGAGGTGGTTACCATGAGTGTTGTTCCTACGCATATGGTTCCTCCCTCAATTGATTCTCACATTCCCTAATGCAATCCAAGGTTGAAGTTATCATACCCTACAATATGATCACAACCAAGCTCCAAGTAAGGAGGATGATAACTCAGAGAAAATACGAAATAAAACCAAAAGACATCAATAACAAGAAAAACATACACCTAAGTATTAACAAAAATAACCAAACAAACAAAAAGTAATCTATTTACACTATTCACATATTCACAATAACAAAAAAGATGACACCAATTGCATAGTCCCCGACAATAGCGCCAAAAACTTGGTATGTGAGAATTATGCTAATTCGGATTTTCCAAAAAATAACTTCCATTGCAAGTATAGACCGAACCGACAAATAACTCTCACAATCAAAGTTTTTATTCAAGATTGTCAAAATTCAAAACAAATATAAATCGAGAATTTTAAACCCCGGGTCGTCTTTCCTCGGACTATACAAATTGGTGTGCACACCTTTGGTTGTGAAATACGGGGTTTCTCAAGCATAGAGCAGAAAATTAAAAAGAACTAAAGAGTACAAGAACTACCAATGGATCAAAAGAAAATTAATACAATTTAGAAGATCAAAACTAGTGAAAATGCAATACATAAAAGAGCCATGACTTCTGAGTTGGGAGTGAGAGTTAAGGAATCCTATCATTTTTATAACCACAACTATGGCAATTATGATGAGTTAACCTCACTTCGTCAACCCTTAACATCAAGAAGTAAGTCAAGTATGCATAATTGACCTAAATACACAAGTCCTAACTAACTTACTAATTAACTTAGTAAAAAGCTAGCGTTAGTGGAAACAAGAGTCAACTAACAACCCAAGAATTACCACTAAATATTGGACATTATGACTCTAGTATCCTAGGAACTAATTACCCAAGCCAAGGTGTGAAAATCTATTCGAAATCCATAATTGGCATTTTTACAAACACCTTGTGGGCATAAAAGCAAAATATAAGAAATTACAAAAGATAATCAAAATTATAACCAAACTATGCACAAATTCAACAATAGAAACTCAATCAAGCATATATAAATCATAAAACATCAAGATCATCAATAAAAGATTTAAGAAATCAAAATTGAGCAAACTAACAAAATAACATCTATTATATAGAAACAAAAGTAAATGTGATGTGATTTAAAGGAAATTAAAAAGTACTTATAAAAAAGGTAAACTGAAATTCAAGATCAAAATTGTAGATGAACTATTCTACTATGAACCCTAATTAAAACCTAAGAGAAAAATTCCTAACATAAACCTAACTAAAACTACTCTTACTATGGTGTGTAATTTTTGTAATGTGGCCTCCTTTTGATATGGACTGATGCCCTTTGATATAGTACCCGATTAGCTTTGGAAACTCTAAAAATTAGGCCAAGAGGCCCCGAAAATTGCGAGCCACGTGCTTCATTAAGTGAGTCACGCGCCCAGACTTGTGTGTACGCACAGGGTTGTGTGCGTATGCACACTTGCTGATTCTTCACTTGTGCGTATGCACAGGAAGTTGTGTGTATGCATACATCAATGTGCTCTTCGCCTTTGTTTCTTCATGTGCTCTCCCATTGTGCATGCTTGCTTTCTACTTCTCCCAAGTTATTCTTGCCTAATTGACCTGAAAATACTCAACAAAATACATCACAACATCGAATGGAATAAAAGTGGAATGAAATTGCTCAATTTAGGCACGAAAAAAAGCATGTTTTCATATTTAAGTGCAATTTAAGGATAAAACATAAAAGTATGCTATTTAGTAAATAAGCGTGGGTTTATGTAGGGAAATCCATTTAATTCAATCTAAACTTTACCATCAAATATGGATTCTCAAACACCAACCTTCTTTAATATCCATCAAGTTGCTACTACCTTCATCTAGGTGAGACACTTGGAATCGCTCTTACAACTACTCCATTTGCCACATTGAACTACCACACTTAGTCTAAATCTGTGTGAATTTGTCTAAAATTAAAGAATAAAATTAAATTCATTGATGGCACGTTGCTCAAACCAGCTACAACAGATGATTCGTATGATGCTTGGGACCGTTACAACATGTTTGTGCTGTCATAGCTACATGAATCATTGAGTCCAAAAATTTTACAGAGTGTACTGTGGTGCGATAATACACATGAACTGTGGAAGGACCTCAAACATCGATTTTATAAGGGTGATCTATTTCGGATTGTTGAGCTTGAGGAGAACACAAACAAAGGTGAGTTATCCATCGCCTCTTACTATACAAAACTAAAGGGATTTGTGAAGAACTAGACGAATTCAGACGCATATCAACTTTTGCTTGCTTGAGTAATTGTAGCTGTGGATTAGACATAATGAGGAAATATAAGTTACAGTCTTATACAATTCGTTTTCTTAGAGGTTTAAATGACCAATATGCAAGTGTGCGCTCCCATATTATGTTGCTTAAGCCCCTTCCAGATGTGAATACTGTTTTTTCTGTACTTCTTCAATAAGAGAGACAAATGATGCATCTCATTAAACTAGATTCTAGAATGCTAGTGAATGATGTTCACACTAAATCTACAGGTGAAAGAGAGACATACCAGATTAGCCAAGGTAGTGCCAAATTTATCAATACTGGAGCTAAAACAGGCCAATTTGGGGCCAACAATGTCAGAAAAAGAGGAAGAGGGTGTGGTAAAAGTGTCAGAGGTACTACTAGAGGAACTCCCAAATTTTGCACTTATTGTGGAAAACAAGGTCACTTGGTAGATACATGTTACCAAAGCATGGCTTCCCACCACATTTGCAACCAAATCACTCTAATGGAGTACCACTCTCAGTTAATTCAATAAACTCAGTGGTAGTTATGAGTAATGCAGAATACAACCCCACACCTGTATCCAAAATGAAGGCAAGATCAGTTTGGATGGGATATTCTCGGATAGACAGAAAGAAGCACTTATTGCATTATTCCAGCAACACAAAGAACCTCGTCATGATGAAAATTTGGCAACCATTATGCTCCTTTATCCAGTATATTTCATCTCATTTATCTTTCTGATTTTGAGTTGAATTACCAATATTGGATCTTAGATACTGGGTCAACTGCTCACATTTACTTTAATATTAAACATTTTAATTCTATTAAACATATTAATCCAGTTAAAATTGTCATGCCAAATGGTTCAAGACTGTTACAACCTTATGTAGAACAGTTTTCTTAGCTGATTTTTATTTTACTGAGATTCTATATGTGCCAAGTTTTAAATGCAATCTCATTTCTATTTTAAAAGTTATTAATTCCTTATCTTGTTATTTTTATGTTCAATGCTCATAATTGTGAAATTCAGGAGTGGCCTACCCTAGGGATGATTGGAATTACTGATCAAAAGCGAGGGCTGTATACAACGAAAACTCAAGCAAAGATGGTTGTTAACTTTAGCAAATTAGAAGAAAAGATTTTGAATATTATGACTGAAGAACAGGACATACATACTTCACATAGTGTTCTTTGGCATTATATGTTAGGCCATTGATGAGCGGATAATTTATACGCTTTTTGGCATTGTTTTTATGTAGTTTTTAGTAAGTTTGAGCTACTTTTAGGGATGTTTTCATTAGTTTTTATGTTAAATTCACATTTCTGGACTTTACTATGAGTTTGTGTGTTTTTCTGTGATTTCAGGTAAATTCTGACTGAAATTGAGGGATTTGAGCAAAACTCTGAAAAAGGCTGACAAAAGGACTGCTGATGCTGTTGGATTCTGACCTCCCTGCACTCGAAATGGATTTTCTGGAGCTACAGACCTCCAATTGGCACGCTCTCAACGGCGTTGGAAAGTAGACATCCAGGGCTTTCCAGCAATATATAATAGTCCATACTTTATTCGAAGAATGACGACGCAAACTGGCGTTGAACGCCAAGTACACGCTCCTTTCTGGAGTTAAACGCCAGAAAAACGTCATAATCCGGAGTTGAACGCCCAAAGCACATCACAACTCGAAATTCAACTCCAAGAGAAGCCTCAGCTCGTGGATAGATCAAGCTCAGCCCAAGCATACACCAAGTGGGCCCCAGAAGTGGATTTATGCATCAATTACTTACTCATGTAAACCCTAGGAGCTAGTTTATTATAAATAGGATGATTTACTAATGTATCAATCATCTTTTGATCTCAGTTTTATTTTATTCTTCATCTTAGGAGATCATTGATCACGTTTAGGGGCTGGCCATTCGGCCATGCCTGAACCTCTTGCTTATGTATTTTCAACGGTGGAGTTTCTGCACACCATAGATTAAGGGTGTGGAGCTCTGCTGTACCTCAAAGATTAATGAAGTTCTATTTTCTTTTATTCAATTCTCTATCTTATTCTTATTCCAAGATATTCATTCGTACTCAAGAACATGATGAATGTGATGAGCTAATAACTCTCATCATCATTCTCACTTATGAACGCGCGTGATTGACAACCACTTCCGTTCTGCGTGTAACAAGGCTTGAATGTATATCTCTTAGATTCCCCAACAGAATCTTCGTGGTATAAGCTAGATAGATGGCGGCATTCATCTAGATCCGGAAAGTCCAACCTTGTCTGTGGTGTTCCGAGTAGGATCCTGGGAATCCGGAAAGTCTCACCTTGTCTGTGGTATTCCGAGTAGGATTTCGTTCATGAATGACTGTGACGTGCTTCAAACTTTAACCTGCTGGGCGTTAGTGACAAACGCAAAAGAGGGATTCTATTCCAGTAGGAGCGGGAACCAACCGGTGATTGGCCGTACTGTGACAGAGTGCGTGCATTAGCTTTCACTGCGAGGATGGGATGTAGCTATCAACCATGGGTGATGCCTCCAGACTGGTTAGCTGTGCGAGTGACAGCCGTGCAGGTTATTTCCCCGAGAGGAATGAAAGTAGCCACAGCTGATAGTGAACCCCTATACAAAGCTTGCCATGGAAAGGAGTAAGAAGGATTGGGTAGAAGGAATAGGAGAGCAGGCGTCCTAGAGCTCTACAGCACCTCCATTCCGCTTATCTGAAATTCCTACCAATAAATCTGCATAAGTATTTCTATCCCTTTTTATTAACTTCTTTCTATTTTATTTAAACCCATAATCCTATTTTAATCTGCCTAACTGAGATTTGCAAGGTGACCATAGCTTGCTTCATACCAACAATCTCTGTGGATTCGACCCTTACTCACGTAAGGTTATTACTTGGACGACCCAGTACACTTGCTGGTTAGTTGAACGGAGTTGTGATTTCACTCGTGCCAATTTCAATTTCTATATAAGTACTACTCAAAGAATACATTGATCACAATTTCGTCCACCAGCCATATTTCTTTTAGTAGATTACAACAATTAGGAAAAATGCATCCATTCATCTCATGTTCAAACAATAATGTACCATGTGATACATGTTATTTTGCAAAATAGAAGACATTACCTTTCTCTAATAGTTTAAGTAAATTTGAATTTTCTTTTGATTTGATTCATGCTGATATTTGGGGCCTATTGCCACACCATCTACTCCTGGCTATAGATATTTTTTAACCATTTTTTAGGATAGGAGTAGGTTTACTTGAATTTTTTTTATGAAAAATAAATCTGACACTCGCTCTCTTTTAGAGAATTTTGTTGAAATGATCTACACACAAAAGAGAATCATGGTAAAAACCATTAGAACTGATAATGGCCATGAATTTTTTATGACTTTTTTCTATATAAAAAAAAAAGAATTTTGCATCAAAGAAGCTGTGTGAAAATACCACATCAAAATGGAATTGTTGAAAGAAAGCATCAAGATATTCTAAATATAGCAAAGGCTCTCATATTTGCTTCTAACCTTCCAAATTGTTTTTAGCATTATGCAATGGCTCATGCTGTTTACATAATTAATAGAGTACCCCAAGTTGCATTCAAACACAGCCCATATCAGATTCTTAATGGCAACATTCTAGAGTTAACTTCTCTAAAGGTTTTTGGTTGTTTAGCTTTTGCTTCCACTTTATATGCTCATCGAAAGAAATTGGATCATAGAGCACGAAAGTGTGTCTTTCTTGGATACAAATCAAGGACAAAATATTATATTTTACTTGATATTAAAACCAAAGAAGTTGTTATTTCTTGAAATGTTATTTTCTATGAATCCTATTTTTCTATCAAAGAGATTTTGTCTTCAAATGATCAATCTTTAGGCATTAAAAATTTGTACTCTCAAAATTCTAATTCTTCTTATCTTGAAATGAATTTTCATTTGGATCCTTTTTGCAGTGGTGAAACATCAAATAAATTGCTTAATTTGGACACTTTTTTAATTTCAAAAATAATTTACTGACAAGATCAAGAGACTTACATTTTAATGAAGAAATTCTCGTTTTTGAACCTTATGCACCTGCCTCTAATTCTCATGCATCATCCTCTCCTATTTCTCACTCACTTGAACTTGTATCTCATGCTTTTTTTTTTCTTGCCAACCTTCTATTTTTAAAGCAAATAATTTAAATCCTGCTGCATCATTAATTAATCCAAATAGCACATTTGAGGTTAATGAACTTAGAAGATCATGCAGACAAAGAAAATAGCCATCTTACTTGCAAGAGTACTATTGCTTGCAAGTCAATATCTCGGCCCAGCAATCTCCAACTTCTTTTGAAGTGAAGTATCCAATCTCTGACTATGTATCTTACAACACATTGTCAATAAGGCATAAAACTTTTTCAGCTGTTATCTCCTCCACCACAGAACCAAAAAGTTATGAAGAGGCCATCCTCTATGATTGTTGGCGTAAGACAATAAGTGCTGAATTGAAGGCTCTTGAGGAGAATAAAACATGGAAACTAACTTCTCTTCCTTTTGAATAAAAGGTAATTAGTTTCAAATGGATTTTCAAGACCAAGTTCAAATCTAATGGTGAAGTAGAATGCCACAAGGCAAGGCTCGTTGCTAGAGGTTTCACTCAAACGGCATGTTTCGACTATTTTGATACCTTTAGTCCAGTTATCAAACTCACTACTTTAAGAATACTTTTGGCTATTGCTATTACTAAAGGATGGCATGTCAATTCTGATTTTATCTATGGAGATTTACCAGAAGAGGTGTATATGAAATCTCTATTAGGATTGGCAGTGCCAGCTGGTTCAATTGGTAAGGTGGAAAAATTGATATATGGCTTGAAACAGGCTAATAGATAGTGACAACAGAAGTTGTGTTGTGTTCTCATTGACGATGGATATACTCAATCAAAATCAGACAGTTATTTGTTCACTAAACTATTTGATTCAGGCTTCACATGTATCCTTGTTTATGTGGACGACCTAATTTTAGCAGAGGAAGATTGGAGAGAAATTGTAAGGATTAAACAGCTCCTGGATAACACATTTAAAATTAAAGATCTTGGCAAATCAAAATTTTTTCTTGGTTTGGAAATTGCCAAACGTCAACAGGGCATTGCCATGTATCAACGTAAATATACACTTGACTTGCTTGATGAGTTTGGGTTGATGAATGCAAAATTAGCCACCACGCCAATAGATTATACAACTCATCTATCTAAATCTTTAGGAACTCCTGTTGATGATGTTACTCCTCATAGACGGTTAATTGGACGTTTAATTTACCTCACAAATACACCGCCGGATATATACTTTGCGGTTGGTAGTCAGTTTTTAGATGGTGCCACAATAAAATATTTCCAAGCTGCTCTGTATGTACTTCAATATCTTAAAGATGCTCCGGCCGAGGGAGTGTTATTTTCACCTCCAACAATCTCGTACTCACTACCTTCTCTGACTCCGATTGGAAAGTTTGTCTAGACACTAGACTTTTTTGTATCTGAGTTTTGTTATTTTTTTGGAATGTCCATGATTTCTTGGTGAAGTAAGAAGCAACACACTGTAGCTCGCTCCTTGGCTGAAGCTAAATACACAGCCATGACTCTTGCCACTTGTGAGGGAGTGTGACTCTCTTACATGTTGAAAGACTTTAGAATACTTCTTGTTGTTATGTACTGTGACAATCAATCCACTCTATATATCGCTGCTAATCTAGTCTTTCATGAAAGGTGTAACACCCTACCACACAAAGTTTTACGCTTATGTCGTAAAACAGAGGTGGTGTGGTATTACGACCTCTAAAATAAAATGTGTACATATAATAGCAGAAGGATTATAATATGCTAGGAGCCTTGAAGAATAGAGGAAATAAAAATCGCGAAATAAATGCGCAATGCTCAAGAAACGAGTTAACTTGCGTGCTAAGAAAACTATAGCTGTTAAACATAAGATGATAAAAGTAGGAATAGAGTGCCAAAGATACAAACTAACAAGCTCCTAGCTCAGGCCGCGAAGTCAAGACTGGCTGGAGAATATTTACACATATATACATACATATCCAAAATCTAGATGTATATAAACATAATCCTACCTCTCCATAAGACTCTAAGAGGATAAAAAAGAATAAGTTATGCAGAGAGAAAGCTAAGCGTGCGCGCGCGCGCACGCGCACGCGCGCGCACACACACACACACACACACACACACACACACATATATATATCACAGCACAACAAAATAACCCAGTAACCACTTCACCTCAGGTATCCAGACGCCTAGTGAGATGTCTTTTGACTCACTTCTGAAAAACAACAACATAGTATGAAATGAGAACCAAAGGTTCTCAGTATAGTAAAGGTGCCACTCACATAATATATAAGGTCATAGGAATGCCAGAGGTAATCCTAGAATGCCCACTCAGATTATAGAGCTTAAAGTATTAAACAGAAGGCATAAAAGGTGGTTTTCTAAGAACATCTAAACCTAACTTAAATTAACCTTAAATCTAAGTCCCATACTACCATTCCTCCATACCTCCATCTTTGTCAGTATTTCACAGACAAATAAACAGATAAAGGCAAGCACAAGAAGGTTATAAATACTGCAAGTAATAAATATACATTTAGCATGGCAAGTACACTTAGGCACACCCAGTTAATGCACAAACAAGTAATTCAAGTAAAATGCATATAATGCATGTCTGTCCTATGGCTGATGAGGCTCATCTGTCGGTTATCCAGCCAACCCGACAACTCCAAAAACCTTAGACTGTCCCTCGACGTGCATCCCCAAGAGTCTATGCATAGTTTTTTTCTCAAATAATCAATATTGCTCAATGGGGGTTTGGTGCACGAAATTGTGATCATCAACAATGGCGCCAAAAACTTTGTAGCGCTCTCAAACGTGAATCACACTTTGTCACAATCCCGCACAACTAACCAGCAAGTGCATTGGGTCGTCCAAGTAATACCTTACGTGAGTAAGGGTCGATCCCATGGAGATTGTTGGTATGAAGCAAGATATGGTCATCTTGTAAATCTCAGTTAGGCGGATTCAAATGGTTATAATGGTTTTCGAAATTAATAATAATTAAACAGAAAATAAAGATAGAGATACTTATGTAAATCATTGGTGAGAATTTCATATAAGAGTATGGAGATGCTTGTCCCTGTTGAATCTCTGCTTTCCTACTGCTTTCATCCAATCCTTCTTACTCCTTTCCATGGTAAGCTGTATGTAGGGCATCACCGTTGTCAATGGCTACTTCCCATCCTCTCAGTAAAAAAGGTCCAAATGCTCTTGTCACAGCACGGCTAATCATCTGTCGGTTCTCGATCATGTCGGAATAGAATCCATTGATTCTTTTGCGTCTGTCACCATGCCCAACAATCGCTAGTTTGAAGCTCGTCACAGTAATTCAATCCCTGAATCCTACTCGAAATACCACAGACAAGGTTTAGAATTTTCGGATTCTCAAGAATGGCCGCCAAAGGGTTCTAACTTATACCATGAAGATTCTGATTAAGGAATCCAAGAGATACACGCTCGTTCTGAGGTAGAACGGAAGTAGTTGTCAATCACGCGTTCATAGGTGAGAATGATGATGAGTGTCACGGATTATCACATTCGTCATGTTGAGGTGCAACAAATATCTTAGAATAAGAATAAGCTGAATTGAATAGAAAATAGTAGTAATTGCATTGAAACTCGAGGTACAGCAGAGCTCTACACCCTTAATCTATGGTGTGTATAAACTCCACTGTTGAAAATACATAAGTGATGGTCCAGGCATGGCCGAATGGCCAGCCCCCATGAATGGCATATGAAATCGAAAATAAGGGAAAAGGACTAGATAATCCCAAAACCGGACGCTAGTACAATAGTAAAAAGTTCTATTTATACTAAATTAGCTACTAGGGTTTACAGAAGTAAGTAATTGATGCAGAAATCCACTTCTGGGGACCACTTGATGTGTGTTTGGGCTGAGTTTGAGCTTTATACATGCAGAGGCTTTTCTTGGAGTTAAACGCCAAGTTGTAACGTGTTTTTGGCGTTTAACTCTGGTTTGTGACGTGTTTCTGGCGTTTTACTCTAGAATACAGCATGGGACTGGCATTGAACGCCAGTTTGCATCATCTAATCTCGAACAAAATATGGACTATTATATATTGGTGAAAAGCTCTAGATGTCTACTTTCTAACGACGTTGAGAACGTGCCATTTGAAGTTCTGTAGCTCCAGAAAATCTATTTCGAGTGCAGGGAGGTCAGAATCCAACAACATCAGCAGTCCTTTATCAGCCTCCTTATCAGAGTTTTGCTCAGGTCTCTCAATTTCAGCCAGAAAATACCTAAAATCACAGAAAAACACACAAACTTATAGTAAAGTCTAGAAATGTGAATTTAGCATAAAACTAATGAAAACATCCCTAAAAGTAGCTAGATCCTACTAAAAACTACATAAAAACAATGCTAAAAAGCGTATAAATTATCCGTTCATCACAACACCAAACTTAAATTGTTGCTTGTCCCCAAGCAACTGAAAATCAAATAGGATAAAAAGAAGAAAACATACTATAAATCTCAAAATATCAATGAATATTAGTTCTAATTAGATGAGCGGGACTTGTAGCTTTTTGCTTCTGAACATTTTTGGCATCTCACTTTATCCTTTGAAGTTTAGAATGATTGGCATCTATAGGAACTCGGAGTTTAGATAGTGTTGATTCTCCTAGTTAAGTACGTTGATTCTTGAACACATCTACTTTATGAGTCTTGGCCGTGGCCCTAAGCACTTTGTTTTCCAGTATTACCATCGGATACATAAATACCACAGACACATGACTGGGTGAACCTTTTCAGATTGTGACTCAGCTTTGCTAAAGTCCCCAGTTAGAGGTGTCCAGAGCTCTTAAGCACACTCTTTTGGCTTTGGATCACGACTTTAACCACTCAGTCTCAAGCTTTTCACTTGGACCTACATGCCACAAGCACATGGTTATGGACAGCTTGATTTAGCCGCTTAGCCCTAGATTTTATTTCCTTGAGCCCTCCTATCCATTGATGCTCATAGCCTTGGATCCTTTTTACCCTTGCCTTTTGGTTTTAAGAGCTATTGACTTTTTCTGCTTGCTCTTTCTTTTTCTTTCTCTATTTTTTTCGCCATTTTTTTTCTCAAGCTTTATTCTTCACTGCTTTTTCTTGCTTCAAGAATCAATTTTCATGATTTTTCAGATCATCAATAACATTTCTCTTTGTTCATCATTCTTTCAAGAGCCAAAAATTTTAACATTTATAAACAACAAGATAAAAAATATGTACTGTTCAAACATTCATTTAGAAAACAAAAAGTATTGTCACCACATCAATATAATTAAACCAATTTCAAGGACAATTTCGAAACTCATGTACTTCTTGTTCTTTTGTATTAAAAACATTTTTCATTTAAGAAAGGTAAAGGATTCATGGAATTATTCATAGCCTTAAGACATAGTTACTAAATACTAATGATCATGAAGTAGAGACACAAACATAGACAAACATATAGCATAAAAACCAAAAACAGAGAAATAAGAACAAGGAATGAGTCCACCTTAGTGATGGTGGCGTCTTCTTCTTGAAGGACCAATGATGTCCTTGAGCTCTTCTATGTCTCTTTCTTGCCGTTTTTGCTCCTCCCTCAAAGCTCTTTGATCTTGTCTGATCTCATGGAGAATGAGGGAGTGCTCTTGGTGTTCCACCCTTAATTGGTCCATGTTATAACTCAAGTTTTCTAGAGAAGTGTTGAGTTGTTCCCAATAGTTGTTTGGAGAAAAGTGCATCCCTTGAGGCATCTTAGGGATTTCTTGATGATGAGCTTCCTCATGCATCTCTTGAGATCCATGGATGACCTCTCTTGTTTACTCCATCCTTTTCTTAGTGATGGGCTTGTCCTCTTCAATGAAGATGTCTCCTTCTATGACAACTCCAGCTGAGTAGCATAGATGGCAAATAAGATGAGGAAAAGCTAGCCTTGCCATGGCGGAGGACTTTTCGGCTACTTTGTAGAATTCAAGAGATATGACTTCATGAACTTCTATTTCCTCTCCAATCATGATGCTATGGATCATGATGACCCGATCCACAGTAACTTCGGATCAGTTGCTAGTGGGGATGATGGAGCGTTGGATGAACTCCAACCATCCTCTAGCCAAAGGCTTAAGGTCCAGTCTTCTCAATTGAATCGGCTTGCCTTTAGAGTCTCTTTTCTATTGAGCTCCTTCCACACATATGTCCATAAGGACTTGGTCCAATCTTTGATCAAAGTTGACCCTTCTAGTGTAGGGGCATGCATCTTCTTGCATCATAGGCAAGTTGAATGCCAACCTCACATTTTTTGGACTGAAATCTAAGTATTTCCCCCAAACCATTGTAAGATAATTCTTTGGATTCGGGTTCATACTTTGATCATGGTTCCTAGTGATCCATGCATTGGCATAGAACTCTTGAACCATTAGGATTCTGACTTGTTGAATGGGGTTGGTCAGAACTTCCCAACCTCTTCTTTGGATCTCATGTCGGATCTCCGGATACTCATTTTTCTTGAGCTTGAAAGGGACCTCAGGAATCACCTTCTTCTTGGCCACAACTTCATAGAAGTGGTCTTGATGGACCTTTGAGATGAATCTCTCCATCTCCCATGACTCGGAGGTGGAAGCTTTTGTCTTCCCTTTTCCTTTTCTAGAGGTTTCTCCGGCCTTAGGTGCCATAAGTGGTTATGGAAAAACAAAAAAGCTATACTTTTACCACACCAAACTTAGAATATTGCTCGCCCTTGAGCAAAAGAAGAAGAAAGAAAAGAAGAAGAAGAAGAAGAAAATATGGAAGAAAGGGAGAGGTGTGTGGTTTCGGCCAAGGTGAAGAAGAGAGGGTTGTGGTGTGTGA